>NW_024502791.1:1644040-2244040 GCF_017590055.1 Onychostruthus taczanowskii | reverse complement strand
TTCAGGAAACAATGACCAGAACAAGGGGTATTTATTCTTAACAGCTGCAGTGTTTGTTTAGAAGAAAACGTGTAGATGTCCAGGTGCAAGTCACCTCAGGGTTTAATCAGGCATTCTTATGAAAGTCAGCTATAAGATACTCTGTGAATTTATGTAATTGTGTTTTTGTTGTTGATTGCAGAATTGGGGAGTTAATTTTTTTCTGGGCTATGACATATTATAACATAGACTGTCTCTCCATGGCAGAAAACTTAGGCACCAGGGGTGTCACTGTCATTCAGAGTTAGTCAGTCACTCTTTTTGGAGACTAAAGCCACTGTTTGACAGGAACCACAAACTATAATCCCTGGACTGTGAAGGGGAGGCAGGGCACTCTCATTCAGTTTACATATGTATCTGAGACAAAAGGACTCATGTCTTTGTACAAAACTGATTATTGGCCAGCATTAGTAAAAGACTTCTTCCATGGTTAAACTGTTCCATTACTTTGTGCCTTGCAAGCGACTTATGTTGTTCATGGAGACACTTATGGGCAATAGATAGGCCTTGGCTCTTCATAGGTTTGTTCCTCTTCTGTAATTAGTATATGATAATTATAAATATTCTGTAAAGATTTCTGAAATAACTTTGTTGCACCAGAGGTTTAAACAGGTTGAACTTGAAGAATTAACACTTCGGGTGGTCAGAATTTTTCATCCCATTCAGGGGTTGCTTTTTCACAGAATCTTTTGGGCAGGAACTATATGCCAATTTTCAACTGCCAAAAAGACATTAGGAAAATCAGAAATAATTAAAAAATGTGCCATTATTTGTATAAGTATGCAGATAAATATTTTAATCCTGTAAAATATAGATAAAACATAAACATTGAGCTTTCTGTGTTTCCATTTTCTGGTAAATAAAATATTTTAATACTTCATAGTTGTGTCCAGTCACCCACAAAAAAGTAAAACACCATCTCTGGTTTTAATAATAAAGTTAGCTGAAAACTAAACAAAGGGTTAATTAATCAGTTATGTATGATTGTTCTCTCATTTTTAGATATTCATACTGCATTCCTAGCACAATTACTATATACTGCAGAATAAAACCCCACTGACAGCACCTGGTGTCATTTTCTTTGCTTCATTTCAAGTATAATCATCCTGGTGAGGGTTATTCATTGCAACATAAAATCTTATAATTTTCACTATTTTTCTTCTTTTTCTGTCAGTGGACCCAGAAAGACACATTAACTGAAATTCAAATTTGTTGAAAATATTATTAATATTGTTTAGAATTTAACAAAACTATGTTAAATATATATTCTTGAATCCCTTCTAAAAACACAGATCTTCCTTGGGATGATAAAGTTTTTGATTAAAGAGAGCAGTTGCACTATAACTTCAAGTAAAAAGAGGAACAGAATATGTAGCACAGCAGAATTTTTTAATACTAATATATATAAATATATTGTTGCATTAACATAAACAGTACCAGCAATGGTTCTAACAATTTCAATAAGAGCATTTTTTCCTAGGAGGTATGCTGGCTAGAGTTTAAGGAGATACAATAGTTATGCAAAAGTGTTTGATCCAGAGGCATTGAAGGAAAGAACGTGAATGATATATGTTGGAAGAAACCTGTGGATATAGTCTGCCTTGTTCAAGCAGATCCAACTACTCTGATCAAGCAGAACCAGGTGGGAACAGGTGGGCCATCTCCAAGGATGGAGATTCTCTGGGCAATCTGCATTAGTTCTTGGTCACCCTCCCAGTAAAGTACTTCCTGAAGTTCACAGGAAACTTCATGAATTTCAGTGTGTGCCCATTTCCTCTGGTCTTGTCACTTTAAAGAACCTTTTCCTCTCTTCTTTGTATTCTTCCTTTCAGTATTTATATACATTAATAATTTTCCTCAAGAGCCTCTTTTTCCAGCCTGAGTTGTCTCCTTTCTCAAAGGACAAATGCTGCATTTCCTTCATGGTCTTGGTGGCTCTTTTCTGGACAGTATGTCCGTATCTCTCTTGGACTGAGAAGGTCAAAACTCAACCAGAACTCCAGGGGTGGCCTCGCTGTTGCTGACGACAAATGAATCATAGAACCACTACATTTGAAAAAGACCTCGAAGTCCAGCCATCAGCTTGGCACCACCATGTTCAGCACTAAACTATAACCCCAAGTGCCACATCCACACACATTTTGAACACTTCTAGGGGTGGCAATCCTACCACTTCCCTGGGTGGTCTGTTTTAAGCCTGATCATTCTTCCAGTAAAAAAAAAGTATTTATAATTTCCATTCTAAACCTCCTCTGGCACAACTTGAGGCCATTTGCTCTCGTCCTATCACTTTTTACTTGGAGCAGTAAGAAAACCTTTGCCTTACCACAATCACCTTTCAAGTAGTTGTAGAGAGAGATAAGGTGTCCTCTGAGCCTCCTTTTCTTCAGTCCATACTACCCCATTTCCCTTGGCTGTTCCTTACAATACTTGTGCCCCAGACCCTTCACCAGCTCCTTTGTCCTCCTCTGAACGTGCTCCAGCATCCAAAGTTTTTCTTGTAGTAAGAGGCCCAAAACTGAGCACAGGATTTAAGGTAAGGTTTCAGCAGTGCCTGGGATGGGGGAGGAGCGTACAGTGAAGGGCCACCTCCCTTGACCTGCTGGCAGTACTTCAATGCAACACAGGATCCCATCTGCTCCATTGGCTGTCTTTGCTGCAAGGACACAATTGGCTTATGTTCAGTTTGGGATCTACCAGGATCCCTGAGTCCTTTTTGCCTAGCTGCTCTCCAGCTGAGTGGCCCTCAGCATACAGTGAAGTATCAGCTTGTTTATCCCCAGGGGCAAGACCTGCACTTCTCCTTGCTCAACCACACCAAGTTGTTGTGGTCATTTCTCTGGGCTGTTAATTTCTCTCTGGCTGGCAACAGGATCAACTGGTGTATCAGCCACTCCTTCCAGTTTTGTGCCAGCAGCAAATTTGCTGAGGAAAATTCTGCCTCATCAGCCAGATTATTAATGATGAGGTTTAACAGAACTTGACCCAGTAATGACATAATATATTACTGCCATTATTGACTTCCAACTAGACTCGGTTTCACTCTCTGGGCCTAGGCATTCAGTCAGTTTTCAACCCACATCACTGAAGGTGCATCCAACATTAACAGGAATCTTACATGTGACAGTGTGAAAGGCCTTACTGAAGGCATGTAGGCAATATCCTCTTCTCTCATGTCATCTGTTAAACCAGTCATTTATTGCAGAAGCTTATAAAGTTGGTCAGCCATCACTTCCCTATGATGAAGCTGTGTTCCTGATAATTGTCTCATCCTTTTCTCATCCTTTATTTGCTTAAAAATGGTTTACAGGATTAGGTGCTCCACCACCCTCAGAGGGATCAAGGATCAGGGTGAGGTTGACTGACTTATCAGAAAAAAAAAGTAGATCCACAATGCTTAGATTATGTATGCAGATTGATTTGTTGGTTTCAAATGGTTTAAATGTATTATGGCTCAAGCAAATTTTGGCCAAAAACTCCATAGGCATCCCAAACACAATGTCATTAACAAATGAGCAGGAAAAGAAATCACTTTTGGTCATTCTACTTCTTTGCTGCACCGGAGTTCACCGTAGGAGGATTCACAAATAAGAAGATTCATTATATTCACTGCAGTACAGCTTAGCCTTTCAAAATTCTATCTTATACAAAACTTTTCTCTCTCCTCCCACTCTGTACTTTCAGTTCACGACCATGAAATTTAAAAGGAAGGAGAAAAAATAAGCCCGATATCTACAGTGCTTCAAGTCCACTCTAAACTAAACTTGGATTTCAAAGTTAAGCACTGTGTCACACATATTGGTATTTGCCCATGCCTGGTTTTCTCCTCAATGTAGAAATGCTAATTTTTCCATTGAGGTAGTGTCATGTGCCAGAGATGGCTGGGAAGGAGTCAGCTAATTAACTAAGATCGTGCTGAAAATGTAGACATTTTCTCCTTTCTTTTCCCCTTAAAAAGGTTTCTTTTTTTTTTGTCTTCTCAGAGCCATTATTAACTTTTCCTTAACTGTTATAAATTGTGGGGAGTGGACAACCTCAAAATTAATGCATAGAAATGCAAGGAGAAGTGAGAAATATGCTCTGTAAGGAATTCCTTTTAAAAAGTTTTCATATTCCATAATGTAATGTTATGACTATGTAAGTGCAATCCCAATTAAAACCTTGTGTTTTGTTAAAAATAAATCTTGCTTAAGACATCCATTACTCATTTCCAGACTAAGGAGCTAACTTTCAACATGGAAGGGAATAAGGGCCTTTCAATTAGACTATCTAGTAACTGACAATAACATGGTGTCTTTGATATTTATCTTGCAGTTTTTATAGCTAATTTATTGCTATTTCCTGCTTATTCAGGTCTCTGACCCAAATCCAAGTAAGAAAAGAAGAATACCTTTAATGAAGTACCTTTTTTAGTACAAGTTTTTTGCTTGTTCCACACATAGCCACCATATTTGTTTGTTTTCCCTATCTGACCTTATTTGGCTGTTCCACTGGGCTTTCTTGCAGGCTTGAGCTTCTTTCCACTCTGGAAGTTTAAAAAGGCACCTTATGGCAAGCATCAAAGTCCATTTGGAGAGACAAACGAGAGGCTCCCAGATAGCACACAGTAGCACTTATGCCAGTTCCTTGTCTGAAGGGTGGAGAAAGCACCTGGTCTTCATTAGGAACTCTGTACTGGTTAAGGAATTGCAGGTTTAAAAGTATATAGCTAAAATCTGACAAAAGACCTTTCATAGCAACATTAGATCTGCCTCAGGTATGTTTTATCCTGCCTTGAAAACCTCAGCAAGCAGTGTCCTGTAATTGTGAAACCAGAGTTATCATTTACTGGGAAGAATTCTGTAACAAATTATACGTAATTTCTCTGAAATTACCTTAATTGATGATAAAAGCATGGCTAAACTCTGGTCTCTATCACCTTCCCTTTTATCTTTTGCAAATATGATTCCCTACTATCAAACTGGCACAACCAGTCATAATGAACAGCTGCAGCTAGTTCTCTGTCTAATGAATTTGGAACTGGACGAGTTTCATAGATTTCATGTTTCTGAATTGCTGCAAAATTATTTAGTTCATTCCCTGTCATCACAAATTTTTCCCTCCCACTCAAGGCATGGGGGTTTGGATATAAGATATTGTTTTAGTCTTTTATACAGAGCAGAAACAGTGGAGGAGATTGGTTCTGTTTGAATTTCTCCAAATATGCTCAGAATTTGGACAAGACCTTGAGTTTTATCTCAATTTAACATCTCAGGGAGGCAAAAAATGCTGAAAGATCTTGTTTAACTAACTTTTTGCTGGGTAAGATGTAGGTTTGTAAGCATATATAAATTTTCATTTTTTTTATTATTCGTATTGTCACTTCAGAAAATATGTCCATTTATTCATGCTAGGAAGATAAAATGTTCAGAAACAGACCTTAATATGAAAAGGGAAATACCAACTATGTCACTATATAGCTGCACTGAAAAAAATTATTCATGAGAAACAAATTTTTCAAGATAAACAAAACTAATTTCTGTGTTACAGGTTTTATGGGCATGATAGATTTCTTTCTGAAGTAAGGATATAATAACTTTTTTCACTCCACTCTCTTCTTCTTATCTCTGTGTCATTTAGAAGGCAATCTTAAACCCATTTTCTTACAATATAACTAATTAATATAAATATAAGTCCCTAGTAGCACCCATCCAAAGACCAGCAATGGTGAAATTGACCTTTAAGGAATTGGTACACAGTAGCAGCTTTCTTTCTTTAGGCAGATTTGTTCTGTAGTGAAGAGAAACCTAATGTATCCAAGAACATTTTTTTTTTCACTTTCCTTCTTTCTAGCCTTTTTTTGGGGGGGGTTTAGGGGGATTTTTTTGGGATTTTTTGGGGATTTTTTTTGGGATTTTTGGGGGGATTTTTGGGGCATTTTTTGAGATAATTTTGGGGGATTTTTTGAGGGGGGGAGAGAGGGTTTGAGGGGGCGGGATGTTTTGGTTGTGGTTTGATTGGTTTGTTTATTTGTTTGTTTTTCCTTTGGTTTTTGGTTTTTTTTTAATTTGCTTTGGTGTTTTTTGTTGGGTTTTTTGTTGTTGCTGTCGTTTTTTACTGTTGTTTTTGTTTTGTGTTGTAGCTTTTTAGAGGTTTTTTTGTGCTTTTTGGGTTTTTGGGTTTTTTGGTTTTTAAGCAGGTTTTGGGAAATAAAAACTGGATCTTGATGAGTAGACCTTCAGACATTACTGAGATGATGAATTCTGATACATTCAGGCATTTCCTTACCCATCTAGTATATCAATTTCGACTCAATCTTTTCACCAGGATTTTGTCTTTTCAGAAAGTTCTATTAGAAACTTCAAGGAATACAGTCACAAAGGAGTTAAACCACAGAAAAGCAGCTAGGACTAAAATGGATGTTTTTATTCAAAATTCATTTTGAAATTGTAAAGTTTAATTTAAAGTTTAAAAGAAAACTTAGACTGCCCTTTGGAAAGTATACTGAACTCCCTCTAAACAATTTTATTTATAGGGTTTCCTTTTTCCAGCCTGAGATGCAACCAGTGGGCCATAAATTAGTTTTGAATTTCTTTAACGAAAACATTCCTTTCCCATTTAATGCTTCCCATGCAGGATCATATTCTCTTCTGTGTAACAAGAATGTGTGAATGCTGAACTCAAACACACAGACTCCTAAACTACTATTATCACAATCTACCTGCTCCCTAAATATTTTCAGCAGTTTGTTACCAATATTTTGTTACCAAACATATTTTTAAAATGTAACCTCATTGTGCAATGACTGTCCAGCTTTAAAGCAAATAATATTTTGTACGTCTCAGTACACTTGTATGACAAACTTCATATATGCACGTCATTAAGAAAATATTTCCCTCACCTTTTTAAATTACATTTTCAGCTTCTTTAGAGAAATAATAAGAATTTCATTATGCTGCAATAGAGCTGCAAAGCTTGTAGTGTGCTAATCTGCAGCATTTGGATAGTCTTTACTTTCAGAGTGTACATGAGTCCTATTTCTTTGAGCAGGTGGTAGAAGAGAGGCACTGAAAAGGGATCCAGTTGCATATACAAAACATCTTTCATCAAGAGGCCTTTGTTAACCAGTTAGACTTTGTTGGATGTAGTTCAGGCTCAGTGACCCCTTTCCTACTACATATTGAACCTTTCAGCTGAGAAACCTCTCATTCAAGGTTGTTATTAGAGACAGTATGGTGTACAGAGGAAAGTCCCAGTGGGACAGGAGTGTTGTAAAGAGTTCATTACATCATTATTGTTCTGGGCATAGCTATCATATAGCAATTTTTCCTTCTTTCTTGGAAAATTTCACTCTGGATTCTTGCATGCTAAGATCCACTAATAGGCAAGACATTAGCACCTTTTCCCACTGACCTGCAGTTGTGGATGGACGAGCTGTTGCACAAGTCCACTTGCTTCCTTCCTCAGAAATTTTCTGTTCTAGAGCCAAATCCTAAGAACAATTTCCTACTAGCCCAGCCTACCAAACCAAAAGCCCCAAATACTACATATTCTGATTTATTTCCTGGCAACACATTTCAGCCCCTCTGTACATAACTCAAACACCACCTCATGCCTTTCCCCCCAGCCAAGAATACCCTAGAAGAATGATGAAGAATTGCACAGCAATCTTTAGCAAGTTTGTTTTGAAGCAATGGATCAATTCCCTTTTTTTAACATATATGGCTTTGTCTCCTCAGTACATCTGCAGCATCTCCTCTGATCATTCCAGCTGCTTCTAACTCTGATATTCATGGCCATTTAAATTTCTTTTCCTTTAGTGAAAAAGTAATTAAATAATTTTAGTTTTCTCCTTATACTGCAATTATTTTAAATGGCTGATAACTAATATGCTTTTTAAAGCACCAGAAATAATTTTCACCCAAAAATGAGACTAGAGAACAAATATCTGTTAACTATAAATACATGTAAAATCTGAGTGGAAGAGAACTCAAGTTTAGGGTCTGAGTCAGGGGAATGGCTGGTAGCTCAGATGCCTGCTTCAAGAGATCATAGCTGCCCTATCAGGCTGGCACAAATCCTAATCCAGACCAGTGCTTCTGCCTGCTCCTTCCCATCCAGCAGGGTACTGGAGATTCAAAAGGAGTTTGAAGTACATAAAGGCTAAATGCTGGCTGACAACTGAGGTTGTGACAATGTGGACATGGAAGTAGATAACAGACTGAAATTCACTGAAAATTGATCATTAATTTTTTTTCACTTGCATACCTTAATTACTTTTCTTTATAATTCACACTCCATTCTTACCAACATTCTTTAATGATCCTAATTTAATCATCATTGACCTTCTCCTATATTCTTTAAAAATGCCATGATGTTGCAGTTTATAGTAAACTTGAACAAAAACATATTTAAGTGACATCAGAAGAGTTAATTTCATCTACAGTACATTCCTGAGTGAAGTCACTATTAAGTGTGTATTTTATGTCATGAAAATGAAAAATAAAAGTGGCAAAAACAGGGCAGTAAGACGGTAGTAAAAGATTTTTAGGGTTTTTAGAGGAAAGAAAAAAAATCCCCACAATATTTATGTCTAAATAAATTCTGAACACTGAAATATACTTCTGTGCAACATTTGCAAATAATAAAGTTATCTTTTTTATAAAGTAAGTGTGAAATTGTTGGAGGTTTTATTGATTTACATAGTGTGGAAGTGACTGCATTGATTAAATGGACCTTAAAATTTTCAGTCTAAAAATTTATCTAAAACAGAGAGCCTTGTGACCAATTCTGAGCATTAATTGGTGAAATATTGCAGTACTACAGGGAACAGGCACTCATGAACTCATAATACAGCTTTTTTCTCCAGGCTTCACCTTTAAAACAATTAAAATTTTTTGCCAGTCAGCTGTCATTTGTCAGCACTGCTATCGTTTAATTCTACACAGCATTCTGTTCCCATTTGTTGTAAAATTATACCAGTTCCTTCTTAATTAAAGATTCTAATTTGTTGTTCCTAAGATAGATATTGTTTTGAAAGATCATAACAGTTTTGGAGAACCCTTGAAGGGTTCTCAGTCTTTTTAACCATTCATTTGAAGCAGAGGAACTTCTGCCTTCCTAGCAAGCAACAGAAATTTAATCATCTTCATTCAGTTGCTGTTTGCTGCTAATTGAGTGGCATTATTCCCCAGCTTTTTATTTGAATAAGCCATGTAGGTACAGTATATGTTCATGTATCCCAGCAACTGCAACAACCCACTTATGCTGATACAGGAATTCATCTGCTCCAAAAAAGGCATGGGAATTAATCTGAATGTTTGTCAAAGATCCAGCTAACCAATGTCAAAAAAAAAAAAAAAAATCAGTTTGTATGCAGAATTCTCCCAGTCAGGTAGACCCAACTGTCCACCCTTTCTCTTACTTTCTCCATACAGTAGTAACTCATTTTTGTCAACATTAAGACATAGATTAACACCTAGGGCAAAAAAACCCTAGTGCCACTTAAACCTCAAAAATATCAAGTAGTAAATTGCTGTGCTACTGTCATCTTAGTGCTCCTTCCTCAAGTTGCAGAGTTTTGATACAGAAGATAGCAGGGACAATGTTTCTATTCAAAGAGAATGTCTGTTTCCAATAGTCCCTGTCACACTAAGGCAGACTTGTGTGACAGTAAAAAATGGAAATCGATTTTTTCTTGCTTGAATTATAATGTCATAACAATTCCTTTCAAAAAGCAAGCATTTACACAGAAGTCTTCAAGCTGTTCACTAGATCTTACTCTAAAGAAGACACATGAAGAGCTTCTACATGAATATATATATATTCAAGCATATGTATTTTTATTTTGTGTGCAGTTACCTATTTTTAAAATCTCAATCCACATAAAAAGACATCAATGCATAGATGGGGATCTCTGAAGCTAGGAGTATGATACTGGTGCTTTGTAGCAAAAAGGAAGTTAAGATAGCATCCACACCACTCCCCCCCAGCCATCTTACACTCCCTGACACACTCACTTCACTCCTCCGTGATTCCAATACCAGCTTAATAACCATCATTGAGATTAGCTGATCTTGTGTTGATGTTTTGGCAAGTATTCTCATACTCTAGCTGAGTCAGGAAGATTTTCCAGGTAGCTTTCACGCAAAAACAAGTATGGAGAGAAGTTGAGCCAGGGCAGTATTTTTCTCTAATACTACAAGAGTTCATGTCAGGGTTTATCTCCTGTCTCTTCCACTCTGGGTATTGTGTGCCAGTTCAAAATTCTCAGTATCCTGACAAGTTCCAACTAAGGAACTCAGGATGAAAACCTCTCTAGAATTTGTCAGCCACAGAGGAAATCAAGCCAGGCAGCCTGCCTTTTGCATAGCTTCTGGCTTGCCTTTGTGGTGCTTGAAGCAAGGAAACAGGATCTGCAGGCTAGTCACAGTAAGATATATTTAGCCACTGTCTACAGACTTTACATGTTGCCATTTGGCATTTGTTCTTGACACAAGTCAAGTGTGAAGTATAAGAAAAACCACATGCCAAGCTGTTATGCACCTTCAGCAAGACAATAGTCTAATTGCACTGTGGTCAGTCTTAGAGACTTTAATGCTAAGTGATAGAAATATTTTCTTCAGAGTGTGGTTTGGAGCAAGGCAGAGGATAGACTGGAAAGCTGTACAGTGTGAAAGACAATTAAATAGCAAGACATGATAAATCATGCATTGTTATAGCAGTTATTGCACCTTATGTGTTACCAGCCTAAAATGTGACTTCTAAGAAGTGTCCTGGTTCTGTATGTTTCTTTTATTTGATTTACAACATGTAGCATAAAATGTGTGATGACTTTGCTTTGAATATTTCTCAAAATATTACCCTCTGCCTGCTGAAGTGAGCAGAGTGTAGCAGACATTTATAATCAATCTCGTTTCTCCCACAGACACAATTGCTAGTTGAGCTGAAAGGCTTTAGCTCCTCTCCACTCCTCTTCACCTACAGCACCCCAAGCTTGGAGGTATTCTATGTTATTCACCGCATTTGAGTAGTGACTCTCACTCTTCCAGAAGTCAAAACCACAGCTGATGTGTCTCTGGCCTGCTAGGTAAATTGGGTTTTGTCTCCCTTTTCTGCCTCAGCTTTCCCAAGTGCAAAATGGCACTTGGGATGTTGCTTCAAGGTCCATAAGTTTAAGTTAATACATATCAGGCCAGTAACTGGCCTTAAACATACATCTGCAGCTGCTTTGGACCTCACTGTCTCCCAGCTGCTCCTTGCATTCTCATACACACAAACACAACTCTGTCTGTTAGCTGGTTCTGACTGGGGGAAGTTACTATTACCCAGCTAAGACCCTGGGTCTCTGAAGTAGCTGACTTGATCCTATTGTCAGTCCAACAGACCGCCTATTCTCAACCGTACCCAGTGCAGGCCACCCCAATCCATGGCTCCCAAACCTCTTACCCTATTTACCACTAATATCTCCAGTTGCTGGCACCTTGTGCACATGCCTGTGACCCATGTGACCCTGTGACCCATAAGTGGCACTGAGCCACCACACAAAAATTCAACCACAAAACAGAAATGGTGGTCAGTGAGTAGGACAGACAGTGCTGAACACACCCTGCTCATACATGTCCCATGCAGTAAAAATGCTGGACCTACAGGAAAAACATGGGAGACAGGGACCACGCTATCTAGAGCAAGGTTTCTGCTTTTCCTACAGCTACACACCAGGGTGTATTTTTCTTCCTGCCACAAAAAGGGCTTCTAATCACTTCTTGTGTCATGAACTGAGACTTTACAGCAGTGTGAAAGGGTTCCGTTTTCTTGCTAGATAGAGGAAAATAGAAAAATGCACCATTAGTTTTTCTTGTAAGTATGGGTAGATTTAGTTTGGTTTTGTCCTTCTGCTTACTGTTATGATCTGGTAGATGAACTGGCAATGGTGGGTAATTTTCACATAATGACAGAGACATGACATCCTAAACAAGAAATAGACCAGGAAAGTCATGTCATGCTGCTCCTAACACGTTACAATAAAAATAGATTCCATTGTTCATCAGTTTTTGTGAGACTGAAGGTATTTGGATGAAAGAGAGCATGTAAGTGCAGCATGGGACTAGGGACTTTTTTAGTTGCTTTCAGTCTAGGATATTATATTTGTTTTACTGTGCTGATTGTAAAATGATTACATCTGGGGACATATTTCAGAGTTGTAATTCTGCACTCTTCTACCAGTGTCTGTCTGCAGGTGACAGCACAGAGGAAAGGACAAATCCTACCATCTGCCTAGCATATTATTACCTTACTACACACATAGGTCCACTAGCTTTAGACTACTCATTGACTATGATTTGACAATGATCACAAGGATCACAAGGAAGTACCACAAAAAGCAGAGCAGAATAGAATAGCTAGATTTATGATATTTTTACTGACCAAGTTGATTGAGAAGTAGACCAATGAAAAGCTGAAATTTGATTGCAAAAAAATTAGATATTGCCCTACATATGAATATTTTTACACAGGTCTGTAGTTAGACATTTTGCAGTATCTCTTTTTTTTTTTTTTTTTTTTTTTTTTTTTAATGAAAAGCCAAGCACAAATGAATAGCCCCTTTGTAGAAAAAACACCTATTGTTTTTTTGTCTTAATTTGTTTATATTTTAAATACCATCAGTTCAGGAAGTCTGACAAATCCTGTTTCTCAGAAGAGAGAAAAACATTGTTGACTGACAGTTTTTCAGGAGGATAACTATTGGTGCAAATTATCCCACCCTTTTTCTAATTTTTTTTTTTTTTTTCAGAGGCATCTGGGAAACTAGCTGAATGATTAGTTATTAAATAATCCACTTTAATAGTTTAGGTGCTATTTTAAGTAAAGTTTCCACTGTGCAAATATTTTGCAATTCCTCTTGTTTATATCTAGGATCTTTTCTATTGTAGACAAGGATGAGAGTTGTATCAATAACCATGAAGGCCTCATTTTTAATCCAAAGTTAAAAAACTAGTAGGTAAAATGGCAAGTGCAATAACTTTTCCTCACAACTACATCTCACACACTAAAAAAAAAAAAACTGCTTTACAAAATTTGTCAAAACCATGGTTTGCTTCCCGACAAAGTACTGTAAGTGAATGATACATGGCCACTGTGTGGAAGTAAACCTGGCAAGACTGAAAAGTGGAAAGGGGGACTGAGTGTATCTTAGCATGCACAAAAAAAAAACCAAAAAAATCCAAACCAAAACAGAACCACCAAAAAAAAATCCCTGCTATGGAAAAGAAAATATGTATGCTCATAAAGGAAAGCATGAGTAATTCAATGGAGCTGCTGTTCAACAACACTTTGTCCAGCTGAAAATATTACTTCTGTAAAGTAGCCAAGGTGAATGTCAGCTTAGGTTATCTGCTGTGGAAGTGCCAGAGATGTGGCTGAGATCTTCACCAGAAGACTCAGCAGACATGTACTTATCTGTGAGTTCCATCTCCAACTTTTCTTTAATCAATTATACCCATCTTCCTGTGTACTTTTCACACTCTCTGAGGCTCATCTTACCTTCTCATTCACCCCTACTGACGAGGTATTCTTGGGAGAACATTCTGGCTAGTACCAAGGGTATTTAGGTACCCAAGTTTGGTTTTTTTCTCTACAATCCATAAAACACAAAACATAAGATATTTTCAACTGGAATAGCTCTTCCATAATTCTCATTGTGTTTTCAGGAATGAATCAGCTCTTTCCTCAACTCTTCACAGAATTTATCTCCTTCCTTTGAACTTGCTGGACCTAAAAAGCCACAAAGTTACTTTCCTTGGAAAAGAAGACAAAAGTTTTTCTGTCCAGCCAGAAACCTGTGTTCAGTCATGCTTTTGCTAGTCTCAGTCTAGAATAGCTCTCTAGCAGTTCTAATGCACCTGAGTTATAATGGCATAAGACCTTACTAAAGTCATTAGGTTCATAACCTTTTCAAAAAGGTTCTGCTACCAAGCACCAACCGTGTTACAGCACCTCTAATAGTGAACTATGATCCCACAGTAATGGCCAACTGTTTTCAGCTCTTTGATAGACACTTAAACTTTGAGAGATGGGAACCCAGACTTCACATTGTTCCCAGACATTTGGACACACTGTGTGTGAAGGATATATTTCCAGACAACACTGCTTAGCTTCAGGGAAAGCATTTTCTTATTTCCACATTTATTAGCTGAGCAAAATCAATGCTTTACTGCATGGTCATCCACCTGGGATTGCTGCCATATGAAAGAAGGGGATCTTAGTAGACAAAGAATTGGAGTACTAATAGAAAAGTTAATAAAAGCTCATTATAGCTGCAGCCTGGTCAGCAGTCTTGGCATTCAATTATTCCCTAAGAGAGACTGGTGTGTAAAGAACATTTCCTGCTCTCATATGCACTCTCTCCCTCTCCTAGTAAAGAAAATTAATCTTTCTTTAATTAATTTAGTGCAGGCCAATAGTGTTCAACATCGGAAATAGTGTATTACCTACATTTTTGTAAAGAATTTATAGTTCTACTCAAAAATATCTTTCAAAGGAAACTGCTAGAAGGTGACCTGACTCATAAAGTCTTTCAAAGGAGTGAGGGAGTGTGACAAAGAAGAGACATATTTCATAACCAACAGGATACCTAGCAATTGTGATGGCTAACTCTCTAATACTGGAGAGGGTTTTGCAACATCTTCAACAGTACTCATATCAAAAAGTTATAAGGAAAGCCCATTAAGTCTGAAATTTCTTAATCATCACTTGCCTTGGCAGGTTAATATATCACAGTGTTACCATTTATTAATAGTTCCTGTTCTGTGATTTAAAAAAAAAAAATCATGTCACTTTTTCTTCTAAGGCACCTTCTGAGATGACCTGTTTCCATGTTCAGCACTCAGTCTCTAATAGGACTTCCTTCTTCAGTTACTGCTACCCAGTTCTTTTTCCCTACTATATCCCAAAAAAATAGTGCTAATGATATTTTTTCTTGACTCTGATCTTTTGTACAGATGTTAATAATCTAATGCCACAGTCCCAGCAGAGGGACAGAGCAGTTACATGCTCAGGGTGATAGAAGGAGCCAGTGGCATCGTTTGTATTAGAAGACATGTTCAGCTGACTATGAGACTGACTGTTGCATAAAACCACATTTCTCCTCCACCATTTTCTTGATATTTGAGTCACAGGCGTGTACACACACACCAAAAAAAAAAAAAAAAAAAAAAAAAAAAAAGACAAGAGTGCAGACAGACCTCTTCTGGAAGGGAAATTCTTTGTCTTTTCTCCTGTTGACATAGCCACTGGTCACTTCTGGGAATCATAACAAAGGTGAGATTTAAAGTAAAACTAAAAACTAAAGCTGCACACAGACTATTGGAACCATATTTTCCCTTGAGCAATCCCAGTAACATACAATTTTATTAATCTTGTTTGCTTTATAGAGGATATACTTTTTATTTTTCTTTCCTGTTTCCCAACACTTTCCTAATAAGAGCCTCTTTTGTGGAACTGTTTCATGGAAATCATTATAAATTGAAGGAAGTTTATATTTTGATGTCTTTTTTTGAGAAATGGAATGGAAGAGAATGGAAACATCAAAACAAGAAGTCTACAAATGCATTTAAGTAACAAGGTCTGCTCAAAATCAGAAATTTATCTAGGACCTAGAGAGAGCCACTTTCAACTTTGTAAAAGTGTATTGGGGCACACAGCACAGTATCTGTTACATCTGTGCATGCATATCTGTCAGATAAAAAGTTTAAACCTGCCCTACTCATACTATATAATGAAAAAAAATGTTGCTCTCATAGAACAGTGCCAGAGGATCAGCTGTTTAGAAAATAAATGTTTCTGCATTCATGAACCAGCAGGAGGTCTTTGAATTATTCTAGTCCATGGGCATTGCCTCTTAATTATAAATAATTTTAAAATGTTCTGTGAAATGCATGTTTATATTAAAAATATTTTGCTAGAAATAAAGGGTTTATTAAGGAATTTTATGATCAGCACTCCCTTACAGCATGTCTTTAACATTCTCTTTTCATATAATGAGGCTATAGAGACAAAACCACCTGAGTTAGGGACAGCAGGACACGGAAGAAATCACTTCTTGTCTCTCCAACTACTTTTTGTGACTTCCCAGAATTTATCATTAAACCTCATCACCTTAGAAACTATTACATATGTAAGTCTCTTTACTAACTCTATTCGTACAAAGGACCATTTTTGAGGTTAGTGTGCTGTTCTTAACTAAATTGACTCAAGATTGTTTTGTAGGTTTGTGGTGATAACTGTTTCCTATTTTTATTTAAGTTCCTCAGAAACAGAACTCAGCAAATACTTCTATATACATTTTCAATAGTAACAACCTCAATTTTACAGTAATAACTTGGAAAATAGTAACAATTAGCTAATACTTGTAAATGAAATATTAATGTTTTATTAGTCAAGATTCTTTCTGGCCTTAAAAAAAAAAAAAAAAAAAAAGTATAATGTTACTAGCACTTAAATTTTTCAATATGATCCAATGCTCACAATTTTTTCTGTGTGATCTCTCAGTTAAAAGAAGGCAAAACTTAAAAAGCACAACCTCTGGATACTCCTAAACAAGCACCATCAGAAAATCTGACTCAAAGCTCCAAAACTAGGAAATTTCCACATCTCCTTATTACAGTATTCTGTACGAAAGATATTCTGTGACATGGTATTCTGCCAAGAGACATGGTATTCTGCCAAGAGACCCTGAAAAAGTGGGTCAACTTACACATGCTTCATGTACACCTGGAAACTTCTATGCTTGACTAACCCTGAGCTTTTCTAGAAAATGTGTATCTTTAAAATGAAGTAGATGACTGAAACACCTTTTAATTCTGTTCATGTAGAGTTACCCTCCCAAGTACATAAACTGCCCATCTCACATAAACGCTAAGATTAAATCTTTGATGTATTGTTTAGGATGATTGTGAGCACAGAAAGGACATCTTGGAGCAAGTGCAGAGAAGTACTGTCAAGTTTATTGGAAAGATGGATCACCTCTGAGGAGGTGAGGAAAGGCTGGGGGGATTGGGGTTTTTCACCCTGAAAAAGAGGAAACTCCAGCGTGACTTAATTGCAGCCTTCCAGGACCTGAAGGGAATCTACAAGAGATGGAGAGAGACTACTTATGTGAGCATGTGGTGGCAGGACAAAGGGGAATGGCTGCAAGCTGGAAGACAGTAGGTTTAGACGAAGTGCTAGAAAAAAGTTCTTTACTGTGAGGGTGGTGAAGAACAAGATGCCAGGGAAATGGTGGGTACCCCACCCCTTGGAGCTTTCAAGACCAGGTTGGATGGGGCTCTGAGCAACCTATTCTACTGAAAGGTGTCCCTGCGCATGGCCGTGGGTTTGCAACTAGATGCTCTTTAAAGTCCCTTCCAACACAAACCATTCTATGATTCTATGACTAGTAAAGCTAAAATACCATGTAAAACTGCATTAAAATTTGTATGAGTCATCTCTAATGCATCCTCTAGCTCTCTAGTGTAAGCACTACACATTTATTTTATATCTAGAGGGTTTTAAGAAGAGATAGCAGTCACTGTCCACACATCAAGGAGTGTGTCCTGTTCTAGGCGCCTCACTACAAGACATTGAGGATTGTGTCCAGAAAAGGTCAGCAAAGTTATTATTAGTTATTAAAAAGGTCTGGAGTTCCATGAGAGGCAGCTGAGGGACCTGGGATTGTTTAGCCTGGAGAAAAGGAAGGTTGGGGGGGAACAAATTGCCCCCCTGACCAGCCTGAGGTTGTGGCAAGGTGGGGATCAGTCTCTTCTCCCAAGTAACAAGAGACAGAATGAGACTGAATGACCTCAGGTTGCACCAGGAAAAGTTTCAACTGGATATTAGGAAACATTTATTCACAGAAACTAGAGAGGCATTGAAAAGGACCATCCAGGAAAGCGTTTCATTCTCCCTGGAGGTACTTAAAAGAGTGGTAAAAGTGGTACTAGTGGTGGTCTTGCCACTGTCAGGTTTATGATTGGACTTGATGATCTCACAAGTCTTTTCCGACATAAGCGGTTCTATGAAAAATGACTGGATTAAGTGGACTTTTGTAGTCACTCTAGACTTTAGCAGGTTTTGCAGTCAACACAACTATAGCACTATAAAAGATTTTATGCTGCCTTGAACTTTTGAGAAAACAGGTCCTCCTTTCTTCCTTCAAGCATCATCATAGGAATACATGTGTACAATTCACAGAAGTAACATTTAAAGAAAATTTTCACTGAGTTTTTAGAGCTCTACCAGGTACTACACTGCCAATCTTTTTTAATTAACAAGAATATTGCTTTTTTACCTATGAGTTCACATAAAGATGGTCTTTTGATTTGAATCCCACTTGCTCAATAAATTGAAAAGTTTTGAATTACTGTCTATGTGTCCATAGTACAGGTCTTCAAACCACAATTTTTCCCTCAATGCCTTTGAAAACCATCTTTTAGTATATAATTCCAAGCAATACCATAAATGCCAACCAAAAATTCTGGGAAGAAGGCCTACACCTTCTGCAAATACTTAGCAACACTATGTCTTTGTTTTATTTCTGTGTGAATCATGGCCTTACCTTTAAATGCTCTGGCTTTTGTCACTCTAGGCTTCAGTCGCTGCACTTGTCACTATAATTTTGTCAGAATTATCCAGAGAATTATCCAGGCAGTGCAGGATGGGTAGGAATACTCAGCACAGCAGTGTAATCTTTCACATTATCCTAATACTGTCTGGCTTGGCTGTATTAAAGTACATAGCTCTAAGACAGGCAGCAGTGGAAATGTAATTTGCAAAGACGTATTGGAAGGCAGAGACCCCCTAACGAGATGAGTAATTTAGAAGTCATGATACCAATCCTATTTTTCCCAGTAGACTCTTGGCAGCTTACTGGTTTCTCTCTTTCTCGCTGCCCCACACCCACTACTTCTCAGTGCTCAAAGGGTTAACAGCAAATCAGTCTGAAGTGGCATGTATTACCGTGTCTTCTGCATGACTGATACTGCAATCGATCTGCAGCGGTTCATTTTCTCTCTGGAATCTCTGCCTACTGAGAACAAATACAAACACATGTGGAACCAATAGGAAGCAGACCAAGGGGTTTAAGAGTGTGTACCAACCTATGTCAGAAAGTTCTCACTTAACAGATGGGGCAATTAATAAAACAGTCAAGTGGTATGACTGCGTCAAGGTGCCTTTAAATGCTAACAATCCTCTTTTGTCTTACTACTGTAGTGTACAGATGGATTTCAGCTGAGAATAAGCAGTGCATTGTGCCCGTGTTTGCCATCGTACAGTGTCACAGTATTTATAGGGTGCCAGGTGTTCAATGCCTATTATTTTAAGTATAAATAGGAAACTGGTTCCCTCCCTTCTAATTCCCCCCTGCTCTAAGTATTTCAAGTGATGAAGTGATCACTAATCAGGGCAGAATTAAACTTTACAAGTAAATCAGCCTTTTTATCAATTTATAAAGGATGGATTTGCCATAAAGTAAAGCTAACATAATGCCACCTCAGTTAACGTGCATTTTTACTGCAGTGATCCTCCACAAGAAAGTGTTTTATAGGGTAGTCTGAACCCCACAATATGCCTCATGACATCATAAGTTGATTCTCCGAATAAGATAATAATTTTTCCCTCTATGAATGGGTATGAATTACAAAATTTTCTATTTCCTATTGATGAATTTCAGGGACTTTTTGCCAAGATTATTAATCTTTGTGTCCCCACAAATTCAGCTGTAGTCCTCTGCACCTATGTCTCTTGTTCATTCACCTTTTCTTCTCTTCCTTTTCCCCTTTTCTTTCCCATTATCGGGGGTTTTTTCCTCAAAATTGCATATCATAGCTGGCATCTATGACCCTCTCCTTGGAGGGGAGAACAGAACAGTCCTTGGAGAGGACTGTTTCCAGTTAACCACAAATAATTTTAGTGTCCTTTGAGATAAAAATGCTGTAAAAATACTTTTAAGCTCAAAATAAAATATAATAAATGTTGATCCATATTTTGCGTACTTAATCAAAAATTCCTTCTCAGCCCAGGACAGAAACAGAGCAGTGAAAGTGAGATTGTTTCCTCAGGATCACTAACTTAAGCCTTGGAATCATCATATGCTGCCCACTGCCAGTTATCGTGCTAGCAATGCGCTAGAGGAGGGCATTTAGCAAGACACTTGATGCACAGTCAGCCTGATATATTTTGAATTTTATTTTCTCCTTTTGTTGAACTGCTAAACGGAGGAGTGAAGTCTATCAAAAAGACACAATTGCAAGATATTGGAGTGTTTTAGTTCTACTGTTGTAAGGAATAAGTATTTGATTCCATTCCCTTCACATTACTGCTTTGTCATAACATACTGCATAAGTAATAATTTGCTTTTCCAGTGAGTTGTGCATTATTGGTTTTATTAGTGTTGTTGCTATAATGCTTTTTACCTCAAGTACACATCAAAATAAAAATGGAAGACTGATTTAATCCTCAGAGCAGACAAGAAAGAGAATTCCTTTATCAGCATCAGAAATATTCTGTTGATGGTAAAAATATGTTTATTTTGATCTTTTTTTCTCCTTTATTTTGTATGTAAAAATAGCATTGCCTCAAACTATTTTTCACTCTGTTGAGTAATGTTTGCAGGATCAAGTCCTGGCTATTATAAATGTAATGAGCTTGTCAATTCACCAAAAATTGATAGAGTCACCCCCATCCATTTGTGAAATCATTAAATTAGATGCCACTCACAGAGAAATCTCTTACTTTGACTGATGATGACTACATGCAATTTCCCCAATTATATTTCTTCCAATTTAAAATAGAATTTGCTGCTAGCTTTTCTTTCATTATTCTGCATTCACTCAGTTTATACACCAGCTAACCAGTTCACCATAAGGAGAATATTTTTACTCAAGACAAGGCTTCTTAATTAAGGCTGAAGAACATTGTAGAAAACCTGTGTTGGTTGAAAATTAAACAAAATTGATACAATATCAAAGACCAAGTCTTTATCACAAACTAAGTGCAAACATTCATAAGCATGAATCTGAAGAAAAAAGCCTAACTAAACAGAGTCCTACAGCTCCACTAGTGCAAGTTAGTCCTTTAGATAGAAAGCTTTACATGCACCTCCCAAGCTATTGTAAACTCACTGAGAGTAGCATGTTGCCACGTCTGCCCACACCTTCACATTGGGTGCAGACCATGTAGACAAATAGAGGCAGATTTACTGCCATGTCTACAACATAACATCCTCAGTCAAACATCTACTAGCCACTTACAGTATAAAGGAGTGAAAATGCTAGGGGAAGGTAGAACATGTTAAATTTCCACAATAAAAATAATACCATCCTTTCCTCCTGTGGAATCTTTATTGTCTTTTCCATGACTACGGTCTGGCACTAAAGAAGCTGTAGGACTCAGTTTGGTTAAAGCTGGTTTGTTTCTTTATTTTATGCTGTGCATGCATTGTTTGTAGATTAAGACACATTTGGAGGAGAAACAGCCTCACGGAATTAGACTAGATTCTCCTTATCTCCTCCAACACACCTTGGACACCTAGTGCATCTGCCTATAATTAAAGAAATAAATGTCTCTACAGTGATCCATGGATATGCACATGCTTCATCTGCACAGGAAAGAAAGGAACGCTAGATACAGCACTTCAGACAATTCTTTTCAAGTTTTACAGTGTGGTGGGAGTATACTAATGTCCAATGGGGTGATATGTTCCACTGATTTCCATAAAGTTGTAACTGCTGTCTCACCACAGCATTATCTGTTCCACATTTCAACTACACCTTGTCATTTTTGCAGCATAATAGCCCTTGTACAGCAGATCCTGAGTAGGTGGAAAGCATGTAACTCCAGAGAAGCAGGCAATTTTGTTATGGTTTAACCAAGCCAGCAAATAAGCATCACACAGCTGCTCATTCAGGCCTGCACAGTGGGATGGGGAAGAGAACAGAAAGAGTAAAACAAAAAAAATTCCTGAGTTGAGATAAAGACAGATTAGTAGTACAGCAGAAGCCACACATACAACCAAAGCAAAACAAGCAATTAATTAACTGATTCCCATGGACAGGTAGGTTTTCAGCCATTTCCAGGAAATCAGGGCTCCATCACATGCAACAGTGTCTTGGGAAGAAAAATCCTACAACTTTGAATGTCTGTCTTCTACCTTCTCCCTCCAGATCAATATGATGAGTATGACACTCAGTGGTAGGTTATATCCCTTTGGTCAGCTGGGGTCAGCTGTCCTGCCTTGCTGCACCCCAGTACACTCACTGGTGGGGCGGTGCAAGGGGCGCAAAGGGCCTTGATGATTCATCAGTGCTGCTCAGCAGTTACAAGGACACCCGCCCTTATCAACACTGATTTCTGGCAGAAATCCAAAACACAGCTTCACACCCGCTACTATGGAGAAACTTTACTCTATTGGCTAAGACCAGTACAAATATTCATCAGCAGAAGTTTTGCTTTTCATTGGGTCTAGCATTGTAAGGCAACACAAATGTCCTTGTTTTTGACCAATGAACAGAAACTCAACTTTCTCATTGTTATTCAAACTTGCTGCCAAAATTCATTATGATCCTTGCTTGAACTTACATTGATATTAAGAAATTGCTGCTGCAAATGTGCCAGATGGTATCACACACCAACTCAAAGCTGACATCTTTTAGTTCAAAATCTTTCACTGTAGTAAAAAAATCTTTCACAGTTGAACAAATTGCAAATAATTTACTAATGTCATCTCTCCCATCCCAAGGTTATTGGAAGCTTCTTTAATTTCTTAATATATATGTTTATAACAACCAGATATAGAGGTCACAACATTATAATTTCTTTTATTCCATAAACAGTCAATGAACTCAGGATGAAACAGAATGAAAACCAAGTATCACGGCTTTTCTCATGTCCTGTGCACAGCTCCTTCAGACACAAGAGAACTGATTCACATCTTCACCATCACACTCTTGGTTATCTTTTGCATGTTTTGAACCTCTTTTTTAAAGAACTAACTTCAATTTACTTTGTTGGTTTCAGAAGGTGCTATTGAGTCTCAGTGCCAAGATGGTACATTTGCAGTTATGTCTACTGAAAAGAATAGGAAAAAAAAAAAACCCACATTCCACTTCCCAGTTATGGCTGTCCTTCAAATACCACCTGATTCAATAATCTCCTCCTGACAGGCCTTACCTGCTTGTGGGCTGTATGGATGGCTAAACTAGTTATCTGGTTGCCTGTATAGGTGTATAAAACCCAGAAATTGCTGCAGACAACTTTCCAGGAGAGAAGCATCAGAGAAAGCCAGAAGGCTTGAGATTAAAGGACTGCAGTATAATGAAGAGCTTTCTCACTTTCCATCATTGTAGGAGCTTCCAGGCTGCAGCACAGCTCTGAGAGTTCTGGGGAGTGACCGAGCAGGAGATGCTGCCCAGGCAGCTGGGAAGCATGCTTGCTCAGCACATACACTGCAGCTTTGGCCAGCTGGACTTGCATACAATGCCCTACAGAGATTAGAGCTAACCTTCTGCACAATGCCAGAGTGGCACTAGTACAACAAAAAACCTGGTGTGCTTTATGGTTTGAGCTGTGATAGACCCAAAAAGTAGAGGAACATCTGCTCTGGACACTGATCATGAAGACAGACCAAGTTAACACAGCAACTACTGCCAATACAGCACACTAGAAATGATCCCCTGTGGGACGGACACATACAGATGGGCAGTTTCAGCTCCATGCATTCTACAGTGTGGCTGAAGCACAGCCTATGAGAAAAAAAAAAAAAAAAGTATAAAATGACAGTTATATTAAACCTCAGTTATATATTGAGAAATCACACCGTCTGCCCATTCCTCCTCCCACTTATCCTTGCAACTCATTAATCTAACAGCAAATATTTTAATAAAAGGCTCCTTTGGATTTGTATCATGCCATTGTTTTGGGAAAACAAGTTTATATTTTTTGTAATGTCCATCTTCCCCTTCCCCAAACACTCTGTTTCCTGCCAATCATACAGGAACACAGAGTGCCAGGCACATTGACAGGATGTTTGTTTGCTGCTGATGTTAGCTGAGTTACAAACCTCAGCACTTATACTGAAAATCCAAGCACAAGAAAATGTCTCAAACAATTATTTTAACATTAATAGTGTTGTTTATACTCTAAATGAGCAATAGATTACTCCCAAGTGAGGAAAACTTGCTGGTGAACCCATAATCTTCAACAGTTTTCATATGCTAATAGTTCTGCAGAACAGATACCAGACAACACAAAATTTTAAACTTTTAGACCTTTTAGATATTGTCAGTAAAGTAACAAATTAATACCAGCATTCCACAGGCTGAGAGATCTCAAGACTATTTCTTTTTTTTTTCCTCCAAATTACTTTTAAATAGTCGCTATTTAGCGTTCCATAGGCAGGCTTCTACTCTAATTATAAAACATAATTGTTTCAGGACATCAAATGTTGCTGTTGCAGTGTGAGATATAGTGGAAACACTATCAAAAGACATTTCTAGGTATCATACTAACTCATTATGTATTTTCCATGTGCTCCTCCATTCTCTGCTGCTAACCCACTTGTGGATCTTCCAGATAAAAGACAACTGGGTCACGTTTGCATCACTGTGACAGAAGAGGATGGGTCACTTTAAAAAAAACAGTGAAAATTTTGCCTGTTTGAACAGAAGAAAACAAAGACTCCAAGATAAATGTGACCCCCTACAACTGGTTAAACAATAATAAGTGCAGTATTATTACTCTGTATTAACTAAAAAGCCACACAGCAATTCTGATTAATTCAGAATACAAATGTTCTGTTTATTTTTTTCTCTCAATATTGTATGCCTTCATACATATTTCAAATGTAGTGAGTGTGCTCAGACTCAGAGTCCTATTTTTTTTCTCAAAAAGGCAATACGTGACTACAACTAAGGCGACATTTCAAAAATTACTTTAAAAAGCTGCAGGTTTCTGAAGGCATATTTCAGAATATACCAAGATTCGATTCAAAGTAAGAATATGATGCACTAATTAGCAGATGCAAGTTCGTGAGATGAGTGCAGTGAAATCAGTGCATGACTCTGAATGATGGGGCGTCTCTATTCCCAAACTAAAAAATGCTTGCCTCCTAGACATACACAGAGTTCTTAGGTTTCCAGCTTGCATGTTTTCTTAAAGCAATCAGCTGAATTACCTCATATCTTTCAATGTCTGGATTTGTGGGTAACAAAAGAAAAAGCAGTACTAGAGAAGCCCTCAGAGTGGGACTTTCCTGAGTTGTTGATTTGCGCATATCCAGAAGGGGCCAATAACTGAGCCTGGAGAATCTATTAATAGCATACTGACCCAGGAACAGAAAGGACAGTCAGCCTCAATAGACAGTTTGATTGGGTTTTTTCTGCTATTGACTTTTTGTCAAATTGCCTTTGCAGAGATACAAATTCTAACTGAGCAAGAATAATATTCTACATAAACAGAAACTTACTTGTGTCATAGTTCATCTATCCTACCTCTTCAGCAGTCTCTCCACTGTCTTAATGGTCTGAGACCAGAGCATGTTGGTTATCTACTGGCTCTACTTTTTGCATGTCCAATGCAAAAGCCTGATCTTTCATCCTGACAGCCTCAATGGACTGAGGCCAAACTGACCTCTCAAGTCCACATGATTTGCAACATCTCCAAAGAACTGTAAATCACATATGTGAAAATTATCTATGTCTTCAATGAATTTTATAGAAATTAGGTCTTGTGTTTAAAGACCTTGCAGGACTCAGAACAGGAAAAGTAAGTTTCTTTTGCTGCCAGCAGTTTCTTGTTTTGTCATAGGGTATATTTGATTTCCTGTCTGTATCTGGGCTGAGTGGAGGATAGATGTCATTACCCATGACATGATCCTATGTTTACAGTTGTCAAGACTGGTGCATGGTAAAAGTATTCCCTAGCTCTACTGGGCCCATATCCTTTGGCAAAAATCCAAACCGAATAGTACCAATCTGGTTCTTGATCTTCCCTTAAAGGGAGAATTGGAACAATATCACAGAAGATCTGGGAAGCACTCCTGGGACTACAGTCCTTTGTTATAACTGTTCTTTTGTAGACTCACAGAAAAAAATATTTGTTTCCTTCTGCATTTTGACTCCTTAGATTTAAAGGTTTGTTTCAGGCACTGAGCTGCAAGGTTTTGTAAATGGGGGATACATGTTTTCATAGTATGCACTTACTGCATCTTTTAAGTAGGCAGTGGCTTTCAGTCTATCATACATACAAAATGCTGAAGATGACATGCATTTTCTGTGCATTAGTGAAAAGCTTTGTTTGAGATCAGAGCATGCTCTAGGCTGACTATTTAATTTCCCTGCAGAAAACCAGACTTCCATATCAGCTGTTCTTCTACAGGAAAACATAGATAACAAAAATAATGATATGAAGAAAAAAATCCAGCGCCCTTGAAGTAACAGGAGTTTGGTTTGGTTTTTTGGGGTTTTTTTCCATGCTGTCCTTCTGTCCTTTAGCATTTTGGTATTGTGGTGAATGAATATCTAACGAAAACAGGCATATCAGCTAGATTAAACGGCAGCATTCTCTTCACTCTTTTTTTTTTTTTTTTTTTTTTTTTGCCTTCTTTCTCATGGCTGGAAGTATCTGTGAATACAGTAAACAGGGTTTGAGGAATTTTCTTGTTCATGACCATAGAGGTCACTGACAATATTGTTCTACCGGGCATTTCGGCATTTTCATACCGAAAACAGCATGGCATGGGAGAGGTACTTGTTTACAGCTTCAGGGAAAAATTATTTTCAGAACAAAATGTACCAGAAATCATAGGACAGTCTTTAGTTACTTTAGTTGAGAGAAATATACAATCAAAATTTAAATGGTATGACTGAAATCTCATTTAAAAAAATATGGTCACACAGATATTGAAAATATTTTGATTTTAAAAACTAAGCTGTAGCAATTCTATTTTACAGACCCTGCAAACAAAAAAAGAATAATAGGTTTCTTACAATAGTAAGCAGACTTCCTATTGTAAAAATGGGAAAAAATAGAAAGGAAAAAAGGAAAAACTAATGAAAACAGGGGTTAAGTGAATTTAGTTTTGTTCCTTACATAAGTTTCGGTGTTGTAAAATATGGCACATTTAGTACTGTGCATTCACTCAGAAAGCCAAACAGAAACTTGTCATCATGGTTTGGAGAGCACAAGGGCTCTCCTTTCTCATGTTTCAACTAAACAGTCTCCACTTGGGCTGAGGAACATATCATATATCATAAATCACTCTCTGATAGATATTTGGCAGCTAGTCAGAACCCCAGGCTATGCAACATACAGTATGGAACATTTTTAAGGTGGAATCTAGATTTTGTAACTTAAAGACCTAATAACATCTCAAAATGTTTCCCTACTTTCTGGTACAAAAAAAAAAAAAAAAAAAAAAAAAGAAAAAAAAAACCCTATGAAACCAGAAGTCTCCATGTGGTTTCAGGTTCTGAATAATGCAGGCACATATACGTACGTACATACATACCTACATACATAGGTACTTACATACAAAGAGTCATGGAATTGTAAACCTGAGGGGTTTATTCAAATGAATTAAAATGAAAAATAAATTAAGGAGCATGATTACAGCTAACCCTTACAGCTACAAAATAGCAAAGAAGTACTGGAATCTATTTTTCATTGGTTAAAGGTTTTAACTATTTCATTGCCTTGGAATGCAAGAGGTTTTAAGATACCCAAGCACGTGCAGTCCAGATTCTGGTCATTTTGATAAGATTTTATGCAAGGGTTTTTATCTTCTTATTTATGAAATGCCATGTGTGCATAAGGTGGAGAAAGTATTGATGGCAAAAACGGTGTTGAGTACACAACTGACACTGATTAACCTCTTCATCAAGGTGCATCACTGGTCAGCTCAGAAAGGCATATTTATCATCATTTCAGGGCTGTGGGACTTTCTAGGAAGTATGGATTGATTGACAAGGTTATGGAGGGATGTTTTCCCTGGGTTTGTGCAGTGTGTCACTGGACACTTACGGGTTAACTTTATGTTTTTGGAACGTGTCATGGTGTTCTCAATGTACTCAGTACTTAGACTGAGCAGTTCTTAGAAGGGTGAAATGGAAACAGGAGGAATTGCAGAGCATGTGGTATGGGGATTGGACTGGAAGAAACAGAGACACATGAGGAAAAAAGAAAGTTGCTGCAAAAGTCCAGAGCAAGTTAAATTAAAATTAGGTATTTACTGATTTTTTTTTGAAGAGCAAAGAATTAAGTTCCAAATATGTTTTAGAATTTAGGATCTAATCTTGTTAACATGTAAGACAGCAAAAATATTGCACTTAAAAATAATTTTGTTTAAACATGATCATGCCACTTTTGTTAAATTTATGCAATGTGTTTCAATGTTTTATTTTATATAAAATGAGATATGAAAAATTGTAACTCAATCACTGCTTTGCCTGTGACTGTGACAACCTTAGGCAGATTCTGTGCTGAAAACCCACAGCATTTATGTTGAAATTCAGCTATGACTTGATTATCTAACTTACATCAAGGAAAAGGAATCCAGGGCCTTACAATCATAAAGCACTGAAATACAGTTATTTTGCATATTATTTCTCTCTCTAAAGTTTTCTAAAGCTAGGCATATAAAATTTAACCAGCAATAAATGTTGCACGTTTCCAAAATGGTCAGTACAATGAAGTGGAACACAGATGATCATCCTTGTTATTTACATGTTTGATAGTTTCACTCTTCATCTGATTATCTAGCTGATACATCGCATTAGTGAAAATACACTTTTCTGCTCTACAAAAAGACAGTTCTCTGAGTAGATAGTAGGCTATTTAAAACATCAAGAAATGAGAAGTATTTATGAATTTCTGTCCTTGCTGGTCCTCCAATTCACAGTCTAAATGATTAGCATCCTGTTTATATATATGCATATGCCTACTCAGACATCCTACAATGACATGTTACAAAGGTCATATAGCGCTTTGTATTCTAACCCTCTTTTCCTGTACCTCTGAATTTCAATTTATCACTTTTCAGTCTTGAAAAAGTCTGCAGAACTTTTCATTCTTGGTTTATACCTGGAGGAGACTATCTATTTATTACTTTGCAGGTCAAGCAGGTCATGCTTAGCCCCTGCAGATCACAGGATTTCCTACCCAGTATTTCTTGTTGTATAAATACATATGTCCATGTTTATAAACTATGTTGTACTCTCTGAGAACTTTGATAAGGATAAAAAAAAGATACAGTCCACAGATGTGTCTATACTTTACAACCAATTTCCAAAATTGTTTTTAAGAGTTTGTGAATATATTTATTTTAATGAAATTGTAATTCAACATTAATTATTAATTTAATCATAGCTGCAATAAAATTAAAAAAGCATAATCCAATAGAAAGAGGTATTGCATGCAGTATTAAATCCTGATAGTCTGGACCAAATCACCATGAAAATAAACATAATTAATCCTGTAGTTTGCAGAACAATTGGAGTATATAACACAAAGCTCTACTAACTTTTCAACAAGTAAGGAGATAATGTTCTTCTAAATGCTTTTTCTGTGTGTTTGCTTTCACAGAATCATAGAATTGTTACGGTTGCAAAACACCTCTAATATAACTGAGTCCAACTCTTAACAGACCACTGCCATATTCAGAGCTAACCTGTGTCCCCAAGTGCTTTTTTTTTTTTTAATGCTTCCTGGGCAAGTGATTCTGTCAGTTCCCTGGCAGCCTGTTCCAGTGACTGAACACCTTTTCAATAAAGACATTAATCTAGAATTTGCTATTGTCAGAACTTAATTTTGGTTTTTAGATATATTTTGGCTATACTAAGTGTTTACAGGAAGAATAAAAGGATTGTCATGGAAAAACCTGGACACTTCCATATGAGGCAGCTCTAACCAGGCATTTTAAAGATCACACTTTGATCTTGTTCTTTTCACCTTTTCCTTAGATCTCAGGTGACTTCTTACACCTGAGGATATTTTATGTTCATGCTTAAATCTTCAAAAGACTTTTTTAAGTCTGCCTATAAAGCTAAAGTTATCTGTCTGCTGCCAATGAAAATCAGTAACCTGAATAATCTATAAGGTATCTTTGAAAGTGTTAGGCTTGTTCTACTGAATAAATTATTAACTTGTAATTAAACTTTTAGTTTCAACCCTCATCTTTAGTCTGAAACAGAGAAAAGCAAAAACTTATCTTCCTCAGTTATTTTTGAACAGTGTCCACTCATGCCAGTCTTTTAGGGTTGTTCCTATTCATAGGGAAATAAAATTCAGTAGAGTTGTTACAATGAATTCTAGAATTTGATTCACACATTGTTTTAATTCCTCTCTACTTCTTTTCTATTTAATGACTGTTTAGAAAGAAGTGAAAATATATCAGCAGGGGAGAAGGGAAATTTATTCTCATTATTAGAGTCAGTCAATGTTAGTTTTCTTTGCCTTTGAAAGAACTGCCTTGAAGACTAAAGAGAACTTGATATTTGGGCAGTGTGAGAGCATTATTCAGCATCAACTATAAAATAGACTATATAAAGGGAAAAAACTGTCATGCTAATGATGTTTCAAAGCTGTTATCGTCTATAATTTAGTCATAATATATATTAAAGAAAACCAGAAACAATGCTTTCACCCATGAAGTCAAATAAGGGGTCCCAGACACTTCTGAAGTTATGGACAGAACACAACTGTTGATTTTGTGTCTGGCAGCACAACAAAAACAAGGCATCTTAGAGGAACCAACCTCCTTTTCCAAGGCTGGTTTCTGTATTTTCTCTTTTTGATGTTCATAAATTGGCCATGGATGTGTCCAAATGCTAAAGTGTTTAAACAAGGTGTCAACTACACGAGTAAATTTTTACTGTTTCCTGAATAATCTTTACTCTTCTTCACAAAATGGATCCCAGCCAGCTACCTTCCAAGCTGTGAGAACACTTCCCATAAACTGCTACTTCAATGTGAAGAAAAACAACAGCAGAATCCTTTATACTCACCGGACAGATAAGAACATAAGACAAAAAAGAGGAAATAAGGGAGCAGACTCTCCAATGAGTGAGCTAAAACTTGCCTCAGTAGAGGTGCAATTTATTAAACATTTCTAATTGTAAAACTTCCAGCAAGTCCCCTGAAGAGAAGAACATGTGGAAGGTAGCCTGGCTGCTCATGGGGCTTCAGGTATGGAAGCTTTTCTGGTAAGGTGATCAGTGCACGTACAAAGCTACGGTATGAAGTGCTTCAGGGAATGGCAATGAGTTTTGCACAGGGTAAGGAGAACCTGAGTGTTCCTTGGAAGCCTTCCCTAGAATTTCTGCAACATCACTCACCACAGCTGAACATGGCATTTTATATTTACCTAAAAGGCAAAGCTTAGGAAACCGGTTTGACTTGGCACAGCATTTTGTTTAAATGCAGCTGTAGAATGGTCTTTCCTGATAAGAGAAAGCCAAAAAAACCCAACCCCCCCCCCCAAAAAAAACCTCACACTGCCCCTCCCAGAAAAAAAGCAAACAAACAAACAAACAAACAAACAAACAAACAAAAAAACTCCCTTTGAAATTAATTTAATTATCTAATGTTTAAAGAGCACTAAAAAAAATTATTTTTGGACCTTTTAGCCTCACACTTATTGAGTAAATTAGTTTTCTCTACTTGTGTTATTTAACCTTATGTCTTTGAGAAATGAACTCCCACCATTACTTACCATACAAAATCTACAGTGTTTTATTCACTGAAAAGGAAGATGTATTTTGGCTGGATTCCTTGGGGAATGATAGCCTGTCATATTTGAAAAGACATATTTGTGAAAATGTACTCAGGTTTTTTTTGCGCAGCCCTCCTTGTTTCTGCTTTGAGCACCATTATCAGAAACTGAGTTTCAGGATTCATTTGAAATCATAATCATGAGAAGTGAAGAAGGACTTTTCTCTGCAGTCATTGGCTCCTCCACTTAGTTATTCAAAATTTCCTTGTAATTATGATTGCATATTTTAAAGTCACGCATCTGGTTTTGCCTCTCCCTCCATTTGTTTCCCTGCTCCCAAGATAATTACATTTTGACAAAAATTTATTGAGACATCTGTTTTTTGCTTCAGATCTCCGGGTCATTCTGCAGCCATAACAGCGGTGCAGCACAGCTCAGCCATTTTCACCAAGGAGGGGGCTGCTAAACTGATGGCCAGACCGGGGAGAAACCTCAGTATAAATTTACCAGCTGGTTTAAGGTGGAAAGAAAGAGAATGGTTGTGAGTGGAAGGGGAGACAAAGAGGAACATCTTTCTGATAATACTATCCTTCCAGCACTTGTAGTTTACATCTAATAAAGTTAACTTGCACCAAATCAGAAATGCCAGCAAGCAATCACTCTGTCAGGAAAATGCTGAATTAGTGCAGCAAGGCAAAGGGACAACTGGCAAAAAGTAAAAGGAAATTTTAATAACACAGTAGACAGAACCTCATCTAAAACATTTTGTGAAAAAACAGACAGGACTAAAGCAATTCATTGAAAGGAGGGGGCCATGGCCTTAAATACATGTGTTTAAAACCACGGCCTTTCTGGCTGGCCCTAATTAGTTTCTGTGGCACATTACTCCAGATTTCATTTCAGTATACAATCTCATCTTGGTTATCTTAGAATTTAACATATGCACAAGGAAAATGGTGTGATTTAAGCACTGCATGATCAGATGATATTCAGAAGAAGCAGCAGCTAAAATGCTTTATAATTGCTACCACCACAACTTAGTCCTAAAATAAACTGCCAATCTCTTTTAGTGGTGGTAATGTTTCCTAATTTTCTCCATTTACTTTTAAGATATGTTACAAATATTGTGTCCATGATCAGCTGTATTCTCATTTCATTAACTACCAAAATAAAATCCAAAATATTCTGTGAATGTTGACATTAGCCAGAATTTATGTTCAGGGTAGGGAGAACTTGGAGTTCTCTTAATAAAGTTTTTCTTATGAGCCTAAGGAGCATTTTACTAAACCTGTCCCAAATCCCAAACATACCACAGTTTATCATTATGAAGCCTCATCTTAGCTAAATCCTACATAGTGAAAAATTTCCTGTTGCACCATAGGATTCCTCTCACAAACCCCAAAATAGCCTTTCTAAAGTTAACAGAAAAATTTACTTCTCCAGTTTTTCTTTAACCAGAAAATTATCCATTTGGTACTGTGACATCAGTGATCTATTGCCTTATTGCATTTTGTAAGCCTGAAGAGGTTTCCTTGTAGAAACAAAAGTTTATCTTTCAGCTATAGGAAATTAGCTGCTTCTTTTCAATAAGTGCTCTTCCCTTCATACTTCAGAGCAAACCATGTAACTTGTACTTTAGCTATTCCCTTATTGCAGTGGAAGAAAGACATAGTACTCATGGGCGAGAAAAAGAGTTACTTTATGAACTATTTTCGTGTGAAATGAAATTAGTTAGTAGTCATCCCCTGAAGAGAAAGATGTATCAGAAAGAAACAGGGAATCCTCATTGCCTGTAAACTCCGTGGACCAAAATAACAAAAAAAGAAGGACGAAGAAGTGCTCAGTTTTGAGTTTTTATAATGTGACACAGCATTTTTTGGGGTTAGACCATTAGGTTTAGAAGAAAATCACTTACAAATAGCACTATGCAATTGCAATTGCAAAGTTTAGCTGGCTTTTACAGATAATTTTTCCCTTGCACCTCAAACTGGGCATTTTTGCTTGCTAGACAGTTTTTTTTATCAGGAATCTTGATAAGAAGCTTTATTTCTTTTCTTTCTTCTTTTTTTGTCATCTCTGCTTTAATGTGCACTTTGAGCACATCTGAGCATAGTCAGCCTGACTTTGGGAAGTAGTGTATTTTGGAGAATGGAGGAGGGAAATCCTTATTAATTCATCCCTATATCTCTGGGAAGATAAATGTTTCCTCATCCCTCAGTGATCCTGGGGGGGAAGCTGAATGCAGGGTGCTTAAACTCGTGAGCACTTGGCCCATTACCATATATTCTTCCACTTGTTCACTTAAATATTTCCCTTGAGAAAATGCCCTTTATTTGATATATGAGGTGTAAATTCAACCTCCATCTTCACTCAGTTTCTGCCATTTGTTGAGCTTACATTGTCAGCTGTGCCAAGCCACATCAGTTGGACTAGTGATGAGTCTGTCAGTTTACAGGTTACCCCAAGAGGCCCTGCAAACTTATCTCAAGTGTAGAACTCATTTCACTATCAGATGAGTTCATTCAGATGAGACAGGCAGAGAACCTTCTTTCCTTTTGGCAGCATGAGGAAAGTGCATAGTTGAGAGAAGCTTATAAAAGCCTAATTAAAAACAAAAAGGACCTCAAGCACTTTTTTCATTATGTGTTCTGTAGACACTAACACGATGATCCAATATATTTCTAGTTTTAAAACCAAACTGAATATGCAGGAAAGAAAACAAATAAATAAACAAACAAAATGAACAGAGCAAAGCAAACCATTCTTTGATTTTCATATGCACTGATAGAAGTTTGTTTAGCTTCATAAAATGTCTGACAATGGGCAAAATGGATTAAATGTATATAGGACAAAGGAAGACTTAAACCTTTACATGTTTGTTAAAGCCAGATGTTTTGCTACCTGCTCAGATTTGATAAATATTACAATAGTAATGACCATTGTATAAGAGCAATTTAATCTCACAAACTCATTCACAATTTTCCCATGCCCTGCTCAGAAAGGCACAATATTTGTGTTTTATGAAAACATAAATGTTTCTGTAAGTATGCTCTTATTTGTTGGCTGCTCTGTGTTCCTGTGTTTTGATGCATCTGTTTATGTCACATTTGCTATGGCAAATTTTGTCTGACACAGAAAGCATTTTGATTCCTGAATTATTAATACACAAATATGAACTGTGATTGAACAAGAGCCATTGAAACTCAAGTTTGGATGAGTATAATATTTTGTTTTAATCTAATAAATAAAACAACAAGTCCTTCTTGAGTGTTCGAAATTGTTCTGTTTTCACAAGTAACAATATTTTAGAAGTCTTCAGGATTCTTCAGGAATATATGCAGTAAAATAATACAAAAAAGCATAATTATTGCTATCAAAAAGGTTGTCTTTACACAGTTCATTGTAGCGTTTTGCCCAACTGGTTTTTTGGAAAAATGTTAATTCCATAATAACAGTCAGGTCTCTAATGGTATTCCTATACTGAGGCCAGCAATATTGTTACTGTTACTGTACCTCTGTCTGATGTTGGGTTTCTTTACTGTGCTCCCACTCTGAATCTGAATTTACTTTTGCTCTAAAAAAAGAGCTCTCAAAGTATTGTATTTGAACCTGTGTGTCACTGAATTATAATACAAGATAGTGCAATCCTATAAGGCCCAGCAAGAAGAAAAACATTTTAGTTCTAATATGCAATCTCGAGACTATCTCAGTCATTGTGTGGACAGTCATTAGGCAGGGATTTATCCTAAATCCCACCCAAGAGATATTTTTTTACTTTCTTGATAGGAAGGAATGGGTTTGTATTTTTTAAAAAAATAGGCATCAAAAAAAATTATTTTATTTTGTTGTTCTTATTGTTGTTGTCTTCAAGCATGCAATATCACAATACCTGAGTGTCTTGTGACATGAAAATTACCCCAATGAGCTGGCACATGTGGGAAAGCTATCTGTGGAAAGGTCTGAATGATTTACAGCCTGATTTTGGAGTTCCAGATCCTGAAATACCTGCCAGTACTCCAGATGATGTCAAACATTTGGGCATACCAAAAAACCTGCTGAGAAAATGCAAGCTGTGCTAGAAGCAAAACTTTTCTACTGGCCATGCCTTCACCAGTAACTCCTGTAATAGGGTTGCAGCCCACTTTTGTGCATTTCCCTTCACTCTGAAATTATTGTGCGGGACAGGAAAAACACCTGGCTTCTGGCATCATCCTATTCTAGTACCATACTGTTAGTCTTGAGTTTGTTTTGCGTGTCATCTCCATCTCTTTGCAATCATGTACAAACCTGCTCTGATGGCCTAAAAGGATTAAAATAATTTTGAAAAAAGTCATTAATCTTAGCTAGTCTCTGCACAGCTTCCATTGAACAAAGTGTCACACTAGTTTTATCTCATCCCTGGGAAGAGCGTGCATATAGAGTAGTGACAGCCTCCGGCAGGTTAGATCAGCCCTTAGCTCACTGCACACAGAGAGAACTGTAGTTGCTCATTTCCTCTGTGATAATAAAACATGTGCAGCCACTAGAATTTGTGCCGTTGGACAGATCTCAAAAGAGGAATAATACTCAATTTATTCCTTTATCCCCAGAAATAAAAAGAGCCTGTCTTTTTTTCTGATGACCAGAATGAGTGATCAGTTCAACTGGTGCGTTAAGTTTTACCTACCACTGCAGTCTTCATTTCCTTGTCATTAATCAGTCACAAGGCTTGCTGCTCCCTCTGCCCTCAAAGTAACCCGCACAGCAACAGTAATGTCTGTCTCCACTCTTCCACTTCAAGAAATGACTGGTACATCTTCTCTTCCTACTACTGAGCTAGAGGCTTTTCAAACAAAACTGCCATGCATCTTGTTTTGGAAGTTAAAAACAAAGAAGTTATTTCAAAGCACTTAGATAAGCAAACTCACAGGCACAGGCTGGCTCTCTGCCCTCTGCTCCCAAAATTTATTCCCTTTCCAAGTACAGCCATTGAGAAGCTCATCACTCCCTCCATAACTTCATTCAAATAATCATTTCTCATCAAAAACAAAATTGCCAGTAGGAGGAATTTTGCATGAGTGGTTCCACAAAATAATTTCAATTGTGGCTACAAAATCTTTTCTGTTTTCTTGCAGCACAAAGTACAGTTGTCTGACCTCTAATCCTAAGGGTAGATCAGACACAGGAAAATGACAAGCATACTGAATGTAGGTGTCAAGATGTTGGTACGAGTTTGCCTCTGTGGAAGAATTTAGTGTGCACTGTGCTAGACACAGATGGCTCCAACAGACCCATCACAGGACACAGCTGAACCCATCAGCCAGGTTGTGGCACCTTGTGGAAAACATATTTTGGACTGAGCAAAAAATAATGCACAAAGAGTGAAGAATGTGAGAAGAGTCTGAAGAATGGACCTGTGAACACCAAGGTCAGAAAAGGAGATGGAGGAAGAGATGGAGCATACCACACTAGAGCATTTAATTCCCTTTAGCCCATGGGAGGAATACACCAGAACAGATATCCACACTACTGGCCATGGAGGATCCCATGTTGGATCAAGTGCTTATTTCCTGAAGGCCTGCTTGTATGAGTTACCCCACGTTGGAGCAGGGGAAGAGAGTGAGAAGGACGAAGCAGCAGAGAGAAGCTGTTACAGACAAACTGTAACCCCCTATTCCCTATCCTCCTGTGCTTATTTGGGAAGGGGTAAGGTAGAGGATTTGGAATGAAAGACTGAAGTTGTTCCTTGGAAAAAGGGGGAGGTGGAGGGATTTTAGGTTTTGTCTTTGTTTCTCACCAGTCTATTTTTAAACGGCTATAAATGAAATTAATTTTTCCTATGCCAAGTATGTTTTGCTTGTGAGGGCAATTTTTAAATTATGTATCTTTCTTTATCTCAATCCAAGAGATTTTTCATCTAATTTTCTCTCCTCAATCCTTTAGAGAATGAGGAGTGAGAAAGTATATGGGCTGGGATCTTGCAGCCAAAAAGGTCAACCCACAACACACACAAAAGGAGAAATTCTGATTTCAAGAAAAATTAATCTCCAGCACACACACACAAATAGTTTACCTACACAGTGTTCACCCAAAGTTTGAATAGCCTGATAAAGAAAGAAAAGAAAAAAGTAAAAACTTAAATAATTAAACCCAGGTAAAACGCAGAACATATTTCAATAGATTACTGAAAAAAAAAAAAATTGCAATGTAAATGGAAAATCAAAGTTTAAAATAAAAACCGATGGAGCCTCTCAAACAGAAATAAAACATTTAAAACCAAACTTGGATAGTGCACAAAGTTTATTTTGAAAGTATAAGGTACAGTTCAATAGCTATTTGGTCTCAGAACCAAGAAATTTTTATTTGTACAAAGAATGAAATGGTAAAGAAAAAAAATCTTCACATAATTCCTGCTTCCACACCTCTACAACAACCATGTTAACCTATTCCTTTGTACTTTCTTATTAGTAAGTCACCCTTCAGCAATGATACTGAAAGATAACAGAAGGAATTAAGGCATTACATGTTCATGAACAGACATCCACAAAAGGCGCTAAGTAACACAGCATGGCATCAGTCTGGTTTGAAGTCCAGTTGTGACAGTTTAGTTAATTTTATTCAGATATTTTGATATGAATGTAATTTTTGCATTGAGTGGAAAAACAGCTTAAGAAAAGATGTAAAAAAAGGTATTTTATTTTAACCTGAGAGCTGAAGACTCTACTATCTCTTTTGGTTGCTTTCTAGTAACATCAATCTTTAAAAAAACAAAATCTACATGTTTTTTACATTTTAATTGCCCTGCTTCAGCTTAAAGGCATTTTCCTACCACTGTATGTCATTTATATTTGATAGAGAAACCACTCTAAATTTCAAGCACTCTAAGCACACAATCCTTTTTTCTGAATCCCAAGTATATAAAATATTTCTTCCTCCAAGATGATCTGTTCTTGCTATAGCTTTGAGCTATTGCAGGACAACCATACTACTTTCACTATCACTGCAGACACGTGTAAAAGCCACAGCAATGTCCCACTTGGATGGGAGTGTTGATCTGATGGAAGATAAGAAGGCTTTGAAGAGGGATATGAACAGTCAGGTTAAATGGGCCAAGGTCACTAGTATGAGCTCCAACAAGACCAAGTGGAAGGTCTTGCCCTTGAGTCATAACAACCCTATTCAAAAATGCAACTGGCTGCCGGAAGAGCAGCTGGAAAGCTCCTTAGTGGAGAAGGAGCTGGGGGTGCTGGTCAACAGAAGCTGGACATGGCCTAGCATGTGCCCAGGAGGGCAAGAAGACCAATGGAATCCTGGTCTCTATCAGCAACAGTGTAGCCAGCAGGACCAGGGAAGAGATCATTCCCCTGTCCATGGAAATGGTGAGCCTGCACCTCAGATCTGTGTTCAGTTTTGGGGCCCTAATGGCAAGAAGTCATTGAGGTGCAAGAGTCCAGAGAAGGGAAATGAAGCTGATGAACAGTCTGGAGCACAAGGTTCAACAACCTCAGCTGAGGTTGTTTAGTCTGGAGAAAAGGAGGCTCAAGGGGGGCCTTACTGTGCTTTAGAACAATCCTGAAAGAAAGTTGCAGTAAGGTGGCAGTCAGTCTCCTTTTCCAGGCAACTAGTAACAGAACAAGGGAAAATGGCCTCAAGTTGTGCCAGGGGAGAGTCAGGTTGAATATTAGGAAAAATTCTTTACTGAAAGAGTGGTTAAGCCTTGGAACAGGCCACCCAGAGAAGCAGCAGAGTCACCATTCCTAGAAATGTTCAAACAACAAGTAGATCTGGCACTTTTTGATAAAGTTTAGTGGGCCTTGTACTATTCAGCTGAAGGCTGGACTTAATGATCTTGGAGATCTTTTCTAGCTTTAATGGTTTTTGTGGTTCTATGAGTAACTTGTCTGGATTCTTTCAGTTCTTATTACTTTTTATGATATAGTTATTTTTGAAACCACCCATTCAAACTTTAACATTTTTTTCAGGATTTTGGAACTTCTGTAGTGCTTAATATTTTCTTAAGTTAACATATTGCATAGAATCATAACATAGTTTGGGTTAGAATGGACCCTAAATATCATCTACGCTCAATTCCATATTAATATACTTGCAGGTACAAATCACTTTTGACTCTCTTTAAGGACCCCACTGTGGCCCTGTGCTTTGCAGATACTGCTTTTCATCCTTGGCAAAGAACTGAGAAGCATGTCAACATCCTGATGACCTACAGGGACTATTTTCTGCTTCTTTGCAAATAGAAATACCTTTAAGGGAGCACCTCTCTGGAATCAGTCTTTCCAGCATCACTGTGAAATTTTCATCAAATCCATTTGGTAATAGCTCTGTTTCACTGCAAGGGTTTCTTTGTTCCTAATGTGTCTGGCTCCTCTTTATTCTGAGCCCTCTAAACCACATTTCTTTTTAAACATCTTTTTTTTTCCCTCTATCATTTTTTTGTCCTGTTACATCTCTCCTTTTTGTACATCTTTTTAGCAGACAGCTTCACTTTTTCCCTTCCTTACTTGTTTTTGTTTTTTGGGACAGTTTTCACTTTGGTTTGTTTTGGTATTGTTGCTGTTCTTGCTGTTAGCTTTTGGGTTTTTTTGAAACATAACATTCGGATTAATCAGAGAAGATGTCAGATTAATTTCATTCTACTTGAGAGGACTGAAATCCTAAATTATTCATGAAAGTGCTCAAGTCAGAAAAAAAAAGTCTTGCAAGGTGATTGTGAAAAATTTATTTTTAAAAATTATGAAAATATTTATATTTTATTAAATTTCTTATTTATTTTGTGCTGGATTAGTTAATTGCTGTCTAGGGAAAAAGACATATCCAGTCATCATAAACCTAATCAGAAGACAAATATCTTCTAAGTGTCTAAGGCAACAAAACACATAGTCAATGACAGGAACAGAAGTTACAACTCATGATAAGCATGTTAACAGCAATAAATGAGGTTGGCTCTGAGCATATTATTGGCAAAAAATATTATTTAAAAAAAATTGCACTCTGTGCAGTATACAAATTCCCTCATAACAAATGACATAGATACCAGGCAGACTGAAAAATGGCATCAACTTGTTCAATAGTGTCTAAAAGCACCTCTTAATTATTTTTAGACAATGCTTGAGTTTTCTATCCCAGCCTTTTGACCTAGACACAAAATCCTGTCTAGCAGGTGGGTTTCTCATTTGCAGATTTTGACAGCAAAACAAAGGAAAAACATCAGGCAAGACCAACATGAGCACTCCTCCTGACACTCTTGATCCCTCTAAACTGATCCTTCTAAATGGCAAACCCGGCCCTTTATTGACAGCAGTTCCTATCGTCGCCTTGCAATGTTCGCTCAGCAGCTTTGTTCAACAGGTCACCTCTGTTCTGCTCTCAGAGCAGCTGTTCAGCTGCAACATGCAACACCACTGCATGGAACACTTGTTTTACTTTAAAGCTGATTCATTCATTTATGAGTCAACGTGCCATCCAGATATGTATCTCTTCAGCTTTTTCCATTTTGATCCCTTTCAATGAAGCCATACTTTAGAGAACTTTTTCATAAAGCAGGTATTTGGTAAGGGAACAAAGACTTTCATCTGGGTTCTGAATGTGCAATCAAAATGGAAACAGAGCAGTACAGATCATGCAAATTGTGCAAAGGAACGCCAACAATCAATTAATTTGGTAACATTTCCTCCAGCTGAAGAATTAGTTTTTGCCTATTATTGTAATCAACATCACTGAAATAGCTGAAAAGAAAGAACTTAATGTAGAATGTAAAAATAGTAAATGGGGATAATGTCAAAACATTGTAACACTCAGCTTGGGGAACTTTACTCTCCAATTATTCCTGCATGTGGTGTTCAAAAGTTCCAGTGGCGTGCTGTGGAGGTAATGTACTGTTTATATTGAATCAGGCATCTCAGCCATGAACCCCCAGGTACACAGCCCATATATGCAGTTATGTAGTTTTCAGGAGAATTTTTTATCTTTTTCCTAAGTATCAGATTTCTTAACTCAGTTGGTTAAGGTTGTCTGTGCTGGAGAAAGTTTGCACTTCTCCAAGTTCCTCTTCAAAGAGGAAGTCTCAGCACTAAAATACAATCTAACACTACATTTTTAGCAATGAAAAGGCTCTAGCTTTGAGCAGCAGTCAATAATATTTCCTTTTTTCCCATAACTGCTAAGGTGATGACATCACTGGAAATCATATCCCTCTATTTATTTCATTAGCAGGCAAGACCTTCTGTTTAATCAAAGACCAGTTGTGGAAATTAGATGATTTTACATATTTCAATAACAAAAAAAGCAGAGTAGTACTAGGAGCCAAGGCAAACAGGTGAATGTTTTCATTCTTTGCAAATCTTCTGACTTGCAAGAAACTTTGACTGCAGAGGAAGTGATTTTGATTCCTTCACTCAAGCTAAAAAACTTCAGTTTGAAGAATTTGAGATCTGTTAGACTCAATGTAGCTGAGTGACTTCCATGGAGAAAGCACTGATCATCACTCAAACTTTGTGAAAACAACTTATGTTAGAAGGCTGCAAAATCTGGTTCTTACAAAAAAAAAAAAAGTGAATTGATGTTGTAATAGTAGTTTCTAACTTATATTAATGGGAAGACCTAGAACCCTCAGTGAAATATGGGAGCATAAGTTCCTATAAGCTAAGTGCTGTTATCCTATTTGACCATATAGAATCAAAGATACAGGTTAAAGCCTGACTATTCCAGCTTTCAGCCTCCATGGGCTTTCAGTTTGAAAACGATTATTGGAAATCATCATTAAGTAGACTGTGCTTCTGCTAAGAGCACTCACAATTAAGCCTTTGATGACATACATACATATTTTATCATCAAGTCAACTGGAAAATTCAGTGCATAGCTCTCAAAACACAACCTTGAAATTATACTGGCTTCAAGAGCTACTTTTTCTTATGAAAAAACATTAAAAATTGTTGAGTCTGAGTGAACTTTATAATCTTCAGCATGTGTTCTGTTCTTTACTAAGAGTTAATGATTGTGATTTGACCCATGCTCCTCAGGAAGTACCTGCATTTTTATTTTTTTTAAAAGCAGATTTTTCATTCAACCCAAGTATCTTTACACTGTACAGGTGTTGTCAATGTGCCTGAATAGTGGCACACAAGACCAAGAGCAGAGCACACCAGCTTGGCGCCATTAGACCAGGGTGGATGGAGGCATAAGAGATTAAGCTCCTGCTTATAGACTACTTTTAATATTTCTGCTTTTAATCTCCTATAGATTCTGTGGTACAGCAGCTGGGACCTACCAGAGTGCTACATATATCAGCAAGCAGGGCAGAGTTTGGTCCTAGGGCAGGCTCCTGACCCCTGCTCACACCTCCCTGCTTTCACAGCCTGGGGACTTGACTGAAGCATTGAGCCCCTGAGGTATTGCCTGTCCCAGGGAACAGGGAGTGAAGACATCCTTGAAGCTGCTTCTAGGTACCATTAATTTGAAACATTCCCTTTCTACACCAATTCTTCTTTCATTTTTATAGATTTTCCCCAATCCACTCTTTTACTGTTAACTGCTAGAAAACATAATCTAAAATCATAATTTTGCCTTTTACTATGACCAAGCTGCAGGAATTTTCCCTTTGTTGGATAGTTCTGGACAGGACCTCTCCACCCACTGTTCCACTCATGCCTAAGAAAGACTTTCAGAAAGGCTTTGTCTACCAGCATAACTCAACCATCTTTGTTAAGTCTTTCTTGCTTTCACCACAACTCTTGATCAAATACATCAAAGGGAAATTGTTTTTCCTTACAATACTACAATCACTTGACTCTCTCTATAGGACAGAACAATCCAGCCCCAGCAATAAAACATATGGCTACCACAGACTCTCAGCTTTTGTTCATTTATTTTAATAATCACCTTTAAAAAGAGGATTTAAGTGCAGCCCAAACAGAATATACCTTTATCTGAAGATTAAATTCTGAGTTGACTGAGCCCTTCAAGAGAAGGTCTCATCTTCTCTTGAGACATGAGGTAAGACAACCTTAAGTCGGGCTGGAGATGGTCTTCTGATATCGTGGCGCTGTGACGTAGCTAATCCTTGCAGAATTGCTTCCACTGGAAGTGAAGAAGAGGGTAGGACATCTGTCATCTCTGCAGGTGCTCTTGGTGCTCTCTTGTCCCTCTACTGCTCCTTGGGATGAAAAGGGATCCTACTTGAGCTCCTGCTCACCCATTGTTTGCCACCTCCCTCCTTGGGGCAGAGTGATCCAACTCTACCACCTTTTGTCCTCAGGAGAGACAAGGAGGACACACGGCATGAGGGAACCTCTGATTGACACCAGGCTGAGATAAGGAACCTTAACAACTGAAGAATTGGGGCAAAGACAAGAAGAAGAGTAATGCCTAATTGAGGAATTAGGGTAATTAATTAGGGTAAAGGGAAGGGGGTTCACTCAACATACTGGAGAAGAATCTTGTGAGCCCATGGAAAGACAAGGACAGGACTGGCAGCAGGAGCTGTTTATGAAGGCAGCTGTTAGTCTGGATATGTCAGCTGTCCATCTCTTCAGTCCCTAGAACACTGGAAATAGAGAGTTTTAATGTGAGATGCTGTGCTAAACCAAATTTCATCCTTGAGCACAGGACAAGACTCTTCCTTCTCTAATTTTATCCTAATATCATCTTCTTAGGAGACTCTGAACAATTATTAAAATTCAAAGCGAATTAACTTGTAAATGTACAAGATACCAGGGGTTTCTGTTCCTCACATTGTTCTTTGCCTGAAACATCACAAGTCTGAACAGAAGGGTTATAAAACAAAAAACTGCTGTGAAGGGGTCTTGCATTTATCCTATGTGACAGGAAAACTAGCTACTTGGTCATAATTTTATCACTCAATTTATCTTCCCTATTCAACTCCTCTACATAAGTGTTCCAAAGATCCCCAAGATTTCTTTGGACCAAAGACTGAAAACCGGTATCCTAAAGGAACACACCATCCACAGCAAGCACTGTTGGAGCTTCCTATTGACACACCAGTTCAGGCTTGCCAGGATCCCTTAGCTCTTGCTGCTGTCTCCTCCTGAGCAGGGAGATCCTGGCACCTGTAAAGGCACAGTCATCCTCGTGTGATGCTAGCCTAGCATGCCCAGAAGGCGCTAAGTAAAGAATTTTAGCAGGTGAACATCTGATTGTATCTTTTTTTTTTTTTTGCATGATCTGCTTACCTTATTTTCACATCCTCCAAAGTGTCTTAACTCATCCACAGTCCACATATTAATATTTCAAACTTGTGCAAGCTCTGAGTCTTGGAGGCATCATGTTATATTTAGTTAATTTTCTTACCACTGAGTATATTTTATGAGCACTGTGGTGTACGTCCTCCTCTCCTGTTCAAAGTAAAAACAAGCTAGAATACATTAGGTATTTTAGGTATTGGATACAAGTGAATTCCTATGTCACATTCCTTCAAAAGGAGGGACTGAGGATGGGAGGAGGTCCTGCCATCTAAAAAGAAAAAGAAAAAAAAAGACAACAAAAGGGAAAACCACCAAAACACCACCAAGAAAAACCCCCAACCTTATCTTTGTATTCTTGTTTCCATGAAACAGAAAACACACTCAGTTTCTAATGGTTATCACAAATCAGTGTTTTCTGGTCTGTGAAACAAATCCACTGTAAGTAACTGACATTTTTTCCAGTGTACTTCAACAGAAAACTGTATGAAGGGAAATATTTCAATCTCAAATAATTTGAGAGAGAGGTGTTTTACAACCAGAATAATGCCTGAGAAGTGTTTCAGCGCTAAAGCCCCCACCTACCCTTGGATGACCTCATTGCATTGTGTGGCATTTCAGTGCTCTAACTGAGGGCACCATTTGTTTCTTGAAACATCAGCAACTATCTGATCAGAGAGTTTCTGAAAATTGAATAGACAGCTGCTTACAGTTGCTATGGTTCCAGCTTCACGGTGCTGCAGAGCTTGATTTGTCAGTTATGTAGAGATATATCTCTTACCCCTGCCCCAGTCTTTGGTGGATCAGACTTTCTTGCCTGTCTGCCCACAGCAATGAGAGCTGGTTTTGGCATCTGCAGTGCATCTAAATATAGCCAATGGAGACAATTGTTTTAGTAGTGAGCACCATCTTAGCTGCAGAAACTATTATTTTCTGCTTTGAACAGCTGCTTTCACCCTAAGGCACCCACCTCAGAGGAAAAAAGAAAAAAAGGTATACATATTAAGGCCTGGAAAAAAAAAATTACATGCTTAATTAAGGTGCCTTGGCAAGAATATAGGTATCTTTAATAAGATTTTTTTAAAAATCAGTTGAGAGATTTCTATTAACTCCCAGTGGCATCAGTCAGTTTTTCCAGGGCAGAGGTCCCACCTACTCCTCAATCCCTCTCTTTTCTGAAGCAGCATGTTCTGTTTAGGTACCACATAACAGCATGTGCAGACACCCACTGTAAGAGAATGTTGATATGAAAGACTGGTGGTGTCCTTATGATTCCAATATGTTTTTTTTAATTCCTTAAGTTTCATATTTTTCAATGTCCTGTAACGTTGTTCATTCCATTCTTTGTCTGGAGAACATACTGATATGACAGAGTAAGAATAAAGTGGACCAGGGCACAACATAATGGTGAATGCCATAAAAGGTAAATTGAGTTCAAGACACATTTGAATGCTTGCTCAGCTCTTCAGAGTGCTCAGTAGCTCAGTCCATTAACATTTCTGGATAATGGCCTTGGTAATAGTGGCTGCTCTCATGCCAAGGACCTTAAATAAACTATTAGTGAACACTATAAAGATGTATTTGCCAGGCAGAAGTAGGATAACTCTTCTAATGAAGATCTTGGTTAGGCCCTGCTTATGTCTGTCAAAGTCTGACAATGCCAACAGTTTCCTTTAGTTTGGACTCTGTTCTTAAATCTGAGTGGACATAATTCTACCATCTCTTGGGGTGACTTATACAACCTATCTATGAAACAATCCTGTGAAACAGTCCTGTAGATACCTTACCAGAAAGACTTTAGGCTGCAGCTCTCTTGAGTGGAGATGTGACAAAGTACGTGAGAATCACCTGGATAGCAGCAATGTTCTTCCTTCCAGCATATTCTAGACAAAATTTGGTTCAGTCCTGACCATTCAATAACCTCCTTGTAGTCATAGACACTCCTGGATGTGACTCAGATAGATACTGGCAGTTAAACACTCCCAAGAGTCCCGCAGCACTCAGAAGAACAGATCCAAAGAAACAGAATTTCAGGGGAACATCCTAAAGAAATGGATGCCCATGTGCAGAGGTTAACAAGCAATATGCTAACACAATGTTTGCTTTAACCATTACCCAAGAAATCAGAAACTGATTGACCAACAGTTTTCTGTGCAAATTTAGATCTGTAACCAGCACAGAAATTAAGATAAGACTCAAAAAGAAACCCAGATATAGCAAAGACTTCAGAACTTCATGTAATGACCTAAGCAGCAAAAATCTTTGTGGTGGCACTGCACAATTCTACTTTGTTGCTTGTGCATGTGTTTGGATCTGGTGTCAAGATTTATGCTCTTTTTCAATTATAATTTTTAAGCTCATGGGAAAATACACAAACGTAACACTGGACTTGGAAAAAAACCAATTGTTTGTCCATTTCTTGTCAAAAATCTTGTAAACGGGAAGGCAGAAAGGCCTGAAGTAGGAGTGTTCCTCTTTTAGTATCACTGCGAAGTGGCAAATCATGCTCTTTGCATTCTCTCCTTCCTGCTATTTTCATACTGGTGTTCTAGGACACTGTACTGTGTATCTTGAGCATGGCAATTGCAACTCTGGCTGTGGCACTGGCAGTCTCAGGCAGCTGTCGTTCTGTTTCCAGCAGTTTGCATCAGTGTCACCACAGAGCTGACATGCTCAGAGTGGGGGATCAAAGTCTTGAAGGATTTCTGCACATTCCATCATTGGCATGCTTTGCAGCAGGCTGAAAAGTGGATGGAGAAGTAGGGCAATTTTATATCAGAAAGGGGAGGCAAGGCTGAATTTAATTGTCCCTGGATTATTCAATAAAGTTTTCTGGTTTGGAGCTTTAAACATGGAACCTGAGGGCCTTAATATAGTCTTCAAATCATGGCCAAATGACACCATTCAATGAAATTCCAGCAGGAAAAATAATTTTAATTTCCTAAATTTTCATGCCTGACAATTTGTTTTCGAAAGACACACACACAGAAAAGGGCCTGTCACAGAAAAATTAGTGCATATAATAAACAAATGGTCATTGTGTTGACAAACCAGTAGAGAATTTTCTTAAAAAAAATTCTATTTTTTCACACTACTGGTTGCAGCTGGATAAAGCTTATGCTCTAGAAACTGAAGAATACTTTTATCTAAGTATATGGAGAGCTTCACTTCACTGTGGGACAAAATTTTATTGTTTATTTAGAATCCAGTTTAAATGTTTACACTACTATCCCACCAGTATTTTGACCATATTCACTTTACCTGCTAACTGTTGGTACTGGTTTATGGAATCCTAGTGGTTTGAGAAGAAAACTTTATATTTCCCAGAACATTAACTGGATGAAACATCCCATATGTATTTTGATTCACACTTATGAAAAATAATACTTTTGTAGAGTTTAAAGATCTTGACCCAATATAAAAGGCTCCTGGCTTCAGGAAGATTTTTGGGAAGATTGGATCTTTCTGTTTTTATTCAACAAAAATGTAAGCATGAAGATAGCTACGAAATCAAAGATTGACTGTCTGTCAAAAATCATTAACATTAAAACAAAAGAGAGGTCTCCTGACCTTCTGCTATCATGCCTAATCTTACATCACAGGAGATGCAATTCAGATTGATGCCTTTTTCTGGTCCCTAAAATCATAGCCAGATACAATTAGGTGATAAAAATGCAGTTGCCTTTTATGAAGGATCCCCTCAGGTGCACAAAAAGCTGAAGTACATGCCAAAAGTATACCGAAGATGCACACATTACATAGAGCAAATACAATTTTATAAGTTTAGAAAATTAGCACAAGAATCCCCAATTAGAAAATGGGTGTTGAGGTAATTCCCCCTTTTGGTTCTGCCCTCTTCAGAAGCCTCCCTTCCTTGCTAGTTCTTTACAGGAGTGTGTCTCAACCTTGGTTCTCAGAAGAAGCAAGACAGGATAGGGGCCTAGGAATGTAGTTCGTCTTTCTGTCAAACAGGATAGGAAACTGCTAGCACAAATCTATATAGTTATACCATAATAAGCTACAGAGCTACAAATATATGTGAAGAATATAAAAAGCATATATGTGAAAAATGTATGTGAATATATGTGAAGAATATAAAAGCAAAAATCAGTTTGGCATCAAGATCACCTGTACAATTACTAGGGTTGGTTGAATATGATGAAAACTAAACGTAAAATTTAAATTGAGCTGATTACCTGATTGCATCTCCTTTTGTTCTTGTTTTCCTCCCTTTTCAGTGTAAGTAAGTTAAGCCCAAATGTATGCAAACAAACATGTTAAATCTAAACTAAGTATACACAGGACTCCATAAGCTGGGCCATGCTATCAGGCTACAAGGTTTAAGTTTTGTTTCTAAGATATTACCAATTACAACTCTTAGAGACAGAAAAGAAAACGTAAGGCCAAGTTTGTAGCATAGCTCATTTTTATTGTTTAAACAGTTTTTGCATAGGAAATATATCCGCTTCCAGTAATTGACTGCAGTATGAGCAGCTGCTAGCAGTATAGGCTGGATATAACAGTAACAATCACATTAAGTTAAGCTTGATTTACACCAGTTTAAAACTTGTGGCAGTTGAGTTCATTTGTAACCTAAAAAAAAAAAAAAAAAAAAAAAAAGGTACCAGAAAGAACACTTTATCCTCCATCCAGGCACAATAAAAACCTTTGTTAACACTCAGGCTAAAATCAGGTCTGATGCCAGAGGGCCTTAATTCCAAAATTAAGTAGCTGTACTGTAATGCATCTTACTAGTGAAGGTTCATTACACAAAGACTCTGCACACACCTTCTTTTTAATTAAAATGTAACCTTCAGGATTTGTGGCCTACAGTGTGGGAAAAAATGCCAAAAGTTTTAAAATGGATCAACCCTGGTATGTAGCTAGCAAGCAATAACTGACTACTTGTCACCTACAGTTGTACTAAATGTATCTAAAGAAACACACAGCCCTACAAAAGTTTTCTCAGAGAAATATCATTGAGATGGGGTGCCTCTTCCCAGATTACTAAAAGTTCTATATGATATAAGCACAAATTAACAGCTTGATGAAGACATAATCTAATGCAGCTCTTGAGAAACCTATGCCTGGGACTGAGGAACCCCTCACATTCTACAATGTTGTAGAGATTATTTTTGAAGAAAATGTTATCTGAAACATATTTACAACTGAACTCAACAGAGACTGTGAAATTGAACAGGCACTGCTCATTTGTTTGAGTTTTTTGGTAAACATTTTGCTGGTTTTTGTTTCTTTCTCATTTTGCATCAACTTCTATCAGTCCATGCAACTTCAATGCCCTCAATGAAAATGCATAATAAGCCATACTTCTTAAAAAACTTCCTTCTGCATATAGAGATACATTTGCCACATCAGTCCCTGTAGCACAGTTTTCAAAATCATTCTGTCAAAAATACAGTAATACAAAGACTGGCTTTAGTGTCACTAGCTCACACTGCTCTCCATTTATTTAGGCCACCTTTTGTTTTACTGTTATGGTATCATGCAATAAAAGTATCAAAGGCTTATTCTATTCATGATGCTAGTGGCACTGAAGCCCTTTTCACAAATTCAACATACATCTGAATTGCAACACACAGATATTTCTAAAGAGTACTAACTAGTGAACCCTTTTATCATAAAAAAAAAAACAAAAAAAAAAAAAAACCAAACAAACAAACAACTACTTACAACCATTGAAGAAAAAATTGCAACAAAAAAATTGTAAAAATTGACCGTCTCCAACTTGTCCCCTTTACTATTGACAATGTGACCAACAGAGCTGTGGCATGGAAACAGTACAAAGAGTTGTCATGGCAATAAGTTTGGCTGATGCAAAGGTCATTGTGCAGGGTTAAAGGGCAAAATCAGTGGTCCATGTTATCCTCCAACTGCAGTGCTCCAACACACCCACACAATTTTGAGGAATTAATAAAACTGGGGAACTAGCAGAAAGTGCAAATAAGAAGGAGGTGGTTTTTGGCTCCTTCAGCATGGAGAAGAACATTCAGCTTTGAACCTTTCTTGTTTAACTTGATTAGCTGGCATGGTATTTTATTATCTTTTTTTTTTTTTTTCCCTAAAGTTTTCTATAGAAACCCAATTTAAAAATCCAGGAGCATAGAGCTGGTTAACATTAACAAAAGACCTTGATAGGATCATGTAAACCATAAAGGATGTCATGCTTGGGGCCTTACTGCCAACAACATTAGAGAGCTTTTTCATTAAAAGTGAAAACTGTACACTGAATATGGGATAACTTTCTGCAGCCTTCATAATCTCACACAGTACATATAATTTAGGTTTAGGTACAGAACACACTCCGGTGCCACAGATGTCTTTGTGCAATCTCTTTCATTAAGTCCTTATGAAGCTACAAGTTGCAAATCCAAAATTCTGCTCCCTGAGGACACAGCTGTGTGAGACTTAAGTACTGTTTTAGCTCTCTGCCTATCCTGAATAGCTCTGTGAACCTAATCTTAAATACCATCATGTAACTATCACAAAAACTTTTGCTAAAGGCCATATATACTAATAAAAAAGACAGTGGTGCTTCCAACGTTTTGAAATGCTCTGAAAACCAACTTTTCCAATACTAAATACAACAAAATAACCTTCATAAAATATCATTTTCTCCATTTACATTTTTAAAGGATTAGTAACCTATGCTTTTCAAGCACAGGAATATGCGAAATAACTCCTAACATGGACAGATTTTTTTTAATACATAAATTAAGAAACTGGAGAGTTTTAACCCAAGTCCAGTTTCTAAACAAAGAATAATCTTGTTTAAAAATGGAAATGCATTTCCATTATAATTGTTAAAAAGTTAGCTTTACAAACAAGGGTTTTTTAATAAAAAAAAAATTCTTAACAAAACTATACAGTGTACAAATTACTGTCTACAAGGTAGGCGGTTTAGTCAGAAGATCATCCTTTCTTCTTGCTACTTGCAGCTTCACAAACTCATTCACATATTTTCAATGGAGCTGCCCACCTGAACATCACCCCACAACTATATTGCTATAATTAATATTTTTGCCATGTCTTTATGTACAGTCTCCTTCACTGCCTTTTTTTTTTCCTTAGTCAAGCCTCAAGCGTTCATGTCACTCCAGGGGAAACACACTTCAGTGGCACAGCCATGAGGCCAGGGCTGCAAAGCAACTTAATAAAGGCAGAACAGTGCACATAGAACGGGGTGGCTCAATTTAGTCAGAATACACTTCCTGGTGAAGGAGGAGGCCAGAGACTGGATTTGAGTTCTCAATCTTATCTTAATGTTTTAAATGCTGAGCTTAAAAAAAAAAAAAAAACAACCAACAAAGCCAACCTAAAACCAAGCATACAGTAAATGAAAAGTTCATTATCTTCCAAGCAGGCTTTTCTATTAGAGAGGGAGGTGACAAAAACCCACAGTTGCTGAATAACCCAGTTTAAAGAAGAAATTTACTTTTCTAAAAAATTGCATCTTTAAGCTCAGATTTTTTTCATACAGGAGGCCTTAAAAAAAAAAAATCTCTGTTAAGGGCATCTTTCTTCCTACAAAAGGCAATCACCATTCTGGATATTTCATGCTGAAGCCTGAAGTTGTTCCAGTTTTGTCCCAGTGTGGTATTAAAAGCTTTCAGGGAACAGCTTGTTAATGGATCTAATCAAGGATATGCCCTCAGCACAGCCCTGCTCCCAAACTGCTCTGTATCATTACATGTATAGAGGAAAACACATATTTTGTTTTACCAGGCCAGAGCCTGATGCGGACTGTGCTTGGGTTTAGCAGACTTTGCCATGTGCTTAGCAAACAAATTGACTTACTGAAGGGTTCTGAAAGAGAACCAAAGAACCCCACATTCCTTTTTGTGTCGGTGTCTTATCTCTTTCTTTCTTTTTTTTTTTTCCATTTTAGCTAAATCTCAAATATTTATTTTCCTACAATTCCCATCTCTGTAGCCATTCAAGCCCTGCCTACACACTCTCTCCTCCTGGAGACATGGGGATGTGCCACCACTACTGCTCTTATCCACAGCTGGAGCCAGAAGGGACTGACCAGGGCTCATTGGGGTGGCTGCTGCTGGAGATGCACCTCTGGGACTGCTCTGGGGTAGGAAAACTTCCAAAACACAGAGACAACTGCAAAGGGATGAATCTTCTCATCTACATTTACACGCTCCTCTGCTTTCACCCTAGTAGAAGACTGTCCTTTAAAGAAAACTTCACCCTGTGTTGAGCCATACATTGCAAGGATCCCCTGTATGTAAGAGATCACCAGCAACAGGCCCATTACTGGTCTGCAAAATGGGATTTTACTGGAAACACACTTTTATTTCCACCATGGTCTGATTCCTTGTGTAAAGAAACTCCTTCTCCACTGCACCCCAGAGGTCTCCATCTGATCTCCATGAGAAGACTGCAAACTTCTGAAATAGCCCAACCAGGCTGAAAATTGTAATTCAAATGCTGAATTAAGAAATTTGGTGGGGTGAGAGGGGAGTGCAATATAAAAAAATTATGTACAGGAAAAAAGTCAAGCAGAATAAGGGGGGCAAATTCTCTGCTTGAGCAGTTCCAGAGTCCACTGGAGTCAGTGGAATTATGCCAGCAAAAATTCTGGTCCTGTACTTGCATTTCCTAGACAAAGTAAATGTCTTTGTCATTCTGAGTTAAAAACATTTTCTAACATGAACACTTCAGGATGCATTATCTTTGCATGGAAAAGAATGGAAAAGGATTCATCTCACTGTGGGTCTTGACCTCTTTCTCTGTTTGTCTCTCTTTCTCATGAAAAAACCTTGAAGTAAACCAATTTCCTCAAGTCAAGTCTGCCTCCAACAGAATTCATTATTTATTTTTAAATCCAGAAATGATTTTAGCTTGCACCCCAGGTGGGAAGTTAAAAAGAGGGAACCTATTTGAAAGTTTGTCACAGTAGGCAGAACAGTTGCTTTGCAGCCCTTGCCTGGCTAAGGGTGCACTGCTTCACAGCTACACTGTAAAGTGTTAAAAATCCTCACTCCGCCCCCCCCCCCCGAATATATATATATGTATGTATAAAAAAAAAATCCCCTGTCCACCTCTCAGTACAGAAAAGGACCTCATCACACTGCAAAAATAGCAGTACCCACTTTGGTCAATTAAAACAAACAAAAAAGCATACATTATTTTTTTTTTTTAAATCTGTGTACTTACCTATAATAACCAATACAGCTAAAAGCACTACCTACATAGGCAAAACTTGGTATTGCATAATTCGTATAAATTTGTATCCCCTCCCCCCAATATTAATTGGAAGATGAAAAACATGAAAGGTTAATAGAAAAAACACCAAAATACTGAAAATATTGCTGGTCGATTACAATTCTTAAGCGGCAACTATACACAGCCAAGATATGTTCTATAAATGTGAGATAAAGGTATAACTGCCTAAAAAATCCATGATGTCACACATTTTTCGCATCTGGAGTACAAAATATTTTGTCATAAAAATGGTAAAGATTTAAAATTATAATAAATGCAGCAAAACAAGTGTAGTGATGTCAATTTTTTTGTAGTTTTTTCCTTTTTTTCTTTTTTTCCATTTTTTAGATTTCAAGGCAAGGCACGTAATGTGGACATTATATCTTCGTGCAAATTAGGATTACTGGAAAGAGTATTTTAAATTTTTAAAGAGACATAGAGGCAAAATGTCTGCCCATGCACATTATATTTCTGTCAATATGTGAAAATTGTTGAACAAGGCTAACTTCTGAAAGCACCATGCAAGTTTACAGCACCCTGTAATTAGACTTACATTAAGAGTGCATTATTTAAATACAACATATCCCCATCCTGGTATTACCAGTTTGTAAACGGTAAGCTTTGCCCTTGTGACATGGATTTGCCTATGTCTTTGTCTCTATGATGTAGATTTTACAGAAACATGTAAACCCTATGGGTTCTTGATGCAACAAGTAACTTTAAATAAATAAATCCTACCCCTCTGTGGAGGCAGCAGCTAAACCAACATAAGTGCTGTGTTTCCATTGATTTCTTATTCTCAAGGATGTGATTTGTCTTGACTTAATGCCTTTTAATGCCCTCAAAAACTGAGGGGAAAAATAAGTTTGTTCAAAGTAATTTTTTATTTTTATTTTTAATCCCCTCAATTTAGAGTCCAAGGGCTGAAGGACTTATAGTGATGACCTCTTAGATATGATTTTTAAATTGCACTTGCCTCTGTAAGTGTTTCTTTACTGGGGAAATGTCATTTTTTTTCCTTTTCTTTTTTTACTGTTGCATGAGAAGATAACACTTTTACCTGCATAGAGGCATTTCTTCCATAGAGCCTGTGTGTTCATACTGATTGAAAATTTCAAACTGCATAACACACTAGAGAAAGACTGAATTAAGGGCCAAAGTTTAATAAATCCATACTGATAACTAAAGGCTACAGAGCTTATTTTTAAAACATTTAGAAATCAGACTGTTGAGAAAATGACTGGCTCACAGCCCTTGTCCTCCTGCAGCTCTGCTGTCGCTGCCTAGCCTTTGTTTTGTGAGATAACCAGGAATAGTGATCTCATGCGTAAACAACAAGAATACTAAACCAACAGAACTAGCTTATCATGCAAATATTAAGGCATCTAGAAAGTCAGTTAAAATATATTGTCAGAGACAGAACATCTATTTCCCAGCGGACTTCATATAACAAAGGCTACTTAGGAGGAGCTGCATTTTACTCATCAGTGAAATATCATCGACCCTTTGTATATCATTTCAGTTTCAACCATAAGAGAATTAGTGATTGTAAGAGCTGCAATTGCTGGTCTATTTTTGTTCTTCTTTCTTCAGGTTCTTTTCTCATACTGTCTTCTTTTCTTTTTCCTTTTTTCTTTTTTTTTAATTTTGCTTTTAATTTTTTTCCCTCAATTGCTCGTTTCTGCTTGAAGGAAAGGCTCTCCAATTATGTTCAAACCATAATTTGGAACATTTGTCGGCAGGATCGGTGTCCTATTTGATACTTGGAAAGGAACCAAGCTAGCCCAGGTACCAGGACTGTTGAAAAGGGGAAAGAGACAAGGAGGGAAAGAGAGAGAGAGAAAAAAACATATATTAAACACATATACCATGAATTTGAATCAAGGTCCAGCTAATATTAATTAATAATGGCACTACTTAAGATAAAGCTGGAAAGAAAATTTGTGAACGTAACTTGAGATTCTACTTCCTAGTCTTCTTTGTGAAAGTATGAGATGTCTGAAAGAATAATAATTGTGTTGAACTCAGTAGTAAGTTGTATGACTCCTGAGTTACACTAAGTGGTCTGTTTGTTTATGAAAACCCCCCAAAAATGCCAGATGCAAACATATAGAGCAGACACAATTAAACCATACAAATGACACTATATAGTGTAATGGATATCATGTAAGAGCTAGTGAAATATACCACAGCGTACAGGTGTTCTTTTTTTAAGAATACAGCATAAAGATTCAGTGGTTCAGCATCCTGTGAGATTTCCTCCACTCTTACAACACAGCAGTTTATCTTGTCACCATCCCAAGATGGGCCTCTGAGATGTACAGATGCCCATAAGAACAGAGGACTTTTATGTTCAAAAACCCTGTTTTTAAAAAAAAAAATGTCCCTAAGAATGTCAGTCTCAGAAACACCAGCTAACACAGGATCCAATCATCTAAACACTTGCAGCCAAGGGTGGCTGTGAGTCGAAGGTAACAGCGAGTACCAAATTTTTTTCAACAAGCCTCTGAGAAAGAAAATACTTTCAAGGACGATTCAATGACTAGGGACTTAAGTCATCATTTTAAAAGAACTCTGTCACTAAGGGCTGAAGTCCCAATGGCATTCACAGGTTCACCAGGCACCAATCTGTAGTACTTGCAAGACGGATACTCAAAGACGGGTCTCATCTGCTGGTGTTCGGCACCCAGTTGCCTTAGCGGCCCTTTCCTTAGATGTGGCTCTGGCAACCCAGAAATCCAAACCAAACTATCCTAAGCCATATGATTCTATGACTTCAGAGAAAGTTTTGTCACATTTACTCAGGGGAAAAACAGCATCATTAAGTCAGCATCACTGCCAAAGAGCTAATACCAGCACTGGACATACAGCATGCAAACACACCCTTCCTCTGTATTTCATTGTATTGAGCTTTTCCAGTGTTTATCACAAACATAAGTGCTTACTTGGAATTATATTTTGGGATCAGGCTAACGAGCTTCCTGATAACACATCTGAAGCCCTTCAACATGTGTTTTGTGGAGGCAAAAAGTTTTCTTCCCTCTATATCTTTTGGCCCATTTCTTCACAACTCTCTTCATGGACAAGCAGATGCACTTTTGTGGCATCAGGTATAAAGAGGAAAATTGACCTTTTTTATATATTTCAAATGTTCATGACATAATTACTTTTCATTTGGCAGCCTTTTGTGATCATTTCAGTTGCTGAAAAGTGATCAACTTATTTTGTGAATTCCAGGGGACATGTCTCTCAGGTCTTTCACATTAAAAAAATACAAACAACTTCTGTCAATTACTTCACTTTGAAAATACTAACCTTTCTAAACTTGCTAATTTACTATTTTGACTCCTAGCAATTAATTTCAGGTGCTATGTTTTACATACACAAGAAAGTAGAAATAGTTCCTGAACTCCTTGTCTCAACAATGGCCATATTCCCAAAGGCAAAGGACTAATCTTATTTCATGAAGAAAATACAATATTAATATCTTAATGTTTTCAATTTCTGAAGTACAAATACTTTTCAATAAGGCTGTTGGTTTTCTTTCTTCAACTGGGTATATTCTTGAAGGACACTTAAAAGTCTGCAGCATCTTAAGCTTTTCAGAATTTTTTTATTTAATTGCTGATTTCAAAAATTTAAGATCAGCTAATATGTTTGATTTTTTTGTTGTTTTAATTCTATTGACTATTACAAAACAAATCTGCTATTGGAGGAAAATAAAAACCCCTTTGAAATTTAAAAATCACAGTTACACCACAAATCTTGAAGCACTCACAAAATCTTAAACCTTGTTATGCATGAAAGATTTTTCCAAGATGATATAATGAAAAGAATATGTTCCAAAAAGAAAAAAAATTAAATAGCAGAATTTCATTTAATTGGCTTAATTGTTTCAACTTTTTCTTCATCTTCCTTCACTATTTGTTTTTAAATGCATTTTTTGTTCCTTCTTTGGATTTCAATCCTCTTTGGATTTCAGTGATGCTAAGAAATAAATTCTGAAATAATGAACATTAAGCAAATTTCTTCCAAGCATGTGGATTTATAAAAATAAGAACTAATAATAAATGAAATAAAGACCCAAGCAGATTTGTTTTCTTGGGATCTGTCTGAATATATATATATATATTTATATATTTATATATATATATATTTTAACGCACAGTTCTTTGCTGTCCTGTTACATGGGATTTACAGTGTTTAGTGACTTCAAAAAAATACACACTAACTCAAAGAATATAAATTTTGTTTGAGGTCAACACTCTAATTAAAAAATTTCTGTGGCAAAGGCTAAACACACAGGCTCCGGGTTATCTTTCTGAAGATTTACAGCACTTTTCAATGACTGGATAAATACAGTTTTGACTTTTTGCTTTGTTTCAAAGTTGCCAGCCTTCTAGTGACTCCAGTGGGTGAAGGAAACAAGTCAGTGCTGACTAAAAGCAAATGACTATTTGCAGTGAAATTTTTATCTGATACTTCAAATACCAGACAGGGATCTTGATTTTTATGGAAACTGCTCAATAAAAACAAGTTGTAGCAAGTTCCTAATATGACTATTGTTGCCATATGACCTACCAGTTTAATATAGGTGTTTATTTAAACCTTTCAAGCCTCCCACATTGTATTAAGACCATGACAAAAATGCAGACTGCAAGAAATTTGTCAGTACTACTTATGAATCCTGAGGGAGTAATACATCACCCATGTTAACACTATGTATATCCCACAAGAGTTTCAAAGCCCCTCGTCTCAAAGCCAAGCCTTCTGCCAGAGATGATGGTGCAGGCAGCAGAGCACCTGTGGGACCAAGACAGCCACATACACAGCCACACTGTCTGCCTGCAGGGCTGGAACAGCCACCCCTTCCCCACCTCTGGAGGTGGCTGAAGTCCTGGTCTAAACACACACACACACACGGCAGAGTCTGGCTGCACTGGCAGCTGGGAAGGACAGCCCATTCCCTCTGTTTGCTGGCACTTCCTAAACCATTATTTTCGAGGCTTGATGAGTTCTGGTTGCAGTTTACAAAATAACATGAGCATACTACAGGTGGATGTAACTCTATCTTGGGCCACCCCTGTCCAGGTACCACCATCAGGGGCTTACTGCATACAAAGGAAGAAAAGTCAATGAAAGCTATTGAGGAAAACAGCCCTAGTCACAGCACAGAGCTCTGAGAACAGCTGCAACACAACCGTGAATAACCAAACACACAACACAGGCTCTGCTAAGCTACATGCATGTGGCTGTCTATCCAATATTCCCATGATCTCCCTTTACATTTAGGGCAACTTTAGCTGGACTTTCAGCTACCCTATGAGCCACACTCTGCTTTTTAGCTCCCCAGCACTTCCCCCAGTATGAAGCCAAGCAAGGCCAACTGCCCAGAAGAGCAAGGTCCCCCTGCTAGTCTTCCAGCCTCTGAATATTGCAGAGCTTAACTTCTGCCATGGAAACCATCCACTGATTCTGATTTTTTTTTTTTTTTTTTTTTTTTTAGAACATCCTAGCAGGAATTTCAGATACTTCTGGCTGCAAAGCATCTTTCATCTGGGCGCCCCCATGAGCAGGAAATGGGGGAACACCTTTCCCTTCACCACACCATCACACCATCCAGCAGTTGCTGTGAGTCCCAGTTAAAATTCAGCACTTGGTTTCACAAAACCAGAGGCAATACTCTGCCTTTGTCCACTAAGTGCCTCAACCAGGGAAGTCAAAATTCTTTCCATTGCCCAGAGCAGAGACAAGGCAGTTGTCCTCACAGAAGTTAATAGAATGCCCACACAGCTACCCCTTCAGATAAGAAATCTTTGTATTTTATGAGTGGAATAACGCAGGTCTGCCTCACACTCCAGCCTGCTACTCGTGAGGAAATCTGTTATCCATTTGCTGACAGAAGTTATAATATAAATGTCTTTTCACTGAAACATGAAGTGAGACCTAAAAAAACTGCTCAAGGCTAAGTTTTGAAGAAAATTATGTGAGAAGCACCATGAGAGTCTGTTGTGAGACTCAGATCCATCTTTGTTGCAAGACCACCTTCCTGAAGGTGGTCACTTTTAAGTGATTTTACTACTGCTAGAAGTTTTCTCTTCACCATGGCTAGACTATCAAATATGCTATACAGTCAACAGTTCCCTCTCTATCCACAGGAAGTATAATGTATTTATCTCTTCAAATGCAATAAAACAGCAAAGGAAGATTCTGCAAGCATCCTACAGGGTTAACATTCTCTGTTACACTTTCCATTACAGTTTCCAGATGTTAATTCAATCAAGATTTCGGCCATGATTTCCTCTTAAAGATAATAATTGCTGTTTCAAGAACCTCTGATTAAAATATTACTGGAATAGACCACAAGTAGTGCCTATATTATATGTATATACAGTCCACTTCAGAGGTTATAATAACATAAAGAGCATAATAATGTTAAACAATTAACTAAATGCAATAAAAAATAAATCTAATCTGACCTGAATAAATGTGGAGGTCTTTCATGTTCTTATTTTCCACCAGTTGCTACTTTTTTTCTTTTACAGTTTCAGAACTCTGTAAGAGTATTTTATCATTCAGAACGCACATCTAAAGCAGTATTTCCTTCTTACAAATAAGGAAGATTTACTATCATGTACATGAACTCACTAGCTTACAGAAGGTAGAAGAGGGCCTGCAAAGACAGTCTTTGGACGGAAAAGGTAAAAATAGCTTTCAATCAATATTGAGTGAAGTGACAGTAGTAAATCACCAAGCAAGAAACTTCTATTTCTCTAACTTCTATCTCTCACACAAATACAGAGAGTTTTACTATTTCAAATCCTTGGATCATAAGAACTTTGGAAAAGCAATTTTGCTACCCTCAGTGTCCTTGCTAAACTTCCACTTCTGCATTTCTGCCAAAAGAATAACCACCCTTCCAACATCTACTTAATGGAGTACTTCTGCTACCATTCTGAACTGGCACCTATAGGTAAACAGCTGCCAAATTTCACCTCCAAGTTGAGTACTTGTTTCAAAAGATGTATAAAGTGTATCTCAGATTAGTTTAGGATGACTTTTGCAGTTTAACAGGCACTTATCACCCATCTAGTAGACAGAGCAGTTAAAGACCTACTGATTTATGCCCAAGGAGAGAAAAGGAAATCTCTGATAAGAATACTATTTATTCTATTCCCTGCAGACTTCTTTTTGTACAGACAGCAAAACACAAAAAAGGTACACAAAGATTGGGAAGAGGCTACAAAACCCATTACTAAAAAAGAATACCCACAACAGAGGCAGAGCCCACAGAAATCATGCATGTCCATGCTGTGCTTTGGACCACTCATGTATGATAATTTGGTGCAGGAGCAGGGCTAACAGAAGATTTTAAACATACACTTGCACAGAGGAGGCTCTGACCAAGTCAAGCCAAACCATGGAGAACTTGTGGGTTTTTGGTTACCAGAGTCCACTGGGTGCCCATGAAAAATTAACTCTCCACCATGCAAATTTGCACTACCTTTTTCTTTTCCCAAATATTACTATTTTCATTTCAAACCATTAGAATTTTTACCTTAGCAGTTTAAAAAAATATAACTACAAATTTATCAAAGTAGCATAACTAAGTAATAATGCAGACAATCCTAACTGTACCAAATAAAAACCAAACAAAATAAACCCCAAACAAATCAGTTTTACTGATTCAAAAGAAACAATTGGAGGTAAGATGATAAGGAAGTAGGAAGCTGGAGTAACCAAGGGGTTAAAGATACAGTTTACACTGGGGAATTCTCTATAATATGCTCCTCCTTCCCTAGCAGCTGCCAAAAATCATCTGACAGGAAATAAAGATTAAGTTTGTCCCACCTAAACGAACAAAGAGATCTCAGAACAGGCAATCAGTTCACTGCAGAGTAAGAACTTTTCTAATTCTGCTGGAATCTGCAGTGCTGTTCAGAAATTATTACTGGAGTTGTTTTCTTTATTTTAACATCTTGCTTCTAGATCAGCTTATTCATTTTGGTCACACTGCAGTTCTTGTTGCTTCTCCCATAAAGTTTAACTTAAAGCTCCAAACATAATCATGTGGAAAATGGTCATTATTGATTCCTATGGTCCATTGTTCCCCCATTCTAAGTCCCTGAAGTTCAAGTTCAGTCTGGAATTACATCATGTCTGGTTTCTCCTGGTTACCAGACGGCTTGAGACGTGACCACAGCTACAGAAAAAACAAACAGCTTTCTTCACGCTTTGGCTCCCCTATCGATTCAAACATAAACTTTTTTTCTTTCTCTCAAGTATGCTTCAAGTATGGAGCATGGTTAATTTAGAGATTAAGTTCCAAATTAGATTATCTAATGGCATCTTAATGGATTGCTGACCCATTTCCTGTGGGATGGCAGCATGCAAGTCTGGCTTGAATACAACTAATTTCTTAGGAAGCGTTCTTAGGAAGCGTTTCTTAGGAAGATATTTGCCTGGATGGGGAGCAAACAATGTTTTGCACATCATTCTGCATTACAGAGTTGTGCAAAACTATTAGAATTAGTAATTTAAATTGATAAATATAACAAATCATTAGATTTTCTCTCTAAATATTTTTGAACTCAGGAAACTTCAGCCTTTTTTTTTCTTAAATTGTAATGAAATGGTACTTTTATTCCAAACCATTTCTGGGAGAGAAATGAGGGAGGGACACAGGTCACAGTGTATGAACTACTGCTCTAATAGGTGTCTGTGTTTGCCAAAATTACACAGACACACTTCCGGCTGTGTAATTTTAGCTATATATTTTCTCTATACCAAACATGTACAAGATACTGTGCTACAAAAGCAATATGCACCCATTCTCAATTCCCCTTTGACTTCTCTCTCTGATAAACCAGATTATCCCATTTGATTGCCTTATCAGCACTGTTAGCATAAACACACAGTGGTGCAGGGTGTGTGAGGAGTGGGAGGGGGAGGAATGATGCTTGGAATGCTGAATACCCGACAGCTACAGCTGAGAAAGAAATTCAGCACTCTGAGAATAGTGCTCCCCTCAGCATCTCCAGGAATGGGCCAGCTGTTGTACAACGCTGATGTGTCAAGATAACAGAATGAAAGGACGAAATTCTAGCCTAGTGCATTTGCCTGGATAGGGTAAAGGTAATGTTAAAAAGTTAATGCAGAATGATTGTTGAAATAATTAGTATAAATAAAAATACATCTGTTGATAGCTGAATTGAAGTGTATACTTTGGCAATGAAAAGTTGCTAACAGTCTGTGGAAGACTTGCAAATACTCCACATGGCCTAGGAGAGACCCATCATGCCAGCTTTTTTAAGTATTTATATTGGAAATACCATCAATGGTGTAATAAGTGACTTAGGTATAGGATCAAACTCATGCTATCAGCTTCACACACACACCCACTTTTTGTCACTCTCACTTGTTTCTTAAGTGTACTTTTTGCATACACTCTTGCCCTCACGTAGTGACTGAGAACATATTTTTTTAAATGAGCCTTCCAGATTTTCACAGCTTTCCCTCGCCTTCTGTCTCTAGGAAAACAGAGCGGCTGTTATCAAAAAAATAAGGATTTGGGGTTTTTTAATGGTTTTGAGTATCTTCTTCACATGTACACCAAAAAAATTACCTAAATGATCATAAAAGTACTGGAGTATTGATGTGTTTAAATGGTGTTCAAAGTTCAGCAGACACAAAAAAAAATACATTTATAAATAAATATAAAATGTCCTATAACAACAGAATATGTACCCTAAATGTTCTAAGTAAGCTATGAAAAAATCAAACCAATCCAAACAAAAGCTGTAGATGGTTTGGTATGAGGAGCAAAGTAAAAATTACAACTTCTAAATACTTCACTGAATAACTGGGATGGGGGTTTTTTTCCATTTTATTTTGGGCTTTTTAGGATGCTCTATGAATGTTTAATATAAGGATTTCCTTAAAAGATACTATATGTTTAACTCAGCTATGCAGATTATGAATCTACTTTTTGTTATCACTGTTCACTGCAAGTCTTCTGGTTTTGTAGAAAATGGCGTATGAGTAATCTAAAAATCTCTGGCTTGTTGGTCCTTTTTTTTTAGTATTATTCATATTCTCTTGTTTTCCACGAAGTTCAGCCTTTGCATACAGACCACTACTGTCTTATACCTGAATTTTTAAATGCCAACAGATACATAATTTTCTAAGGAAATAAAACTAGACAAAAAAAATTTGAAATCTATGCATTGTACCTACCATGAGGTGGGACAGGCAACTATTAATAAGACAAAGACACACGGAAATAACAGAAGTTTTTTGTCATTCACTTTCCCCAAACTTCCAAGGTGTGGTTCACCAACAATGCTTGATGACAAAGCTTTCAACCCAACCATATCTGCTACCTGGGATCTGTAGTGTCAGGGCAGCTAACACGGAGGGACTGCCAACTTTTCACCTGCCTGAGGTGAAAATCAGTAAAAATCAGTAAACTTAACCACTGAAACCAGTAAACTTAAACTCTGAAAAATCAGTATACTTAACCACAAAAACCTGATGTAAAAGATGAGATTGAGTACAATCAAACTGAGCTCTGGAGATCTAAGGAAATCACATAATCAAGCATTTATCAAACAATTTGGAGTTGCAGAAACTTGTTTGGATTGGGATATATTTCCTTGCTCAAATGTGACAATTACTTTTGCAGTATATTCTTGGCTTTTAACATTAGTTTTAGAGTTAGAAAGGCTCACTGCTCCTTAGCCTGTGCAGGTATAATTTCTCTTCTTAGGTCCTCATTTCTGCGGGATTTGAAGAATGTCATATTTAAAAACCCAACAATTAAAAGCTATCTGCTTAGGCAGAACTGTTTGTTTCCTTGTCCTTCAAGGCTGTGCATAATCCAACAGCAAGCGCCACAGCCTAGGCCTCTAATGAAATGCCCATGGCAGAAATTGTGCCCAAGCTCTTCCGGCAGTGCTTGTGTTAGTTGGTAGGGCCACAGTGGCAGGCAGCATTCTGGGAGCGATCTGCAAAGCGGTGCGGTCTATAACAGCAAATGGATCGTGGAGCAAAGTTTTCTTGATCATCATATAGAAATGTTTTCCCCCCACTTTTCCTTTTTTTCACAATTTATGCCCGGGGTGTTGTGTGATGGTACTGAAAAACAGAATTCACCAAACACGAGGACAGTGCTTCTATCAGTATTACTGACATTGCTTTAAGGGGGGCTCGAGTGACGATTGATTAAAACTATGTGAGCATGTTCCTAGATAGGTTGTTGTGATGTAATTTTCTAACGCCTGTCAATGCCCTGAAAAATGTCACTTTGTAGTGGGAAATAAATCACCCCCTCTGTGCTATAAAAGCTCAGTTTGGATTCACTCCTGGCAGTACATTGAAAACTCTGGCAATTACTGTGTGATGGGGATCTGTAATGTGAATCACAGCCCTTAAGGAGATGAGGTGAATCCATTAGCTAATTTTCCATTGTACTCTCTAATATATAAGGAAATGAAATGACAAGGCCTTATTTTACCACCACAATTTTTCCATATTTAAAACACTGTTTCATCTAAATTTAAAAAAAAAAAAAAACCCAAAAAAAAAAAAAAACCAGAAGAAATTAAACCTCAGATTTGTAAACAGCACCAATATTCAAATTCAGTAATTTCCCTTCCAAGTTGATACTCAAAAGTCCAAAAACTTCTAGCAATTGATAGTATCATGAGCACAATGCATCAAAAGGCATTTTGCATATAGGACATATATATTACACTCATATACATACTTACACTAACTACTCAGAAGTACATATATTTTCATGTACACATACATTTCTAAAAAATATTTTAAATTATTTCATGAGTGAGTGGCTAATACTTCATCTGATAGTCTCCCAACCTACAAGCTTTACATGGACAACCCTCTTTCAGTGTTGAGTGCTGCAGATAATCCTGTACATGAAAAAGAGGAAAACTGATGTTTCAAAATTATGTTGATTAGTTTATATGCCTATTTACGTAAACATACACCTTCTGCTCTTATCATAATTCACTATATAACAAGAGATGTAAAATCTAATAAATTAATAATATATAAAAGATTGATGGAGTTTATTGTTTGGTTATTTGGTGGGGGGAGGACAGGGTGGGCTCACATAAAAATAACCTCTTTGTTTTGTAAATAATCCCTAACTTTTATGTTATCTAGTTGAAAAATAAGATGGTTTGTATCTTACCTTCAGGTATATGTTAGTGAGCTAAAACTACACCAGCCAATTAGTAAGAAATGTCTCTATGAATAATATAATTATTCTTTACCCAAAACCAACCACCACCTCAGCTATTTATTATTATACTCATCTATACCTCTAAAAGCACCATTTTATTTCTATTAACCAATCAGGTCCCAAAAATATGAGAGCAAATGACATTTTTAAAGCCTAAGATCAGTATCTCCTTCAACTCGCAAACCCTTTGCATAGGACAGCATGACGTTATTTCAGTGTTACATTAAGGGACCGTCTAAAGTCAGCTTACATGAAAGATAACCTGAATGTGTTTAGGAGAAATGTTACACACATATTTTGATCATAATGCTGTCACATATACCTCTGGAGGCCCACTAAAACAGATATTGTCGTTCTATGCAACTTTTTTTAGAGGTGGTGTAGGGGTGGAAATAATTAAAATGTTACCTTTGCCAAGTAATTCCCAATGTATCCTCACTGGCACTGGGGTATAAATGCCTGCCGTTTTGATTCATGGTCCAGTCACAAATTCTCAGCTGTCAATTGAAACCTAGCAGTCAGATATGGATCGAGCATACTATAGTTTTTAGTATTTAAATGAATACATGCAAACTAGTACTGTACATGGCAAAAGTCTTACTTTCCCAATAAGTAACTTTAAAAAACAAACCAAAGAAAAATACCTTATTTTGAGAAATAAATGTCTATAGACTTGTTTAATATAATGCCACTTTATATGATCTTCTATTAATAAAGCATAAAAGAGTAACTAGTGTGTAGCACATAACAATTAGCCATTATTAGATTACATACTGATCTGGAATAAAAGGAAATGTTAATAATCAATAGTGCGATACTTTAAGAAAGGAAATAATTATGCTGTCTTTTTAAGCAGTGCTCTATATAATGTGTAGTTAGTAAGGTAAAATATAATCAATATCTTCTAGCATGCTTTTTGGTAAATATACAAGACATGCAATTTATAGAAAATTTGCCAAAATAAAACAAATTGTATGTTGTTATCTAGCTATTTAAGAAGAGTAAAGATATTTTGTAACTGAAGTTTATTAATCCGGTGTTACTGAGAGTGGTATTACTTAGCAAGAGGTGATAAAATAATCTAATCGTGTTCAGACTCAGAAAACTAGAATTTAAAATACTATACTGCATTTTAATAAAATGACAAATGTATTAAATATCAGCTGAAACAAATTCTTCCCAGATCCTCAAATCATCAGCTCTGCCTTCACAGATTGTTGAAGCAACCCTCAGCAGCTCTGTTTATTTAACAGCTGCCCAATAGTGTTAGCAGATTTATTGAAAATATATGCTGCTTATCTTTAAGCTTAAGAAAGTGAGCTTATCTGGTTTCTGAAGAAAATATAAGTTTTATTCTCTGTATCATCATGTTTATATAAGTTGCTGTACTATTATATATGATTAGACACTCTGAAGATAATGTTGCTGAGTTTAATTGCATTCAATGCATTTTAGTTTTCTCTATCCATGTTCACATTCTTGAGACAGCACAGGCTACAGCAAACAAACTACAATAAACTGTTTTCACAGGAGCACAATTTATTGCAGTCTTTTCCTGAAAAATACAAATGCTGAGGACAAGACAATATTGCAAACCTGACCCTTTCTGGCTGTTAGACTAATAAGCTTCCTGCTGTTAAGGTCTGAGAAATGGAAATGTTAGTCTTTGATGTTTTTATAGGGATTGTTTCTTGTTTGTTATCTAAAGAACTCCAAGGGACCTTCTAAAGGCCATTAAAAGCATGACTAAACCACATGAAATTAACCAGAAAAGGAAACATGCAGTTAAAAATTTTGCTAGAGGTAACTGTGAATAATATATTAAACATGTTTAAAGAAATGGATAGGTAAACATTTGATTTAGTCACTATACAACCAGGATCCTGAGCTTGATTATAATAAAGAAAACATAATAAAATATGTCAGCCCAGTTATTCCGTGTACAGTAGACATATTTCTGCTATTATCCTTAAGGATGTCATCATCTTCACTACAAATGCATATTTTAGAGCTTCTTAACTTAGCCATAAAAACTCACTTGCAGCTGAAACAAAAGACTGAAAGGTTAAACCCTCCCACCCATTCCCCTCTTTTACTTCTTCACAAAATATAAAATCTATGAATAAACACCCTTTGCTGATTAGAACCATTAAAAATATACTAAAATCACAAACTTAGCATTACCAAATTATTATATTCACTTAGTTCTAACTCAAAAATCTGGCAAGCACTTAGCTTGTTATATAGAATGTAATTGCATTTGCCATTTGCCATTTGGGGGAAAAAAAGAGAGTGAGACTGATATATTGCATTTTAGTAAATTAGCTTCTGCACTATATCACTGTATTCTTCCCACAGTCTGTATGAAAACCTTCCACACATACAGTTTATGTGTTAAATTTGTCATTAACAAAGCACCACAAAGTTTTTGAAACATATTTCATAAATGTTAGTAATGGCATGCTGTTTATTATATACATTCACATGTACCTCAAATCACATACAGCAAAATACTGCGAAGATAATAATGCAACACGTGCATTTTATACCTAATCTCTAGGCACATACATGAGCATTTATATGAAGGTTCATGCTCCATGGATCTCACATTTAGTACTATTGTGCTATTCACTGGACCAAGTGCACCATGCTTGCAGTAATGACAACACCGTGGAGAGGTGCAGGTTTGCATGACAGCTGGCTCTGTGACAAGCCCAGAGCTGTATCAGTTGTAAATACACCTTCCCAATGTAAAAAACTGCTGCTCCACATCCCTCAGTAGGCTCACATAGCTGCCCAATTGTCTTTAAAAATTAACCTGCCTGAAATTTTTATTTTTTTAGAATCTCCCTCTATATAAAACTTCCTCTCCCAAGGCACTCCTATTGAAAGATCTCTGCATGTCTAAGATTTAGAAACATCACTTCCAAAGTCTGCATCTGTATCCTTTGCATGTGTTAAGTAGCTTCTGGGTAAAAATACTGTAGAATTTAATAGAACTCTGTAAGCCTGGGCTCCTTGTAATAGAAGAAGTCTGTTCACAGCAGCAGTGGGAGGCTGCCCTGGGAGGATGTCCACATAGCCCAGAAGGGAAAGCTTGGGTGCACAGACCTGACATGAGTACCAAGCTTTGGAAGGACAAAAAGCACTTCAGTATTTCAAGTCCTATATGTCATCTCAAGTAATACTGAAAGCTTTCTGTCTAGTTACTCTCCTTAGAGTAACCTAGGTACCTCTAAAATCATGACACAGTGTTAGCTGGAGAGGATAAGGCACAGTCACTCTTACCCACTATGAGCCATCGTAAAAATGCTTCTCTGCAGGATAAGTGAAGAGGAGAGGCAGGAAACTACTTGAGAATACTTACATTCCTCAGTAGAGAGACATAAGAAATTGTCCTCAGGATACATCTAACAACTGCTGAAAACATTACTAATTTTCTCAAATGTGTGTTATTAATGAAAAATGAATGACCTGACTTGACATATGACTGGTGAAAAGTCTTCCCTAGAAGGTTGTTGAACAGACTTGACCTTCAGTCCTACAGTTCTGTGGAATTTTAGCAAAGCAAGCCACAGAAATCTCACTACCATAACATCTTCCATCCTCAAAACACTATCAAGGATTTTCTTATTTATCTCTTATTTAACCACAAAAGAAAGAAAGAGGATGAGTCTCTATTATGAAGTGGAAAGGGATGCCCAGCCATGCAGGAGATGAGGAATCCTAGGCAGCCCAGGCATTTTCCTAGTCCTGGATCCTAGGCTCTGCCCTTATGCAGATACTTCCCCACTGCTGCACTCATGAAGCAGCCGAGAGCACAAAGCCCACTGCATGTGTTTCTCCTAAGAGGCACTGCAACTCCCTCATTCACCTCAGACAGGAAGGGAACACAAGCTTGGAAGTGGACACAGGCCTGGAGACAAGCAAAGCAGTAGACCGAGTTCTTCTGTTCTGTAAAATGCCAAGAAATTGATTTTGTTTTGCACTTTCCAGAGCTGTGAGACATACTGATGTGAAGTTCTACCCATATGCTAGATTTTACTATAGCTGTCTTCACAGTTTAAACAGCACCTTGCAAGCACAGCCATCCTGCAGTGTTTTAAGTAGGCAAATCACACATACATTAAAAACCCACAGCCCAACAGCTCAATCTTTAATCATAGTGTGAATGATTTTTAGGGGTAGTATTTAAGCAGATTTTGTAGTCTTGTATCTAAAGAATGGCTAAGACTAACATTCATTTCAAATTTCTGTCATAGCTAGTGAAAGAAGAGCTGTATTTTGAAAAGCGTAATAGGAGACTGCTATAGCTTCTCTTAGTTGAGAAAAGCCCATAAAACCTAACATTTGCATATTGTCATTGTTCTGACTGAAACTTCCTTTAAATGTGTTTCCTTTCCAGGAAGCTTATGTGAAAGGTGACCTCTTAGCCATTTACATACCTCCCTGGCAATCATGTGACCCAGTTTTACGTCAAACTGTCAATTATGATAAGGGACACAATAAGAACAGGCTAAGTGTTGATAACCTGTTTCCTGACTTTACTGACAAGGTCTCTTTAGGAGTCCACTTGTGTTCTTCTTTCAGCCTGCTGCTGAATGCAAAAGTAATATCCACTCACAACCTTTTGCAAACAAACACTCTGTATTCAGTGGACATTTAAGTTAACAATTTCCATGATTAATAGTATGAAGAGAACTACATTTTGAACTGTGCAGCTCAGTAACTAAAGGATGCATCTGGTAAGAAGAAATTTTTACTGAAGAGACAAGGAAGGAATTTGTAGGATATAAAAAGTTACCTACAGTTTTCTGATCATTTTGGAGACCTTATTATGTAGATTGAAAAGTTCTCACTCATAATTGTAAAATCTGGGTGAAAATCATAAATGCAATGTACCATACCCAGAAAGCGCAAGCTTTGATGAAAACCATGACACTGAGTTTATCAGTGCAAAAACTAGAAGAGTTCATTAACTCCTCAGTAGTTGGGCCAGCATTAGTTAGCACAGTGAAAGTTCTAGAGATTATTGTTAACAACCCTAATAGCTATTCCATTTATTTACGTTTTTTAATTAAAAATAAAATCATCTATGCAAGGCCCAGAGGTGCACTAAAATAAATTGGTAAAGAACAAAACCTTGCCATTATTCCATTAATTTCCACAGAAACTTTATTTTTACCTGATATCATTCATCTGCACTTGCAATAAATACAAGTGTCTATGTATTCATCCATCTATCCATCCATCCATCCATCCATGCATCCACCTAACACCCATCTATCCATCCATCCATCCATCCATCCATCCATCCATCCATCCATCCATCCATCTTTTTAAAATATATACAAGGGCAAAGTATATGACTAGTACTTCTGGCAACTTTCTAGCATTATTGCCAGAAACAACATAACCTGACTCTAAGTATTTGTCATTTCAATACCATAATAAATACATGAAGTTGGAGAATCATGACACAAGGAGGCTAAAGAAATGTCATCACATAACTGTGAGGATCTTGATCATTAAGAATTTGTTACTGAGCTAATGACCTTGCCATTAAAGTTACTTAGCCAAAAGAATGCAGACACAACTAGAATCTGGTAAGGAATTGTGTCCACTTATAGAAGGTAGAATTTGACTGACTTTCCTCACTTTGTTGTTTTGTTGTTTTGTTGTTTTTTTCCTCTAGTCTAGGCTTAGAAATCACAAATCTTCAATAAATGCAAATTAATAGAGGGGAGGAAGATGAAGGTGCACCCATATAATTGCAAAGATTATCCAACCTTTCTTTTATTTAATTTAGCTAGGATGTTTCTCAGCAGAGATAAAGAACAGTGAGCAGATTTGGCTTCAGAAAATACTTCCACCAATGACCAACAATAAAATTGAGAAAAATTCTCTCATTCAGGTCCCTTATCATGTCTCTTGCGCTCTCCCATGGTGTTCTTCCTGCAGTTACATCATCAACACTTAACAATTCTCAGAAGCTGATGCTGAATCAAAAAAAGAAAAATGAGTGGTCTAATTTCTAATAGACAGAGGAGGTCTGATATGAATTTTTTACATGAAAATGCCAAGATATATGTGACTCTCCAAATGTCACTGAAGCAAGATGTTATTTTTTGTAACTATATATGCCACAGCATAGAAATAGCTGGCATTTCAAGGCAAGTAATGTGGAGATCTACCAGCTAGTGTATCAGAAAGTGGACTCCCATTCCCCATTAGAATCTAGTCTTTCTAACTATGAATTAGATAGTTAACTATCAATTAGTTGCAGGCTAAGTACTGCATATAATATCACAATTTCACATTATTCAGATCAGTAAAAACCAACAAATTCTCTCACTGGCTCTATTATATATTGTCTTTCAAAGTTTTTTTCAGTGCTTCCCATGTAAATGTGGGGTATGCTGGGCTGTACATGGTTACTGGAATTTCTAGGAAGCTGTCACCTTGTCAAGACTCCATGTGAGTGTGTGTTGCAAAATACATGTGTAACTTTTAAATTTATTGTGGTTACTGTAACTTAAATGGGCTACATAATGGCTCTTTTTAACAGCAACAAAAACTACTCATGGGTGCTTGCTAATATTTCTCATAACCAGAGAGAATAAATCTTCATAAAGACTCCTCCAATGAAGTAAAAAAGGTACTGGTGACAATATTTATTCTTAAGGGGTCACTGTGCATTACAGGGGAGGATGTTTAAAAGATCTCTCTGGAACTAAAACCAATGGCTTTCTAATTGAAAATTTCTTTCCACTAATACAAAATAATTAATTGCCTTATTTCACGTACCCCTTGATTTTTCTTTTCATTCATCATGGGTTGCTTTAAAGCAAATGCATTTAAAATCTGCCACAAAAAGAGTGGTCTCTTTTATATTGTTGCGAAGTAATGAAAGGACATAGTAAATCAATGCCATTTCTGCCTTACCAATGGATAAACTTTGCTCTCTTGAAGTTGTTTAGACAATCTCAATGCTCTACCTTACTTTCTGGGTTATGTGTCTGTGTGTATATATATAGTCTGTCATCTCTATATGTCACCTTTAGAATTGAGTGAAGGTAACTGATTCATTAGAAACATACCCATACATACTCATATGTCCATATTTATCCATCTGAAAAACTTTAAGTATTCTGCTCTTTTGGATAGTTTCAGTTGTGCGTACTACTCCTTTATTTTCTATGCATCTGTAGGCATTCATACACACAAACAGACTCAGGTAAACAGAGATATGTCCATTGCATATGTTAGAAAAGAATAGTGAGTTAAGAGCAAAGACAATAAAACAAAAATTATCATCTTTATGATTTTCTCTGAACTCTGCACATGGTGACCTTTAAAATGGACATACTGCCTCCTTGCCCTGTGAGTGGGTATGGATAAGGAGTTTCAGCTGAAGCATGGGTCAGCTATAGCTTAACAATGTAGAACAGATAGGTTTTACTGAAAAATGAAACAGAAATGCATATAAACTGCTGACAGGAACACAAGTCCGAGAAAAAAACACAGTACAAAAATGCCAAGGTCTATTTAACACCCTCTTTCTTATTGCCACATTCAGCTTTTCTCCTTGTAACATTTTGCATGCTGTGAACTTCAAAGTCCTATACTGTTAAGATCTAAGAGGAACATAAGCACACATCATAAAGTACATTAAAATTCTAAAGGGTTTGAATTTGTTTTTGAAATGTACCATTTCTGTATGTGCATGGCCTTGCTACTGACTGCAGCTAATTTATTTGTATGCCATCATTAATCTCAGCTCTCTGTATTTTCACAGTTTGGGTAAACACTTCATTTGCATTAAATTTACAGCATTAATGAGATGTGAAATTTAAAATGCTACTTGAAATATAAATGATGGAAGAAACTAGGATAAAAGTGTGGGTTTTTTCACATTTAAAATCAGCAGACCAATTTAAACCTATTGCACTAGAAATGATGATGTGGTGCCTTGAGAATTTGGTTTTACAACTAAAAGTAAAATGAAGAAATGTGTTAAACATCTGTAGGAAAAGGAAAGAAAATTTGAAAATAATAAACTGTATTTTTTGCTTTGAAAGTTTTGCTTATTTTTGTAAACTATTTTGAAATTAGTATTTGTTTCTTAAACACCTCATTCTACTTCCTAAAATCCTATTAAAGATTAAATGTATGAACTCTTGAAAAATAAAATATTGAAAGAAACATCAGGAGTTCCTTAAGATGGGACCAATCTAATAAAGAAACAATAGGCTAAACTGATATTTCTTAAAGCATTCAGTTTGTTTTGAGTAAACATCATCTTCACGTGACAAATACTAAAAACTTCCAGATTTCGGTCTAATACAAGATACCAGTGGCAGCATGTAGGAAGGTAATACCATAAAAGTTTCTCTACATCATTACACCTATGTGAAACTTGCCCACCTGTTGCTGGTGTAGGAAGGATGGGTCTCTTGGGCTTAGTCCCACATATCGATTGGCTTGGGATGTGCCTGAGGCTGTGTAGGCTGATTAAGGAAGAACAAAACATATTGATAAAAATACCAACCTATCATATCTATTACCTTGTGCAGGTACAGTACAAATATGAGAGATCTAGAGTTATGATTTTGCAATATATAGGAAGTGTCTTTGGCTTTTCTTTAAGAGAAAGCAAAAGAAATATTGGACCAAATTTGGAAAGGCATGTGTAAATTCCTATAAACTTCAATGGAAGCTGCATGTGTAAATCACAATGATGTCTCTTGACAATAGTAGCTCCTTTGATTTTTTTTTCAAATTATTTCATAATTTATTTATTTGAACTAATCACACTTTTAATTTCTATTATACCAATCTAAATCAACAGTGAAATCACTGATAGTACAATGCTGAGAGAAAATATTCATGATCACATTATTTTTCCTTCTGTAAAGGCCCTGTTTTTACTGAGAAAGTACATAAAAACTGTAAAAGAAAAACATAAATTAGAATGAAAAGTTTGGTTTACTTCTGTGGCATGAAATGAATCTTTGCAGTAATGGGATATAATCTGGTTAACATTTTCCTAAGAAGGGAGCTAATTCTTACAGTGCAATAGAACAGAAAATATTCAACTGCACCATACATCAGAAAAAAATATTTTCTGAGGGGAGCTACTAAAATAATTCTCTCACTATCTGCTTCAGAAGATTGAGGAAATCCATTTCTGAGAAGAAAGGGAATGTCAAGTGATGCTGGGATTAGATACAGAGAATGGATCCTTCACCTATGGGACAAATTCCTCTCTGGTCTCTCCCAGTAATTCCTAAAAGTCATTATGTTCTCATGTCTTTTAGTGGCACATATCAAATTAGTTAGGTGCTCTTACTCAGCTTCCCAGTGTGGAGATATCCACACTGCAATCTGTAGCATCACAGCCTGGAAACTTGCTGGAAAAATAGCAAAGATTTAGCAGCAAAACCACTGAAACTGGACAGACACATACAAGCATGCCAGTGGGAAGCTAGATGAGAGTACTTACTAAACTGCACTGCTAATATTAAGTCCACATGGAAAAAACTAAGAAAATGCACTCATTAAAAAAATAAATCTATATACAGTAAACAGGCTTTACTGGAAAACTGTCATAAGAATTTACCAGTTATTAAAAAGAAATTATGATGGAGGCCACAGGGTTCCATAAATATTATTAAAGCCTGATGTTCTCTCTCATTAATAAAAATTCTGCCATAGCACTTCAGAATGATAAGCAGTGCTAATCATTTGCCAATTTATTTTCATCACACTGAATAATAATGATTTTTTTTTGTCCAAGTTATATAAATATATAACTATCTATATTTTGGACCAATCAATCAGTCAATCACTGCAAATAAAAGTAAAACTATGCCAAAAAATGTGTTGATTTCCCCATTAAGTTAACATCAGTAATCAGTGTGATGGTCCTATTATAACTGACAATACAATTGGACTGATAATACAGTTTACATGTAGTCATACATAGTTTATATATCAGAAGGACATGATCCCTCATTTTATTGTTATTTTCCTTCATCAACAAGCCATATTTCTTCATTTATTTATGCTCTTACAGTTACCAACCCAGTGCCAAAAGCCTTTATCAAGGAGATAGACTAATGTAGTTTTCCGAAAATCATAACACCCTGAGCAGGTGAGGTGTTATACCTATCTTGTAGGCAGTACGGCCACATAAAAAAATAAAATTTGCACATAGGGACTTTTTATATTGTTATTTATGTGTTTTAGTGGCAAGAATTTACTTGGAAACTAATATAGAAGCATGGAGGAAGCCTTATTTTAAGTATCTAAGCCAAGGTGTTCTAAAAGTTCAGCAGGAATCAGTTATTCAGGTTCCCATGAGTTCCACAAGAAACTGGGTGATTATTTAATTGGAAAATATGATCCAAATAGTTCCCTTGGTAGTAGGACAATGTACAGATTAGGTATGCTCTCTGATAATGATGATTAAGGTCATATAACCAGGAAACATCCCAAAACAGTTCTGACATTTACTCTGTTCTTTTTGCCATTTTTATCAGAAACCCTGACTTCATCTAAGAGAGATATGTAGGCCAAGCACAATCATGTCAAAGTAGAGTGAAACCACGAATACTTGAAACTGTACAAGAACTTACTTTTCTCAGTTTTCTGTTCTGGTGCAAATGTTAAGAGTAATAGCTTCTACGTCGCTGCTAAAACTAACTCTTCTTAAAAGGTCCAAAAACTGCACCACAAATCACCAGTGGGGCTACAGACAGACCCTTAACAATTTAAGACCTCTTAAAAAACCTCATATACTGAAAGGGCAGGTAAAATGCTTCCATAAACAAATATATATATATATATATATATATATATATATATATTTTTAATATACCTGAGCAATAGTTTCTCTAAAAGTTACTACTACCCTTTTATAATAAATGCTTAGAACAGTTTTCTCCTCACATCTTATGCCTTTGAGTTTCATCTCTTCCTCAGATTCTAATGAAAAGTTTTAAAGTGGTGTAGCACCTGAAAAGGATACTCTTTATGGTCTCCATTAATGGCAGACCAATAGTTAGGGAGTGTATTTGAAGTTCAGATATTAAATAGGTCTAGAACAAGTAATTTTAATGTTACAAATCCTAAAAATTTGTAAGACTTTAAAAGACTATTAAGATTTTTTCCAAAGAATCTGGAAGTGTGTCCTAAAATCTTCACCACTCTGATAAGTGCTGGTAACACTGGCCATCTCAAATCCAAATAGAAGTTCAAGGACAACAGAAATTCAGAACACAGTTAAAAAGCAACATTCTGCACTACTTATCATGAATACTCTGAAGGGAAGAAATTAGTCTAGATACTTGCCCTTATTTCTAGAACTGCAATTCCATTGAAGATAATAGGACAAATAACATGATCCTATATGCAGTAAAGAGCTTAAAACATTGAAGTTAGAGTTTGTTACTTTCTATTTTAAAAAACAACAAGAACAAACAGTGGATCTACCATCCCTTGTAGAAATTACAAGGAATGAAATTTTTTTTTTTTGCCACAACAGTTGTTTTTGTTAAAAATGACACAACCTATATTAACATGCAATTATCATAGCTCAGATTCAGTATGTGTTGTAACAAGGTTTGATTTCTGTAGGAAAGTCCATTGAGGAGCAAATTATCCAGTCCCTGTTTGGGATTCCATCTGTGGCTCATTGTAAAACCTTACTGTCTGGGTGTGCTTCTCAATGTCTTAACAATGTCCACCTCAGATGAAAAAACACATTTTCTTTTCCTTGAATAGTGGTCAAATATGCAGGCTTTTCCCTTTCATTTTGCTTGTCATGTCACAAACTTTGGTTCGTGTAACATGATCCACTGGTTGCAATTTTGGGAGGAAAAGCTTTGCAGTCAGATCACGTTTGCTCTCCATGTAAAATGATGAGCATCCGCTTGGTCAAATAGTAGGAAAAGGCGCCTTTTTCTGGCCTCAATTTGAAATCATATCAAATCTTTGATGGACATTTTTTGTTTCCTAAAGAAATACTTACTGGTTGCTGTAGGTGAAGATGCCTCACCTTCAGTGGATGTAGTGATGGGTTTAGTATCTGTCATGGTCAGGGTCACAGGTCGCACCGCACTGTGATGGGGAGAGGGTGCCAAAACTGGAGTAAAATGGCCAGGCACTTTCCCTACTACTTGACCACTGCTGTTAGGCTACAAAACAAAACCAAAAGAATGACTTGTGAAATATACACATTGTGTTTAAGGAACCTACCTATCCTAGGGTTTTCCAGGATTGCCTATCAATTGCCTATCACCTGTGTTTTGGAATGTGCTGCTTTAAATAGGCAATGTATTTCCATGTGATATTTTCACCAGGCAGGTCTCTTTTCAGATAGGTAGTACATGATCATGCTTTTTGGTAAGCATTCCTCTGCATTCTTCCTACTAGGTGCACATGCATCGGATTGTTTCAAAATATTTTTGCTGCTCATGAAGTGTCTGTGAACCAAAATCCCATGATAGCAGGAGCAAACTGACCAGGCACAGGCCTAATGTATGAAGTATTAAGAGCAAACAACTGATGTAAAACCTCTGTTTTTACATGCCATACCACTTTGGCTTGGAGGACAACCAAGACTTGACCACAGTTGTCCGCAGAGGTTACTCACCCTGGAAGGCTAACTAGTGATTCACAATTTGGGAATAGGGTAGAGGGTTTGGATACGATGCACTATAATGTACACATTATAACATCTGGCAAAAAGCCACCTATGAAAAACACAGAAGTGTTTAATAATGGGAACTTTGCAAGTCAAGAGCATAATAAGTAATAACACCTCTTTCATAGATACAGGAGGCTGTCTGCATATGACCTTATTCCAGGTACAGGCCATCAAGGTACTATGGTACTATCTACATGTAGGCGCATCTGAATATGGCAATTTTGACTGCTAAATATATGTTTATCCTGTGCTTAAACAAACCTTGGACATTCCACATGACTGCAAATACTCCAAGGGTAAATAACTTGCAATAAAAACTAGCACATAGTAAATAGTTTTTACAACAGCGGCTGATAACTTCTGTCTTAAACTGATTGCATGCTCTATGAGTCACATGAATCACTATGATTTTAAATCATTTTTATGAGTCACTATGATTTTAAAAGAGCCATACAAACATGAAATACTGGGAATCTTTTAATCAGAAGCATCTTGTCAAGTTAAGATAACCTAAAGACACGGACTGATTAAGGACACAATTCAACTGATGCAAAGAAAAGTTAAAGGAGGTAAGTATGACTACGGTAGTGAAATAATAACTGGACTGACACAATTACCACAAGTATGTGAGAAGTATAAATATGCAGAAGAGGAAGGAATTATTTGGAAAATACAGGAAATGCATACTTGGGGTAATGGAATGAAATTAAGAAGGAGGAAATTTAAAATTAATAGAACAAGAAACTTCCTGGCAGTATGATTCACTAAACTTTGCAAATGAACCTGAGGGAAAGTCTTGTTTAGGACATCTAAAGCTAAATTAGCAGAAAACACTAGAAAATATAAATGAAAATGGAAACCAATATGGTATCCATAGGAACATATAGCAATTAGCTGCCTATCTCCCCTCTCCAAAATCAGAAGCCTTACAATGAAAAAAACAGTAAAAAACCACAATAATTATGAGTGGCATTACCCTTCCTAATGAGAAAAAGTCACTCTCTAGATACAACTCCTGTCAGGAAGACATGCTCACTAAGTTGGACCAGATTTTCACTATGCTTCCAGGGAGTCTGCTGCAGAGGCAAGCCTCTTCTCCTGTCCTGGCAGCCCAGCTGTCCACACAGCCTGCTGGAGGGAATACCAGCTCTCAGTTACATCTGGTAGCTTGTATGTGGAGTCGCTGACCTGCAACCACAAGGCTACCATAGAAGCCTTAGCTTATGTGGTATACTAACATCACAAAAGTAGCTGAGAATCTCTTACCAAAATGATCAACTTTTATTAAAACTAAGAAAGAAGATTCTGTGAAGTGTATGAATTTAAATAGACAGTATAATCAGCTTACAAAAACAGCTGTCTCCAAAGACAGACAAGAATAAATTACAATAAATTAAAATAAATTAGAAGATCACAGAAGATCATGATGATTTACAGAAATGTATCACCTTATATTGTTCTGTAGTGATCCCAGCCAGGGATAACAGTGGCTCACATATATCTCAGCTTTGCCCTTATCCATATGGCCCAAATGAGCAAACCCACTCCTTATTCAGACAAAGATTTAAAAAAATATTTTACTTATACGCCATTTTCTTCTAAACCAAATTCTTCCCTCTGTGATACATAATGGCAGTGCAGTACAACACCCCACTGCATCCAAATAGAGGGTGAAATCCTGTGCTTGTTGACAGTCAGAGATTTCAGTGATTCATACCAGTGATTTCAGTAGATGCAGTTTGTGATTCCCCACACCAAGTGCCTCCATTTCTTTCTTTTTTTTTTAATTCCCTGAATTTCCTCCTAAGTGGAATTTCTATATCGGTCTCACATGTAAAAGTGAGTGCAGTTGCAATACAACGACACTGAGGTCTTCTATTCACAGAAAAGAAACCTCTGAGGTAAAAAACAAGGAAAACTTGTTACTTTAGTAAGTTTAATTCTTATAGTTCCAATACTTCACACTCTGCACATTAGATTTCAAATGCAATTGCAATCCAGTTGTAGGTAATTTCACACACATATCTGGTGTGAAGTTCACAAATACAGTTCTGCTTCAACAATAGAGCTGTCTTTACAGAAGGACCTGTAAACCAAGGTCCTCCTTTTGAACAAGGTTCTCTTAGGAAATGGTACACTTGAAATTTGCTTTAAACTTCAGTGCTTTTCATAAGTGTGCTACTTTTGAAAACAGAGTTTATGAATGGCACTCTCATACTCTCACAAATTCTATTAGAACAACATCTCTCATAAGAAGCCTTCAAAAAACATCCATATTTTTTTTTCTTGCGTGCAGTGAACAAGAGTGCTGTAATTAGCCAAACTAACATTTCAGTTATCACAACTAGTTTGCAGCTTAAGATCACAAAAGTACTCCTAAAAACAGATCATGTAATTGCCTCAGCGTTATTGCTTTGGTCTGTCTTCAGATTGATGCAGATAGTGCTGCATCAGTTTATACTCATTTCACACTTCCATGGTTATCTTTGGAAACAAATTCAAAACTTTTGAAATAAAAGTCTAGATTATGGATGGTGCAATTGATAGCAGTACAAGACCATGAGCATCAGCTCTCTCAAGTGTCTCAAGTCCTCTGAGCTGCTTTAAGTTTTCAGTCCAAAAAGGGAAACCCTTTTGTCAGAAACAGCCCCTTCATAATCTTATTGAAAACTGCCAGCTAGAAAGAACTTCTGTGACCTATTCTCCTTTTGTCCTTTACAGTTATATCAAACAGTATTTTAGCATGGAAACTGCATATCTATTTGGACACTATCCACTTGAATTAAAAGTGCAAATACTTACAGTATTTCATTTAACACAAATTAATTTTTTCCTTATACAAAACAAGTTCAGTATTCCAGTTCCAGTTTTCCTGAAGAGACTCTTACAGACAAATGCATTGCAGGTGAAGAATCAGATGTTACCATCAAATAGGGCTTCAATATGTCTATGTGATGGATTCACAGAGGCAATGCCTGAGGCATAAACCTCAAGCAAATTCCATAGAGGCAGCTGTGTTAGATAAACAAGCTGTGCATTAGAAAATCTGTGAGGAAAAGAAGTAAACATAATGAAGGTCTATTTCTAAAGGGAAATTTAGCCCTTATTTGTGCAGGCATACATTTTTCTACTCTTGGATTGAACGCTAATTTGATTTTAAAATCTGTTACAATTTTGATCTTTTTTTAATTCCACCATCTTGAATTCACAGAATCACAGAATTTCTAGGTTGGAAGGGATCATTGAGTCCAACCCATGTTCTAACACCTCAACTAGGTCATGGTACCAAGTGCCACATCCAAGTCTTTTTTTTAAACACATTCAGAGATGGTGACTCCACCACCTCCCTGGGCAGATGATTCCAGTATTTGACCAATCTTTCTGTGAAAAACTTCCTCCTTAAGTCTAGCCTGTATCTCCCTTGGCGCAGCTTGAGACTGTGTCCTCTTGTTCTATCTGTTGTTGCCCGGAGAAAGAGACCGACCCCCAGCTCACCACAGCCACCCTTCAGGAAGTTGAAGAGAGTGATAAGGTCACCTCTGAGTCTCCTTTTCTCCAGGCTCCCTCAGTTGTTCCTCATATGGCTTGTATTCCAAGCCCCTCACCAGCCTCGTTGCTCTCCTTTGGACACGCTCAAGCATCTCAACGTCCCTCCTGAACTGAGGGGCCCAGAACTGGACACAATACTCAAGGTGTGGCCTCACCAGTGCCGAGTACAGGGGAAGAATGACCTCCCTGCTCCTGCTGGCCACATTATTCCTGATACTGGCCAGGATGCCATTGGCCACCTGGGCACACTGCTGGCTCATGTCCAGCTGACTGTCAACCAGCACCCCCAGGTCTCTTTCCACCTGAGGACTGTCCAGCCACATCATCCCCAGCCTGTAACACTGCAGGGGGTTATTGTGGCCAAAGTGCAGGACTCGGCACTTGGACTTATTGAACTTCATCCCATTAGATTCTGCCCATGCATCCAACTGTTCCAAGTTCCTCTGCAAAGTCCTCCGTCCATCTAACAGTTCAACACATGCTCCCAGCTTAGTGTCACCTGCAAATTTACTAAACCCTCATCCATATCATCAATAAAAATATTAAACAGAACTGGCCTCAGCACAGACCCCTGAGGGACATCACTGGTGCCTGGCCCCAGCTGGATGCAGCACCACTCACCAGCACTCTCTGGGCCCGGCATCCAGCCAGTTCTGAACCCAGCACAGAGCGCTCCTATCCAAGCCATGGGCTGCTAGCTTATCTAGGAGTGTGCTGTGGGAGACCGTGTCAAAGGCCTTGCTGAAATCCAAATAAACAACATCTACAGCCTTCCCTGCATCCACTAGGCGGTTACTTGGTCATAAAAGGTGACCAGGTTTATTAAACTGACCTACCCCTCCTAAACCCATGCTGACTGGGTCTGATACCCTGGCCATCCTGTAAATTCTGCATGATGGCACTTAATATAAACTGTTCCATTATTTTGCCAGGTACTGAGGTCAGGCTGACTGGTCTATAATTACCAGGATCCTCCTTTGCACCCTTTTTGTGAATGGGTGTCACATTGGCCAGCTTCCAGTCATCCGGAACCTCACCAGTGAGCCAGGACTGTTGGTAAATGATGGAGAGTGGCTTTGTAAGCTCATCTGCCAGCTCTCTCATTACCCTGGGGTGGATCCCATCAGGTCCCATAGATTTACGAACATCCAAGCATTTCAATAGTTCTTTGACTGTCTCCTCTTGGATAATGGGGGGACCATTCTGATCCCTGGCACCATCAGCCAGCCCAGGCAGACAGGTATCTTGAAGGCAAGTCATTTTCCCACTAATACCTGAGGCAAAGTAGGCATTAAGCACTTCTGCCTTCTCCTCATCTGCAGATACTAAGTTCCCTTCCTTGTCCAATAAAGAACTAAGGCTGGTCTTACCCTTCCTTCTAGCATTAATGTATTTGTAAAAACATTTTTTATTATCCTTTACAGAAGTCGCCATTCTAAGTTCAAACTGAGCTTTGGCCTCCCTAATTTTTTTCCCTGCATGCTCTAGCAGCACTCTTGAATACTTCCTTAGAGATCTGACCCTCCTTCCAAAGCTGATACATCCTCTTTTTATTCCTGAGTTCCTCCAAAACCTCTTTGCCCAGCCAGGCTGGACATTTACCCTGCTGACTTATCTTTCAGCACAAAGGGACAGTCTGTTCCTGTGCCCTCAAGATCTCTGTTTTGAGGCAAGCCCACCCTTCCCGAACTCCTTTGTTTTTAAGGGCTGCCTCCCAAGGGACACTCTGAATAAGTCTCCTAAACAGGCCAAAGTCTGCCCTCCTGAAGCCCAGTGCAAGAGTCTTACTAGTGCTCCTCCTAACTTTACCAAATATTGAGAACTATTATTTCATGATCACTCTGCCCCAAGCGACCTCCAACCACCACATCTCCCACCAGCCCATCTCTATTTGTAAACAGCAGATCTAACATAGTCCCTCCCCTGGTGGGTTCACCCACCAGCTGCGACAAAAAGTTGTCCTCCATACACTCTAAAAATTTCCTGGACTGCCTCTTTACTGCTGTATTAAGTTCCCAGCAGATGTCTGGTAGGTTGAAGTCACTCACAAGAACAAGGGCTGATGATCCTGAAACACTACCTGGTTGCTTATAGAATAAGTCATCTACCTCTTCTCTTCCTGGTTGGGTGGACGACAACAGACTCCCAGTAGGGTGTCGCCTTGTTGGCATTCCCCTTAATTCTTCCCCATAGACATTCAACTCCATCTTCCTTAGTTTCAATTTCCAAGGCATCAAAAGTCTGCTTAATACAAAGGGCCACCCCTCCACCACTTCTTCCTTTCCTGTCTCTTCTGAAGAGCTTGTAGCCATCCAGTGCAGCGCTCCAGCCATGTGAGTCATCCCACCATGTTTCCGTGGTGGCAACTACATCATAGCTCTGCAGCTGAACCATGGCCTCCAGTTCTTCTTGTTTGTTGCCCAAGCTGCATGCATTGGTATACATGCACCTCAGCTACTGACTTCACCCCTAACTTAGCCTTGCAACCCTTGGGCCCACTTCCAGAGAGACCAGCTGCATCCCCTTCCGCCTTCAAACCTAGTTTAAAGCCCTCTCAATGAGGTCTGCCAGTTCATGAACTAAAAACCTTTTGCCCTTAACAGAGAGATGTACCCCATCTGGTTCCAGCAGAGCAGATGCTGTAAAAGTTTCCCCATGATCAAAGAATCCAAAATTTTGCCAACGACACCAACCCTTAAGCCATTTGTTGATGCGGATTCTCCTGTTTCTTTCATCATTTTCCTCCACCACCAAAGGGACTGAGCAGAACACTACCTGAGCTCCTGCCCTTTCAACTACCTGATCCAGTACCCTAAAGTCCTTTCTAATTGCCTTGACACTCCTCTTTTCAATCTCATCACCGCCAGCCTGGACTATCAGCAGTGGATAATAATCAGAGGGCTGAATTAGCCCAGGAAGTCTCTCAGTGATATTTTGTACCCGGGCCCCAGGGAGGCAACATACCTCCCTGTGGGATGGGTCTGGTCGACAAATGGGGCCCTCAGTTCCCTTCAGAAGGGAATCACCTACTACGAATAACCCTTCTTTTCTTCTTGATGTTAGAGGTAGTGATCCATCTTACAGATGAATCATAATTGGGGGACTCAGTGGGCAGACAGTTTTCTTCTAAATCATCTAGTTGGGTCTCTAGTTCCAGGACCTCATACCTATTCTGTAGTGGTACCTGGCTGGATGATGGGGATGGGGAGGAGTTTTTGTTATTACCTCCCCGAATGGGGACCAATTTGCACTCCTCTTCATCCACCAGGTGCCCTTCTATTTCCTGAGAGCGGGAGGCACATAAGTCCTCAGTCTCTCGGTCAGAGGCCTCCCTTAAAGATGGAAGGGCTGAACTCCACCAGTGTATTTCCCTTTCACTTTCCCTGATACTCCTTAACCTTTCAACTTCCTCCCTAAGCTCAGCCACCAGTGAAAGGAGGTCGTTCACGTGTTCACACCGCAGGCAGGTCTCCTCCACAACACTCCCTGAAGCCACAGATAAGCTCAAACACTCTGGGCACGGATGGGTCTGTTTTGGAGGGCTCAACTCGCCCACCAGCCACAGTTTTTGACTATGTAGAAACCATTATTAACAGACACCTCAAACACAACCAGGCAGCAGAAAAACCTCAAACAACACAGAGGATTCCTTACTAGCAAGAAAGTTGGCAACCCTGCCTGTTTGCCCTGCCTGCGCGAACTGCCATGCAAACAGCCTTGTACATGCCCCAGAGACTCACCACATCCCTGTTTGCCCGCTCCAGGTCGCCACGCTCCCCAGAGACCTCTTATAATCAGCCACTCAACAGCAACTCAGGTACTTCCACCCCTTGCTCCTCACTGACTCGCAATTGCCACAGTTTAATTAATTTATGTGCCTAAAGGCCAAGTTGTATTTGCTCTCAGAGCTATTACATAACTCAGAATGTCAGGCTGTTGTTATCTGATGGTGTGCACTGTGCACATTTTGTTTTAATTCTCACATCTGAAGTCTGAACAGAAACCTGTAACTGATATGAATATGAACTTTTTTAAAGTCACGATTCACTGTATCTCTTTTCCCTGATAGGATTTTTGAACATATTTATAATCAGTATTTAATCAAGCTCCTTTCAGATTTTTGTTCACATACATGCCCAAATATCAGCCATGTTATTCTCCCACCAGACACAGGTTTCCTTCCTGCTATTGAACAAAACAGAAATGCACTTTGTCTTCTTTTAGTGCCCCTTACCACTTTTCAGAGGAATTAATCTCCCTAGATTCTCTATTAAGAATCTGAGTAACTCGTTGTGACAGCACATCTCACACAGACCTCTGAAATACCACACCAAAGCTTTATATGATATGACATGCAGTTACCTGAAAAATTAGCTTTAGAGAAATATACATTGCTGCCAGTTCTTGGCTGACAATATCCCTTCTGTGCTCTCTATAAGAAATCAACATGTCAACTTTGATCTAGAAAGTCCCAAGCCTCCCTCATTTGGCGAACTGATATATGAATTTTCATCTTGATATAATGTTGCTGAAACTGAAAGCAACTGCAGAGTTTCAGCAATCCATGTTCAGACATAGATCCCATAAGACAGTCTAGAGTCCTACATCCTGAATCATAATTTTACCTGTGATAAACTTTACCTGGATAAGCTTTTGTGACAGAATCCTCTTTGTATATAAATGTTCAAAAGATATACATTAAATACATAGTATATTACATAGTATTTCATGCATTTGGAGACTTATGCATTTAGAGCAGATTAAATACAAAATAATCATTTACAACTGCAATTAAATCCTAAAACAGCTTGTCAGTAGATAGTGTTAAGATAGGATTTAATCTTTGCCTCCCAATCACAATTAAAAACTGCACATTGTCTTATTTAATCTTCAATAATTTCTTAAAAATTACAAGAAAACACTTGCTCAAGAAGCTGAAAATTATTAAACATCAACAAATACAAGAGGTCCTAGCTATACCAAAGAAACCATATGCACACAGTTTTGCATGCTTTGGCTTATTCTGCTAGTACTCTCCCAAGAATCAAGAGGAAACACTTTGACCAGCCCAAAGAGAGCCTCACAAGATCCCCTCATCAACACCAAATGACTGTAATTATTGTATTGAAGAATGTAAGACAAAGCATCTGCCTGGAATCCCTGAAGTATGTTCCTTTCATTGAACAAAAGGTTCAATATCCCAATCAATTACAGGAAGAAAATAAGTGGCCTCATCAGCTTCCAGAAACAATTATTCTCTAGCACTTCAGATACTTCTCTCTTCAGACAAAGACAAAACCAATGAAAAAATAAAGCTACAAACTAGATCAGTCTGCAATAAAATATGTTTTATCATACACAGGAACTTTAGGCAAATATGCAGTCATATATATTGTAAATATGCAGGAGTTCACTCAACCTGTAGTACATTTCTTGTAAGGAGAAAACAGTCCAATACTTAACTCCCATCAAGTTCAGTTAGTTTACCATGTCATAAAACTGCATATTTCATCATAAATATCACAACATTTGAGCTAAGCTTACAGTAAACTGTGCTCTTCATAATAACATACAAAAAACGCTTGGAAGATTGTCTGCTTCTGTTTGCTTGGCTCAGTCAGAAGAAAAGATAATTCTTACTGATACCGGGATGTTCATCAGCAGGATTCACCTCAACTGTTTGCTTTACTGCATTTCCTTTATCACACTTGCCAATCCTTTTTCTATGATTCACCACACCATCAGGAAATTATTCCATTTAACTCAACTGTGAATTACATTTGGAGGTTTTGGTTTTGATTTCAGCCACAAGTAATGTTGTGCTTGACTATTTGTTCAGGTTCATTAGAAATCTTATTTTGATACTGTATATGATTCATACACTCCTGAGTAATAATGAATTTCATGTGTTTGTGTACAGAGATACAGAGGAGGTAATATTTTCTAAGATTAAAAGATTCACCCATCTGGAATCATTCAGAAAGGAAATACATGCTGGAAATTTGTGGTAGCTTTGAAAACCTCAACACACTCTGCATGGATAAACATCATAGGAGGATTAGACACATATCAATCGATTCGTTTTTGATGAAACTTGCATTGAATAATCAACATCAGTCAGTGACACCTGTACCCCATCATAATACAGATCCATCCTCACACATACAATTTCAACCAGTAACATGAATACCTAGCTAAGATGAAAAGCATTGAAATAAATATACCAAAAAGGGCTTAGCAGAAATTCTATATCAGTGGAAAGTACAACAGTTATCAAAACTCTGGGAACTTACCAGACTACTAGCTTGAGACAAGTCCAGCTCTATATCTAACATGACCTATTTCTGTTCAGTACATTTATTTGTTTATTCTCCATATTGAGCAGGGGATAAAAAGCAGATATTCATGAAACCAGCAGCAACAGCTCCCTTTTGTTTAGGATCATCCATTGTTGAACCATTTTTCTATGCAGCCAAACAGCCTGTTTGAACTTCCTGACTGTTCATCACACATAATTTGGACTATTTAACATTATGTCAAGAAAATTGCTCAGTGCTTCCCATAATGGGAACCTATGAGATCTCTATATACTTGAACTAATTTTACTTAAAGTATTCCATTGAATAGCATGACTGTCTCTCTATAATCAGTGCAGCAGTAATGTAATTAATCTCAAAATTGCTGTGGGGAGTACAAGGCATCTCAGTTGCTTGTCGTAACAATCTAAATTAGCGTATTACTGAAAGATGTTCAGGAGGAACAGTTCATTTTAGGTAAACGCTGTCAGGGTATCCATCCTTTCTATTTCTACAGCTAAATTAAAACTATCATCATAGTTCTCCTTTCGAAATCCAAATGAGTATGTTTTGAGGTGGGAAAGTATAATTAAGTTTGATGTGGTATTCCTACAGATGCAGTTTTGAATTTTATAGTAATTAAATTTGTTTGAATAAAAATTCAAGTTTTGTTAAGAAAAGAAAGACTGGTTTGGCTCAAAGCTTCCTATTGTATCAGAACAATTCCCTTTTGTCACTGAAACTTCACAGACTCTTGCTTCTTCTTTTCCTAAGAAAAAAAATTAATCCTGCTGTTTTACTTTTTATGTAGCCAAACTTTAACTATTTTATTTAGTGATATTTTGACTAGGCATGCAACTGCTCCAACTTACAGCAAATCTAAGAGATGAACTTCAAATAATTAAATTTTTAAAACATTCCACTAATAGTGGTTAATAATACTAAATTATGGTAAATAGATGATGCAAATGCCTGATATTGCATATTTTGTATCATTTACTCTATCTCCTCTTGTTAGGAACTAAACCAAATCTCAAATGAAATGAAGAAAATTAATCTAATAAAAACGTTATGAAAAGTCATGGAAGTAGTAAACTTGGGCTAGTTAAATTTGTTATTCCCTATGGAATATACAAAAATATAAAATCTTCTCAGTTTGCTACTACTCTGTAAAAAATCAGCAGACTAAAATTTAATCTTTTAAGGTCAAAAGGTTCTTTTTTCAACCAGAGATAAGAAAAAAGAGTTGGGTAAAAAGTTGAAAGCATAACTCCTGCTCAATGAATATACTCTCCAATGTTAAAATCATAAGACAGCACATTTTTGAACTCAAAGAAAGTCAGATACTTCATTTAAATGTAGTTTTTTCAGTAATGATCTGAAGTAGGATGTGGAGCAATCCAGAGAGATTATCACCTAATCTGCTCTTTTAACATATATAAGAAATCAAAATGTAAGTAAAACAAGCACTGAATAATTAAAGAAATGCATAACAGTAAAGGCCTGATTTAATTTGCATAATTTTTCCCTTAATAGTGCCTAATTAAGACATCAGTTTAACAAAAAAAATCCAACAGAACTCTGAGATTTTCCGCACTGAATTAAAGCTAAGGACTTTTAATGGGTGTCTTAATTAGACTTTGTTATTCATGGAAATTTTACACAAATTAAAATCAGGTCCTGCATGCAACATTCCCAGCTGAGTGTCAGAAAAAATGCTATACAGGATTGAAAGAATTTTAATCCACGTGCAGACAGCAATTTGTATTCTGAAGTGGTTTAATTTGCAGTAATACTGTAACAAGCAAAACCCACATAGTCAGAATTTCTTTCTTCAAACCAAATTTTGATTTTATGGGCCCACCTTTTTTCCTCTTTTTTTTTTTTTTTTTTTTTTTTTTTTTTTTTTTTTTTTTATTAATTAAATATATAGGAAGTCATGCAGCTGGACCAGGAAATTAGCCCATGGAGACATTAGCCACCATTAACTTCTGCACAGTCCAAAGGGTACACAGCTGTTATTCAACTGAGGAAGTTTGATTCAGTCTCAAGTCCCATTGCTGCTGTAACCAAAAGGAGTGCTGCAAAACCTGTCACTATTGGTGAAGGAAACCAACCTCAGCCCAAAACAAAATACTGTCATAGCAACCCCTCTATCCCTGCTAAGAAAGTCCTTCCAAATGAACCTAACTCTTAGAGAAGGAAAACCTGGCTTTTCAGTTTACATACCCAAGGCTCTTCCAAAAAACATGCCAGAGCACAAGAAACAGGGCTCCACAAGAGCCTGTCAGGAAAGGCATCAAAAAAATAACAGCCTGAGCAGCAAAGATTACATTACACCGACATTGGACATACTCCAGGTATTGACAAACCAAGTCTCAACTGCAGTTTATCCTGTAGTGCAAATCACATGGTAACACTGCATGCTGATACTATCATGGAAAGCAGTTTTGCACACAGACCTTCACAAATTACTTCACTAATGAAAAACATGTTAATTTCCAATATCAGACACAACTTTGAACCCATGCAGTTGCCAGGAATGCATCTGCTACAGCATGTTCTCTACAAAAGGAAGAAAAAATAATTTGTATGTCTGTGTTGTGCTCACTATGCAAAGAAATATCAGTGCCTGTGGAACAGGACAAGTACTAACTTGCAAGAGTTTACTTTCATTGCCAGGCTATAAATATACCTGTATGTCCATGCGTGTACTTGAACATGCGTATGTATCAGCACACTCCTTGCAGTGGGAGCTTTGCCTCTGGTGGCCCAACCTGCAGGAGGGGTGCAGGACCAGCACCTGCCCTGTTGCTGCTGCCAGGGCTTTCAGTAGAGTATTTTTCTTACACTTGACAGAGGAAAAGCAAGTAAATATGATTAACCTGCACCCTTTACTCAACCACGATGAACAAGGTAAGTTGTATCACTTATATAGCAGCTCCAGATTTCTCTAAGACCAGAACTGGCAAGGCACCAGTCTAGATGTCTTAGAAGACACATATCGCTCACAAGACTTGTTCTGGAGGATTCACATAATTTTACAGTACCTGGCTAGTCTGCGGGCTGGACGGGTCGTAAGAAGGTACATAGTTCTTCAGAGTATCCTGAGGATTCAGGTGGGGAGGATATCGGATCGTTGGATGAGAGAAGTAGCTAGATGGGGCAGGAGGGAGAATAGCTTGTGCTGGAAATGGCAATGGTGAAGGTGGAGGTGGAGTTCTAGTTGAGATGACTGGAGAAGATAAAATAAAATTAAAATTACTTCGCATCTTGTTTCTTCTAAAATTCTTCACCTCTGTGTTACAGCAAAAAAAAATAAAAAGTCAGTTATAAATCAATGCATTGCACTCCTGCTTAATGGCATTTTTACAGAAAAACTTACAGGTACTGCCCTCACATTATCCCAGGAAATGAAAAGTGCATCTGCTTCAAATTCATACATAGTGCATCTTGTTTTGATTTTGTGGGTCATGCCATCATTGTTTTTTTCTTTTTTTTTTTTTTTTGAACAGGAGCCATTCTTGAGCATAAAAGATATTCCAATTACACAATTTTCCCCATCTGGAGCCCAAGAAAATCAAATCAAATACTAAATAAAGCCCCCACTTTTATTTACAGCACTCAAACACTCAGGAAAAACACCAAGCCCCAAGAAACGAGGATTCCTCACAGAATTGCAATCTACCTGCCTCATTTGGGGACAGGGCAATATCTACGCACTAATATTGCCACAAATATTTGCTGACCTTTATGAAAATGTTAATGAACATTCAACTTCAGTCCCTGAGAAACCAATCCACCCAATAAAATTGTCTTTGACTAACAAAAAAATTATCTACCCTACCCATTTTTCCTCTTTTCTTTCTCTTTATTTCCAGCCCCTACAAACATAGAATTTTCTGCCTAAACACTGTGTGCAGTGTCTAAACTAACAATATTTTCACAGTGCAAGGAAGGAACAGCTTGTCCTTTTGGTGCCCAGTTGTCAGTCTGGAAGTGTAGAGCTTTCTTCTGTCACACTGCACAAGCACATGCTTTCTACCCTTACTACACTACCTAGAGAGCACATACTTGGTGTATTGAAACAAGAGGTACTTAATTCAGTGGAAATGGAGAAGAGACAGGGAGTTTCCATTTTCATTAGTGGAAAAATACAAAATCAGGTCTGTAAAGCAAGGTCATTTATACACTGTTCAATGGTTCTCTACTGTATCAGCACAAGCACATCAACATTGCTCTTCTGGAACACCTTTCACATCTCTGGGTTTCTCCAGCTTAATTTTTAAAGGACTTCCTATATTTTTGGGCATTGCTTATTGGCATAATAGAACAGGCTACAAAGATTAAAATGGGTTTTCCCAGCAAGTAAATAATTCACCCACAAGATAGGTTATGATTGTCACTCAAGTATACATATTATAAAACTATACACTTAATATAAAGATATATTCATAAGTGGTTTGGGGGGGGGGGGGGGTTTGGGTTGGTTGGGTTTTTTTGGGTTTTTTTGTTTTGTTGGTTTTTTTAGCAGGTTCATTTTACTGACAGCCCCACCAAGTTCAGTTTAAAAAAACACTAATTACTGCTCTGGCATGTCAGAGCTATGCAAAACAAACACAAATTAAGAGAAATCTGTCCCTTCTATTTCACTCATCATCTCTATATGCTTGAGTATCTGCTGGTAGTAGAAACCTCAGAGCAACCAGAATGAGTCTAGGACCATTTTGTAATAAAAAATAAGTGGATTTTAAGGGGAAAATAGTCTTTACACATTAATTTAAAGGGAGTCACTTGAAATCATGGAGGAAAAATAAAACAGAAACTTCTCAAAGAAAAACTGCATGTGAAGAAAAAACCAAAGTTTTCAAATCTGCTTTACTCTAGTCACTCAGCTCTGCCCAAGAAATTAAAACTTTTATATGGAATTTATGTCAAGGAGACATGATGAGATGTTGGAGGGACACTCCTGAGGACTGTGTTCTCATCTGAAAACCAAGATCAGTCTCACCTACAAAATTAAACAGACCATGATGCTGGAATTACCCTGTCATTACTGATAAACCCTCAAGACAACATGCATTCTGTCACATTTCACGTATTCCATCCTTACTTCAAGTGAATTTTTACTATGGATTTACTAATGATTTCAGAAAACAGGTGTTGCAAAATACTTAATCAGGACTCTTTAGACTCAGCATTCAAAAGCCGCACTGGTACTTATTTCATTGTGTCACATAGTGAACATGGTTATGACTTCTCTTGTGTATTAAATCCTGCATATTCTGGTATTTAAATACAATATAGTCATAGCAACAACAATAAAAAAGGGATTTAGGTGAAAGGATGAAATAAAGGAGGATTTTTCCTCCTTCCTTCCTCTGTCAGTTTCATTATGCATTGTACAGTTTATTTTATTCACTGGTTAATCCTAAATTCTTTTTAGTGACTTCCAGCAGTCAGATTACCTGAACAGCTAAATGAACACTCTTGTAAGGATATCCCAACCTTTTCCATTTTTATTTTCACCAGTATTATAAATTGGATTAGGTGTTTAAGGAAGTCTGCAAAAATGCATCACAATCTGATTATAGGAAAGGAGAACAGAGCAAATGAACAGGGAGGTTTTTATTTCCTCCTCCATAACCCTCACCACTGTGTGCAACTCCTGGGATTCCTGGATGGTGATGCTGGGGAAAAGTGCTCAGTCTTGATGAAGAATCCTGGGGAGAAGTAGGACTAAACAAAGGCTTTTCAGGTTTCTTCATTGTAGGAGAAGACATATCTACAACAAAAAAATAATGTAACAGTAATATTAACTTAGGAGCCTGCCTCAGGGCACATCATTTTATAGACTGAAGATATTTCATTTTGCTGTTCTTGCACAAATATAGTATGATGATCTAAATCCCTTACGGTGAATAAACTAATTTTAAATTACTGCTTTCAAGTTTGAGAATTAAAAATAACGTCCTAACAGGTCCTTGTCCTGCAAAACTAAAACTACTATTTTTCATACCAGACAAGCCAAATAGTGAAGAAATGTATGTCTTTAGAACTTCCCCAGACACTCCTCAGCTCCCCAGAACATCACCAAATCATCTGTTCCTTCAACAGCCACTTAATTTTTATTGCATTTCTTAATGGAACACCTACACTCAGGTGTGTAGGGTAATTGTCATACACATGCCAGTTTATGGTATTTGGTATATGGTATTTATTATTTTATTACTTCAAAACTTATTTCTTACTCTTCCCAAAACCATACTATTTTCATATTTCCCATGTCTCAAAGATGGTCTTGTCACTTCTTCCTTTGTGTTTCCCTATCAATAAAAACATTTATTTAGAGCTCACTATGTGAAGATAACACACTGGTAGGGACAAATGTATGACTTCTACCAAGCTTACTGAAATTCCCCAGAGCAAAAATACTGGATTTTTTCTGAAAGCTTACATTAATTGATCAATATATGTTGGTCTTTGCACCAAATTATTTCAAATATAATTACAATATAAATATAGAACAGACATCAATATTGTAATTGGTTCCATTTCAAATCCATGGACCAGCTCATGTTCAAAGCAGAGGTAATTTCTTAAGCACTTTGCCGGACAGGGGCCATATTGCAGTTTACTTCTTACATAGACCACGTCATTTTTTGAATTATTTTTGACTCTTAATATTGGCACACTCTATTCTGCTAAGACAGGCCTGAAAAATGTGAATGTTTTATCGAGACCAAATTGGACCAGTGTTTTCTGAACTGAACTTAGAGCATGAAATTGAGTTCACTTCTTTACCCTGCCCTATCCTGCTGTCCAGCCCTGCACAGGTGCTGGCACTAGACCCAGAGCAGATTCTGCCTGGGACCCTCCACATCCCCTGCAATTCCTACCCTCCACTTTGATCCTGACTACTATGTCTGATGAGTGCCTGAATACCCTGAAAAGTTCATACCTTCAACAATGCTGCTGAAAAATGATTTATTTGTTTTTAAGTTTCAGGAAGGGATTCCAATCCTTATTACTTTGAGAATGAAAATAAAACAGACTTTAGGAGAAAATATCTGAAATACAGATGAAAAGCAGAAAGATGTCAAAAGCACTCAGACAAAGTCATTTTAAGGTCAAAATTAATCAGACACAGTGTCCTCTCCTGCTGAGAATGTTCTTCAAATGTGAAATTCTCACTCCAAATCACTATTGTTTGTATTCTCATATTTGGAGATACAGCACACAGGCAACCAAACAGGTAGCATATTATACATTCTAAAGCATCACATCAAAGTAAAAAAGGATTATAGAAATAAAAATAGTTAGAACATCTCATCTTCAAACAAGGTAAATCTGCCTATGTAGGAAGGCAGAAGAGCTGCTGTGAAACATAGCATATGTAGCCTGTTCTTCAGCAGCTTGCACAAATGGTGCTCCAGATGTATAGCTACTCAAGACAGCCCAAGGCAACAATTTTGATCAATTCTAATGTGATAAAATGCTGCAGGGAAAGTGCAGAAACATGTTTACATCAGGCTTTAATTAAACTGTTGTTCACTTCCAAAGAACCTTAAGAAACACTAATGAGACATGAATTTTGGCAATTTCCTCATCAAAGTAAAGACCTTCTTCCTGAGTCTAAAGCAGCTTGCCATCCAGGCAGTTTCTGGATGAATGTCATCTTGGCACAGCACTTGGCAAGCCACCTGTAAGGAGAACTCATCTGGACTAGAACAGTGACCCAGGGCAAGTTTAAACATCCACCTGCCTATTTCTGGACACCTGACTTGCTTTCTCGATCACCACCACAGCATAGCACCTTCTCCTTCTTGCTTATGAGAGATGCTTATGAGACAAGCTAGAAGATTCCATAAAGAAATTACAAATATCTTTCAATCTTTTAATTCTAAAAATCTTCTTATCAATATATTTTCTACTGCTTGGTTTCACAAGCTTTTCTTTACAAGGTACACTCTTGCAAACAATCTGTAAAGACTTATTTACAACTCACTAGTGTAGCATCACCTCCAGAGAACGTAAGATAAACCCATATTCAGCCTACAGTATTTATCACCATCATGAAGGACAAAAAACTATGGAGTACAAAGCACCACTGTCAAGCTATAAGGGACATACTTCCATGCTACAGTTTTAAATGAACTGCTCTTTTCCAGAGGCAGTACTTGATGAATGATTTCTGGTGGCAGTATACACTGCATACATCACAGCCAGTCTTCACCTCATCTGATAGATACTCTTGCCTGAAGTAAGTGAAAACTTCACTAAAATTTTGAATTCACTTTGGATGTCTGTGTAATTACAAGAAATCCCACCGTGCTCATAAGAATTTGTTTTGCTTTACACCTGCACAGGTGACGAAAGAGCAAAGTCACTTTGCACAGGAAGAGCCAACATCACCAATTTTCTGACAGGTCAATAGGATTTCCTTTAACATTGTAAGCATTATGTATTTCTCAACTTTGCATTTTAATAAGGCACCTAACACTGAATACTGACAGCTGAGTGACTTTAAACCACAACCACCTCTCCCTTATTGAAAAAAGGCTTTGTTATATCTGCCCTAAAGACTTGGCACTGTGGCTGGATGAAAACTAAGAAGCACGAAAATCAAAACATTTTAATTTATGTATCTTCTCCATGAAAGGAAGAAAAGCAGTGGGGACACATTTTTATATGGATATGTGAATAAATACTAAAGAAAGAGAGATGTGCCTGAACAGCTGGGTGTCTGAGATACTTGATGTTTGTAACAGAGAAAGAATGGCTTAGAGTTCCTGTTTCATATCAGACAGAAACCAGTCTCTGCAACTAGCTCATCCCTTTTACAAATCTGTGCCCTAATCCTTGACTTGTTGGTGTTTCATTCCACTTCACTGTAAGTATTGTCTTGGACTAGAGATAACGCCTACTAAAAATTTATTTACTTCCATGAAAAATTCTGGTCATTGAGGTTCTCCAGAATGAAAAATCAACAAAATAAAACAGAACAAACAAGTCATGGTCAATTCCATGCTATGGATTTCTGAAACATGTTTTAGCAATTCTCAAGGTGAAGGTCTTTGTACTCACTTTTGTTAGAAACAACAGGGTACGGCAGCTGCATGCATACCGCTTAGCAGCTGAGAGTGTTCTGAACTTTAGGACCAGTGTCAAGATTTGCAAATAGCTGCTCACTTCACGTTCAAAAGACTGATCTGTTTTGCTTCACATTTTAAAAACTGATCTCAGTTTTACTTCTACATCAAGTGTGGAAAATAATTTTACATATGAAAATTTTATCCTAGATTAGAATATTTCAGTGTATGAAGACTTGATAACCTCCCATTTTCAAATCAGCCTACTTAGTGCCAATGTTATTTTCACAGACACACCTCCGATATTACACAATCCAGTCTACCAGACTGTGACACCTGTTTTCCCACCAGGAACCATGCCCAAGGCTAATCAAATGCTCTGTTGTGCTATTATGCCATTTCACAACAGATAAACCATTTCAATGTATCATCTTTTGAGATTTGTATTGAAAAATCTAAGGAGAGAAACTAGACTAGAATTTCTACCAATGTCATTTTCAGTATTGTAAGCTGTCAAGAAAATCACTAAAACAATACTGCAATTCAGAAAAGCTACAGTAAAATCAGTAAATTAATTGCAATAGCAACTGAAGTATTTATTTTTTCATTAGTCATATAATAAATTACACTGGTTTATTTTGCTTTGTTCTGTAAGTATTAATATACATATGAGAAGAAAGTGATACAAGAACTTCCAGACAACTGAAACACAAAAGTCAGAACCCTTTAGATGGAGCAGACCCGTCATTCTCCTCATCCTTAACCACATGAACTTGCAGAATACTGTACTCCTATGCCAACAGTAACATTCTGTGGGCTGTGTTTACCTTGAAGATGTTCTTTACCTCAGCAAAAAGGGGTCTAGACAAGAGAAAGAAGGGTTTTACCTACCTGCCCTTACACTTTCCAGTGTACTGGGGAAGGGGGGATATAGGGAGGCAGGGTGGAAAACTCAGACAAGTTCCTGTATGAATGAATGTAGGACACTCTTTGCTGGTGTTTGTGACTAGCTGTTTGTGACTAACTGTATAAAGTTGGACAACTGAAATTTTCCATTGCATTGCTGACTATCCTAGGTTTTATGCACAGAAAGCAAAACAACTCAGTACAGTTCTTGTTGAAATTATATGCACTAGCTTTTGGAAAGTATAATCTAGTGCATGGATATTTAAACTAAATTAATTGGGAAACCTGCATACACATTTCCCGAAATTAATTTTTCAATTTTTTTTTTTTCAGTTTTAACAGAAAGCTATTCACAAAATGGGGAATGATCAAAGGTCAGATCAAACCATTAATATTGAATATGTGGGCACCAAAACTTTCCCCATCCCAAAATAATTTCAAAAAATGTCCAGCTATAGGACAGGACATACAGACCTAATCCCGTAACTGTTGTTTGACAATATCATATTACATGTAGGTAATCAATGGCCATACTGAAGAGATTATGTCTACGTAAAGTTACAACTATTCCCACCAAGATTAGGCTGAAACTATGTTACAATGTCCTGTAAAGGCTGTGGGCAGCAATTCTTCATTCTCACCTTTTAAACACACCTCACCACTTCTCACCAGGAAGTAACAGTAAAACACCCAGGAAAGGTTTAAATCAGCATGACTATGTTACTATATCTGCACTGTTTCCTGTGAGGAGAAAACATACCTTTTCTTTCCCATGCATTGATCTTCTAGATAAAGCTGGCCAGCCTTCCTCACCTTTCCTCACCCTCATCTCATACCAGAAACATTGTCCTGCTGTGAGACCCCCAGCCTGCAGGTGCTATCATGGAGATCACTGGGAAATGGGATGCTGCTGTTGGAAGGAGGTGAGAATGTCTCCACCCCCTATCAGTAACCCACAGGGACCAGCTACACCTCTGCATCCTTTCCTGTCTCACATCTTCCTACAGCTGCAGACTCATTTCATCCAACCACTTCTGTACCAACACAGCTGGTCAGACGTTGTATGGGAAGTACTTGGGACTAACACAGAGCTCAGTGGGGGACTACCTATTAAACATGGAGTAGGCACTGCAAGTAATGAGGCTGACTTTGGCAATAGAGATAAAAGGCATAAGACCAAAAACATTGTGTTGCTAGAACAAATAGCATCACTAAAAAAGCCACTGCCATTAAAAAACCTTAAACAGCTCCAGTGTATTTCAGGTACTTGAGTACTTTTTTGTTTATCTTTACACTTCAGAAACAGAGTGGGCCATTTCATCTTCTATGAATCACTGTTAAGAGGTGTGATTCATGTATTCAGCTGTGATAGAAGAGCATTGTGGAAGAATGAGAAAAATGTTCCTAAAAAAACAAAAAAAGCTATAAAGACTTTGGAGTACATTTTAGACATTTATTAAGTTATCCTACAGAAAGTCATCCAGATTTCAAGAAAAAATGTACAGCTGTAACATTTCATTAAGACTGAGACTCCAAGGACCTTGGCCAGAAAATAAAATCAATACTGTAATCATAACTGCCAAAGTCAAAAAAGTATTTCCACTTTCTAATGCAATAAGATTAAACAGCTATTTGAGATAAAATAATGTGAGGGGATTTGTCGATTTAGAAGAACTCAGATTATGAAATCTTTTTATTACTATTATAGTCTCTAATTGTAACAGTTAATAATATTTTAAGAGGCATTAATTGTTGATCCGTCTGGGGAATGGGTTTGAATGAAGACAAAGTCATTAAGTCAAACTGAAATCAAAGTTTGATCAAGTTTGATACAGATTGTTTGAAAGCAGTAAAAAAAAGTACCTTTTCAAATATATCCATATACAAACAAAGAAACACAGAATCGATGAATGAAAAGAGAGGCCCAAAAAATTTCAAAACCTCTTCTTTCCATAAATGAAGATATTCTACACCACATACATTAAATTATGCAGACTTACACATACCCTAAAGTTCTAAAAAGAAGTGATCAGTTTCAAAATACTAAATCTTAAATCTCTCATTCAGCAAAATTGGAATGAGAAAATTACACATAATAGCTCCTGGGATAAATCTTCCATTAAGATATTCATTTTATCACTAATTTCAATCAAAGGATATCTACCATACAGATAACAAGATGTTGCCATGATACAAAATGCATTACAGGATAACGGCCATGAATACAAGAAAAATTTCCTTTTGGCACCAATATCTTTCATTGATCAATATGGAGACCTTGAGTGTATTCACTTCAATAATCACACATAGGAAACATTAAGTAATATGTCTTTCCACAATATATTTGTCAAAACAAAAGACAAAGAATCTGTAATGAGATTTTTTTACAGTGACTTTATTGAGCAAACAATAATTTCCAGGAATGCAAAAAAAAAAAAGCAAACCTTTTTTGTATGTTTCCTATTGCATCTCCAACTATATCTGTCTTTCTGTTTATATTTCTAAACACTCTTCATTCAGTTGGAAACTTAAGTGTTTATGGGCTGAAGGAAAAGTCAGGTCCCTGCTCATGCCAAAAGAAAAACTTTCTCATCTGCTATTCTGAACACTTGAATATACTTATGAACAAGTCGTAAATTTGTCTAAATCTATTTTAAATACAGTAAAACAGATATAATCTTTGTTGCTTTGTTTTTTGAAGACAGCATAAACTTAACATCACTCTCAATAATGCAGGATGTCAATTTTCTGGATGTTCAAGCAACTTACTCATTCTAAGGTAACATTTTTGCCATCCTGTTCATGATATGTTTTTCTTTCTCTGTATTTTCATTAAGTAAGCATTTGGGAGATCCTTCATCTATTTTTCTATACTTAGTGCCTTTCAAGCTTTAAGTGTTTTTAACCTTTATAAAAATAATGTTTGACTTATTCCAGGTAGCAGCAGCTTTTCTTGCAAAATTGCCACTTATAGAAAACAAAAGTAAACCAATTTCCTATTGATGTTGGAATTGTTTAAACTATCCCAACATTTAACATTATTTTTAAGAATTAGACAAAGTTCATGCACTGAACTCTGCCAACATCTTTTTCTGCAATGAGGAAGAACCAGAAGAACTCAAATAGGGCTTTCAGGTAACTCTTCCTCATTAAGGCTATTGCTTGTTACTGTGTTGCCGTTATTTTCAGAGGCACAGCAGCCAACAGGTTCACACCAGCCATGGCTAAGAATTTACTCTGGAAATACACTTTGAGAAGTTAGTCTTGGTGAAATGTATCTCTCATTTTACAAATCTGAAGTTATGAAAATTTATCAAGTGGTAGTATTTGACTACAGTGCTGAAAATAATCCTCTCATACTACTCGAAAACACATATAATTATATGTATTATACAGAGATACACAGATATGAAATGTGTGCGTGTGTGTGTATACATTATATAAGAGTATTTTGAAATAATAAAATATACAAAGGTAGAAGCAACAGGCTACTAACAAGACACAAATTGCTTTCAAACATACTTTGACACTGAAGGATTTTGAAAATTCAGACTAAGTCAAAAACACAGAATGGCATTCAACAGATATTCATCAAGATAAATCTTAGCAAGCTGAATTTATCTGTTAGATTGAGAGTTTGTTTCTAAAGTATTAACCCTCAGAAGGAGCACCAGGAGCTGGAAAAAATCCTGAACCCTGTCCAATACAGGATACCAAATAGCCAAGGTGCTCCATTACTGTTCTCAACTCCTGGACTACATTAACTACTTCCTCTTTTAGTTCCCTCACTTCAGAAATGAGAACATCCATCCTCGACAGTTGATGAGAAGAAGACTCAAGAAAGAAACAATTATCAGGAAGGACCCCAGTGGGGAAGGAGTTTCCAGTGGATGGGGAGAAAGAAAAAGGGGACAAGTGTCCAGAAGAGGAGTATCCAACAAAGGATGTCGGGACCTGAGAGGTGGAGGGTCCAACAGATGTTGGCCAAGCAACAGGTGAAGGCAGTCCAGCTGTTTCAGTTTTAATGGAATGATGGCATCTTGGCTCTTGACTGTTGGTAGAGGTGGGTGAGGTGTAAGAGAGTGAACATGATGAAGAAACTGTAAAATTAAAATTCAGTTCACTGTATATTGCTATTCAGTATTGCCAGTCACCTGACTACTATGGAAATCCACATGAATCTCTCCACTTTTGTCATGAACAGTGTGCATTGATGACAACAGTTATATTTATTTCCAATGTACACAGTGTTGTAACACTATAACAGTAAAACAGATCTCAAGGACAAATACGGAAATTGTCTGCAATTATGTTAATGAACTTTCTTAAGCCAGCTTTCAGAAAGGAGGCCATAGATGTGCACACTTTTCTTCTCTTTTCTGATATTCCTGTTTCCTTACAAGTTAAGAAAAAAAGCACCTGATTTACTTGTCAGTTAATAAATCAAGACGTTCACCAACAGTTATTAGCCTATTAAATCCTAAATATTCTTTAGCCACTGCACTAGTCACTGGAGACATTTTAGATTTTTAGTAACTTCCTCTTCCAAATTGTGAGGGGAATATTTTATTCTTTTACTACATAGAATTTCAAAATTGCTCAAACAGATTTACTCAGGCAGAAGCTTACATCTATCTCACAAAATCTTACTAGTGCAGGAACTTAAAATTTTGTTTAATATGGAAACATTGTGAAGAATGTTTCCATATTCAACAACCTGGAGAAAGGAAGACTGGAATAGATCTACAGCAAATTAATTGTTAGACATATATGTATTTCTAATTGATGGAGATTTAAGACATGATCCAGACATTATTGAAGTTATTCAGACATCCAGCTGGAAGAAACAACCACAAGAGAGAAAAAGATAACTTGTACAATATCTGACAGAAGACACAGCAATTGAAATCCCAGTTGTCATAGGGCTCAACTTCAAAGTAATGCACCATTCTCAGAGATTACTTTTCTCTTTCTTGGGTTGTAGAATTTTTGGAGGACAGTTAGTTACTTGAAAGGCTAATGGCAAAAGTCTTGGGAGAAATCTCTGCAGTTATAAACCCACCTATTTGCGCTACCAAAAAACCTCAAATCTGTTTCAAAAAAATCACACAAATAGAAGAATATTTTTAGCATTTCAACATAGCAAAAAATAATGGCAAAAACTACAGAATCTTCCCACATTGACTGGATGTGGCCAAAATATAAAACAACACTGTCATCCCAAGTATTTTTTAAAATCTGTTTTTGAAAGAGTTACACATACTCTTGTGGTTACGTATATTTTTAAAATAGTCACAAACTTTTTTGCAAGCCAGTGAAGCAAATCCCCAGGACAGTATCATGGCTTCATAAGATTTTATTTCCTTCTTTTAGGATCAATAATCAACTTCAATAAATAAAAAAAGTAAAACTTATCTTTCATGTTAATTACGGTTAATTAGAGGGGGGTTATATTTTTATATCAGATTGGTAACAAAACTCTGTGTGGATTTGTTTCTTACCAAGTGTATGCCATCTATAAAGTTACTATTTTTAGGGCACGCTTGCTTATTTCTGTGCAGAATTGCAACTTCAAAGAGACAGCTCCCCCAAAACAGACTATAAAGAACAACATCTGGAAATCTTATCAAAACATTTTTGGAAGTACTATGACAGGAAGACAGTTAACAGCAAAAGGACAGTCTGGAGTTTTACAACTGAAAGCAGAGTCTGGTATGAGCAATATTTTACTGTAACTGGGCTAGATTTCTTTTTCTTAATTTCACAAATGCAACATCCTGGCTACACCACAAGTACTGTAATCATGTAATCATGTCCCTGACCCTCATGATGCATGCCTGCACAGAGAAGTTATAAAACCTATCATGAGTATAAAAAAAAATCACTCCTCTCCTAAAGTCTTCTTATGTACTAAACTATGACTTTTGTTTTTCAAAGCAGTTGTTTCACCCTACTGCAAACTCTTCCTCTGTCCTGCTTTTAATTTCAGTATATTTCTGTGTTGCCCATTAATTTCTGTCTCATTCTCTCTATCAAAATTGTTAGAATGCCCCTTAGACACCTCGGAAAGTCCTAAATATTTTATTCAAATGTGTTTCAGATGTCATTGATTTATTGCAACTGTCCAGTTCTAAACTACCACACTCATGACATTTCTGTTACTTTAGAAATAGTTAAATAAAGATGCGAAAAGCCATAATGATAAAAGAGTCATTCAAAATGATGTAATTTCAGTTTCTATGAAAATACTTTACATTTAGATGTGGTGATGAAGAAACTAAATTTATTTCATTTCAGAATTTAGAAACCTCTCTCTGTCAAGTCCAAAACTGAAACAATGAAACTGAAACAAACAATAGTATATTTTAGTATCCACACTATTCCTGATGTTGTCTCTCTTAGAAAAGTTAAAATTGCATTAGAGTGCTAGAGAAGCTATTTACCCATAAACATGATATCCAGAGACATATTTATTTGTGGTTACTGTGAAATGATTTGCATTTTTGGTGCTGATGACCTGTGGATACTGCCTGAAGAAGCAGTGTCTGACGTAACTACATGATCATTCCTTGTTGACACTGGATAAACCAAATGTGATCCCAAAAGTCTTATTTCTTTTTCATTTATACCTAACCTCATATAGCACACAGATTTACATAGATAAAAGGGAAATAACACAAGCGAGATCTCTGGCATAGAAACCTCCTCCAAAATTTATTTATATTACCTTTGTGTTTTCAGGCATATGGAAGCAGAAAACAGGTTTTCATAAATACAATATAATGACAAAACATCTGCATCTGAAAGGAGCATTTACACAGATACATATAATAGAATCATCACAGAATATCCAGAGCTGGAAAGGACTACAAATTATCACCAAAGTCCTACTCCTGGCTCTACACAGGGTAGCCCCAAGAACCACATGTGAGCACTGTCCAAATGCTTCTTGAACTCTGTCAGACTGGAGCTGTGTCCACTTCCCTGAGGAGCCTGTTCCAATCACCCTATGTGTGAAGAACCTTTTTCTAATATTTAACCTAATCTGTCAGTCCTTTGGGTCGTACCACTGTTCATCAGAGAGATTAAACCAGTGCCATGAAGATTATATCAAGCATCTAACAAACTAGCAGCAGAACAAATATGCCAGGAGCTGCCCCACACCCCTTCCCACTGAGCCCAGGCACCAAGGGTAGGCATTGCAGGTATTACTTATGGTGTTTCTGCAGCAGCACAATAATCTCAGGAAGCGATCAGAGACAAACATAACTTTTTAGGGGCAAAAGGATTCTATTTCCCCCGGTACAACTTTTGCACTGCAGAGGCACAGTATCTGTGCCTCTGCAGGAATGGAAGAACATCTTAAGAATAGAAAAAAGGAAGTCCCTAATAGTGGCTTAAAGGCAATATCTCTGACAGAGATCTGCTAAAATTTCACTAAGCCTATTACTGCTGGAGGACAGGACATTCAGGGAAGGATGTAAACTCCAGGAAGCAAAAGTAAAACACACTGATTTTAGTCTATCTTCTTTATTCTTTCTTCCTCATATTAGAGTTCCTTGTTTTATGGAACATCCTAAAAGCTCTTTCACTCCAAGTCTAGCTACCTAATGACACAGAAACTAAGTAAAGGTTCAATGTAAATACACTCAAGCAATTTAAATCATAACATTGTTCACTACTGATAACTGTAAGGTGAAGTTCATACAAACATAAACAAATCCAGTGTTCATGAAACATAATTCTTTGCAAGCAGAATGATTCAAAACCTAAAACGCAGTTGAGATACTTGGGAACTATAGAGATCACCTGAGAAAGGCTCTGTCATCAAGACTTGCACTCAGGAGTCTATTTGGCAGAGAACTTCCCAGAAGCCCCTATAGCTCACGCAGTAGCACAAAACTACTTCATTTCACAAATGGGGATACATGAAGGAGAATAGGCTGTCTTCCCTACAACTATAAAAAATAATTTATCTAGAAAGTAAAAAATGTATTTGAGGTATGATTCAGTCTTTCATGAAAATTGTAAAAAAGTTTCATGGCAAAACAGGTAGCATTCATAGGAAAAAATACTTTGCATAAGGAGGAAGATTCTGGATGGCAGATCTCCTATTTATACTGTTCTTAAGTTAGGTTATGCAAAACCACAGGCAAGCCTCTTTTTAAAAAATACAAAAGTGAATGCTTCAAACAGTCAAAAATAAGTATCAGAGGCTCCCTAAGAAAAAAAAATTATAGGGGGATCCCAAAAAAATTAAGGAAAAAAAAAAAAAAAAAAAAAAAAACAGTTAAACTAGAAAAAACTACTTAACACTGAGTGAGAACAGCTTAATAGCAAGAACAGCATATGAAGATGAGACAGGAAATTTAGCGGGGGGGTGGGGGGGGCAGGAAGAGCTGTGGTTTTTTTGGTTGGTTGTTTTGGTGGTGGTGGTGGTGGGTGGTGGTGGGGTTTTTTTGTTATTTTGTTTTAAGAAGCTTTAAAAATGAGGTGACACCAAAGGATCACTCAGTTGCTGAAGAACTGAGAGCAATGATCAGCAGTGGATGTGAAAACTGAGGACAAATATTGAAAGATTCACAAAGGAAGGAACTGCATGTCTTTTCTCTATTTCTCTTTTACATACTATGCTTTATGTGTCACAGTCTCTCCAGACAGCTATAGTACGTCAGCCACAGGATCCATTAACCAACACTGTTCAAATATATGAGCTTAAACACATTCTGACATAACAAAGAGGAGGAAAAAGACTGCACTGGCACCTAGGTTTATAAAGCATCAAGACAACATGAGAGAGAGTTATGACAATTAATTGTTGTAACAAAACAATTATTGGAAGCCACAACTTTCTTCTCTATATAAGCATGTTTGTTACTTTGGACAACCCAGAACATGCCACCACTTACCAATCCCCTCAGATAGAGACCTCAGATGTGGGATCTTCAGAAAGAACTTATTGGATCTATTCTGAACCACATGGTAGAGACTAAATGTCCATGCCATGGTAATACAGAAGTAGTGTAATCTTATGTTTTAGTAATCACACTAAGGAGATGTTTTGATTTCTGAAAGCACTGGACTCCAAATTCTACTGAGATGATCACAGCATAGACGAGCATATTAAGTACCTCATTTGTCACATGTCTTTTCAAACAATAAGGCTGTCATCAGATAGAAAAGTTTTCTTTTAATGTAGTATAAATAATAATGACGTTGTTTATGGTGGTTGTTTATATAATATCCTGCTGGTTTTAAATACATTTACAAAACAAGCAAATATATACACCACACAGAAAAAAAAGATTATTCTAAAAAGTCATCATTTTATTGCAGCAATGAAATAGCAGTGATTTATTGCAGCAATGAATTGGCTATATTTGAGCATAATTCAAGGTAAAATAATTCCATGCTACTCACCTTGATCTCTTTCATGCCATGTCCTACTTCCTGCAGCTGGTGAATTTGGAGAAGGATAGAAGTCTCCTGTGGGGCTTGGCTCCATATTTTCATCTATGGAGATAGTTTTGGGTCTTTTGCTGTTGAAGAATTGTGAGATTTCTGAGTGAATATATTCATCTAGTAGTGGTATATAAACTGTCTGGATCTCTACAAATATTTCAGAGAATAATTCAGACTACCGAAGCCAAAAAAAACCCCAAAAAACCCTGGATATTATAACTTACATTAACTTGCACAGGCAATGGTAATAATACATAATGCAGGCATGCACTTGTGTTATTCACATGACTAAATATTTCAAAGATTACATTAATGGGTAATATAACAGTCCGCAGCATTTCATGGAACAACCAATAAACCAGTTCCTGTAGCCTACCAGAGAAAGATTGTGTCATGAAGGTACTAAAGTCTATACAGGAGCCCTGAAGTGAAGCAAGTCACTGGAAAGTGTTACCAATAAGGACAAGGTAGAACAGGAACTTTTGTGAATGTGTTAATGAGGAAAAAATATACTTTACTGTATTTCATCAGGTCAAACTTCCATGCTTTTCAAAGAGGGCTAGTCTGAAACAAATACTTTTCATTCTTGACTCATTTAATTAAAAAAAACAAAAGGCCTACATTTCAAGTCACACCATATAAAATGAGGAAGAACTTCAATACAGTGGAGGAAAGTGAAGTTTCTTCATAGCAATATATACTGAAGCTGTTATGCTGACTGCCAAAGAAAACAAGAATAAGTGGTACTATTTATTTTTATTTTTATTTTATTTTTATTTTTATTTATTATTACTGCTACTACTATTGCTACTACTGCTACTGCTCCTACTACCACTACTACTACTACTACTACTACTACTACTACTACTGCTATTGCTACTACAACTGCTATTGCTACACTATGACAATTAGTCCACCTATTCTAATTAATTCATCAATTTTTAAAATGTATTTGGTATACTGCCAAGCTGAAAATACAATGGAATGGATTATGGGAACATGAGCAAAATAACTCAGAAGAATCAAGTGCTGGTGGATGACTACCTCAGCTCCCTGATAGTCCTATTAAATCCTGTCCCACTGTGTAAACACTTCCTGACTGACTGGGTGCAGAAATGTGGGACAATGACAGCTCCTATAGTGCTTGTGATTTCATGGTATAGCAGACAGTTTCAGAAAACCAAGGGGCCCTAGGAGTCTGACAGACAGTACATGGCCTGCGAGTCAGGAGGAGGGCACAGCAAGCCACAGCCCTGCATTTGTGGGCCTACCAGCTGCTCCCAAGGAAGGAAACAGGACTTTTTCTCAGAGATGGGAGAAGGGAGCATCCTGAACAAGGAGGAAGTCAGTCCCTCAGATTAAATTGCCTGTAGCAGGCAAAGGGAGACTCTTGAGAAAAATCAACCTGTAACTATCTCACATGCTCCTCCTTCTTTCCACTATGTTGGGAAATGCTGCCTGAAAAAGCAAGGCATGAAACAGTTGCATGAGCTGGGCTGTTATAGATGAAAACACCTTGTCTTTATATACCTGTTCTAGCACTTTTTCTAGGGAAATGGTATCTGTCCAAACATATCTTGCTAGACGGAGGTCCAAGAGGGAGCCCTGAAAGCCAGCCCTTCTGCCCGCAACCACTCTCAGCCCTGCCAGCATGTTCCCAAGTGCTAGACCTTCCTGCAGCTCAACAACACTTTTGGGATGTGTAGCTGTCCTCCTGGCGAGATGAATTAGTGGGCACTTCAAACCCTGAAAAAAGTTACCACCATCTTCAATATCCTGCAAAATGACAGGCAATAATGACAACATTTCAAATGACAATATTTATAGTTTACAAGTCTGTACAGAGATTATAGCAAAATAGCTAGCCTCACAAAATCAGAGAAAATTAACAAAGCAGTTGACTGTTGACAGGATTTGCGATTGCTTGTCCTACACTATTAAACATGGTTCACATTAGTACTTATTTCAAGTTTTTACCTGCTTGGTGGAGAGGACAAGGACCTCTGTAGATTTACACCCGAATTCATATCATGGTAATATGGCTGGCTCGGAAGCTCTCCAATTGGGAAGTTTACTCCACTTCCTTGGGTTATTGGTGCTGAAAAACACATCACCATAAGAAGTCAGAAATAGTCTTCTATCTTTCTAGTTATCTTTTCTTTTATAACACTTGGAAAAATATCAGGATGTTACTACATGTACCTAATTTTCTGCCTCTTGTGGAAACGAAGTACAGACAATCAGTTGCACCAATGATTACATATCTAATAAGGGAATGTCTTCTGTAGTACTTAGCAGTTAGGCAGACAGAATACATTTCTTTTATAAGAGATAACCATCAATTGGAATCACCAATATGGAAAAGATAATACAAACCTCAAGCACTATAGTGAATGAGGCCAGGTTTATAAGGACAGCTAGTATTATTTATTAAAGAAATTAAAAAATGGAAAGAAACTCAAATACACACTAATTCCTTTTCCCTAATGCTAACTCTGCTGTATTATAAATAGCCTGCTGTGTTGACAGCCTGTTTTTCTGCCTTCTTTTTCTTTCACCCCTTGCCACAGGTTCTGCTTTGCATATGTACACCTACACGCAAATACATACAGTCAGTGTTACCTTCACCTCCTGATAGGGTCAGTGTACCATACAGACTCTGGTAATTCAAGAATAAATTATGTATTACATATTGTGGTGTATTTACCTTTATTCATTGTCTGTGCATTGTGCATTTTAACTACCTTTGGCACTTAAAAGAATAATTGCACATTGTGTAATGTATTTGAAGGTTTGCATTTTTCCTGACAGTTTAAGTACAACTCTGTTGAGGCTTGAGGTTAAACAAATGCATGGCAAGAAATCCCGCAGAAACCACATCTTTTCATGTTTATTATTAGAAGTATATAATGCATAACAGCTCCATAATGCACAGTTTCATAGCATAATTACAATATTGGGGTTTTTTTAACCTGAGTGGCCTTATATTTTAAAATGTACTTAACCACCTGAGAACAAAAAGAAAGCTACAATTCACACATCCTCAGCCTTCTATAACAGCAAAACCATATCTTCAGCAGGAACAAAAAAGGATATGTCTTAGCACTGCAGGATTGCAATGCTCACTATTTTGCTGAAGGCTTTAACAAAATTTTAGTTGTTGAATATTCATTTCTGACCACAGAAAATTAAATAACCCATGCATCTAAAGCCTCAGAAAGTTAATTAAATTCCTCAAGCACCCTAACCCTGCATGAGTTAACACTTGTGCAAAATATGGAGAGACATTTTGGAAATTTTGGAAGCCTCTGACTTTGTGCTCACCTCTCCAGAAAAGTGATTTTTCTGGACCATTCAGTCCTTACAATGTTGTATCATCACTGTGGACACTTCTAACCGTAACTTTTAACTATTCTTCTTTACTTCCTAATGAAGTCTTGAGAAAAATACTTTAACAGTGTTGATAGTAAAGGGAGAAAAGAAAGGGTCAGGAAGCAATGCAAAACAAAAATGTGGACATGTTTTATGCTATACTATTATAACAACTGCTAGATGTCAACAAAAGAGATCTTATATTTTTATTTTTTCATTCTGCAGTCAAAGCTTCACCTGTACTTTTATATTTAATATTTATGAAGTTTTTTTCATGTTCACGTGTGTAATATCTCTGATGGTAAAACAAGAATTAGAAATTCTGTTACAGCCAATGTTAAGACTAAAAGAAGCACAAATATTTCATAGATTGTTGATCATCCTTTATATCCACACTGTGATTTTTATTTTAAGAGCTACAAATTAAAAAAAAAAAACAACCTAAAATTATAATCAGACCTTTTAGCAATACCCAAGGATGTGTAGGACATCCTTAAAAATTGTTAAGTCTAACAATAGAAGGTTTTGCTACATATGGTAATTTTATTGAAACATCAGACTGCTAGGTGTGCAGAGGGAGATATAACAAAATTGATTCCATCTTTAAATATCAAAGAGATAGAAGACCTATTTGTTTCATTACAAACATGTGCAAGATGGACTGTAATACTGTGGTAAAATATAACAAAACTGTGCATGGTTATAGAAATTTCCTATGCATCTTACGTCTTGTGGAGAAAGAAGTTCAAGAAAGAAACCTTCACTTGATTATAGCAGGCTTTGGAAACAATTAAACACAAAAGTTAACTTACTCCTTGACACCCTCACAAGTTCTGACACATTGAATACTCCGGACTTCACAAAACTGTCCTCAAGGTACACTGAAAAAGACCACAGAAACATAGTCAGTATGGTGAGAAGATTAACAAATAACTATAGATTAATTTATACACCAGCTAACAATGGTATTAACAGAGTCCCAGAAAAATAATACACAGATCAAAGTGCACCCAAAGCTGATTACAGGATCTAATGTGAGCTGAAACTGAGGCAAAAGTGCAAAAAAGTTTTAAAGACCTATGATAGAACAATTTTTAAAAAGAATATGAAAACTAACAAACAATATACTTAGTCCCTAGCTATCTGTCAAAAAAGTGAAAACTAGTTTCTTTTACTTGTATCTGGAAATTTAAGTCAGTACTGAACTACAACCAGTATCAGCTGGATAAGCAATTTCCCCTTAGAGCAGTCCTGTCCTTGCATATGTTTCTGCTAAAGAGATTTTTACTTAACACTCACCTTGCTGATTGTGACTTTACACTACAGCCTGCATTACCAAATCATTATCTCTGAGGCAGATGAGGGGTTTGCTATTATTTCCAGGAAAACCAGGAACTGAACAAAGCAGCTGAGCTATTCAGTGGGGTGTGTTTTATCTGCACACTGAATTGTATATCTAGAAACCTATGTTTAAGAAAACACATACTATTGCTTTGGCCTGCATTTACTTATTCTAAGTGTATTTGATATACTTTCTCTGCTATGAAATTCAGGCATAAGTAGAAGTATTGCTGTGAAACAGCAGCTGATAACACTTATCTCAGTAGTATAACTAGTAACCTTACGCAAAGAGAGCTAAGAAACCCATGTTTCCGTGGAAGCCTCACATCAATAATCACTGCAAAAGCTGTATGAGTGAATTTGAGATTACACAGCATCATGGCTTTTTACAGGTAGTAATAACAACCATTTACAGACAAAAGTATTTAGATCTATACTTGGTGGACATTGCTGCTTCAACAGTGTTACTTTTTAATTTCTTTTTGGGTGAGGCAGTGCACTAAGAATTTCTTACTGTGGTTATTCTAGTCTCTTTTCTGAATAAACACAGGGGTTTTTTTTTTCCTTTCGGAAATAAACTGTCAATTTTCTCCTCCCAATGTCTGAAGGAGTAAAAGTATTCTAGATAACTAACAAAACAAATAAACAAAAAGTACTGGGATATCTACTGATTTAGAAAACAATGGTTTGGTACTATTCTCTTTGGATTTCTTTTGGAAATTGCTGCTTTATCTTCAAGTGATTTAGCAAAAACATGGCCACTATAATCAGAAAAGTAACTGTAAAAGCAGTACACTTTATCTGAGAGGTCTGTCCTTAGTACATCTGAAGAAACCTCTACTCACTTTCCAGGGTCAAAAAGAAGGCAGAGGCAAAAAGAGTAGTTTTCCCTGCTTATTAGTCTCACAAAGCTGCCTCATCCAGCATCCTGGTATTATTTACCAGTGCAGGTATAAACAGTGCAACAGAGAGCATTAGCTGAAAGGAGTCCATCTCACCAAGCACATTTCCCAACATCTCTGTTGCGCTCTCAGACCTGTAGGAGAATGTCAGTCTTCCCGAGCTGAGAACCATCCCATGACCAAGCACCACAGGTGTACAGAGCACTATAGGCCTGTGGGATCATCCTGAACAGTGTTCTGCCAATGCAGTCATCTTTTCATCTCCCAGCCAATGTCACTTCATACACTATTCCTGCATGTCTTTATTCCCTCTAGTAGCTCTTCAGGTCTCCCTCCCTTTTTAATTCACTTCCTTTCATATTTCTCTGTCTCTCACTTCAAACAGATTTTCTCCATATCCATTACTTTTTCCTCTCTTACCATTCTTCACCTGGATATTGCCGGCCCATCTGCAGTGTGTAAGAAATTAAAGATTTCCCCTTAATTTTATGCATTCTCTTGCACTGTTTCTCCATGGGTTTTTTGTGTGGATGAAAACATGACATTGCTTCTGAAATATTTACTTCTTTATTTGACAGAACTTGGTATATCCATATTAAAAAAAAAAAAAAGCAAAGAGTAAATTTTTGCTTTTCCTTTCCTCCTCAGTTATTGTTTTTTAATCTATGATCAGGCAAGCTGGATGAATGCTAGTAATTCCTCAAGCAGTGGCAATCTTTCCCTTCTCTGCTTATTTCCTCCAGCAGGAACAATCTAAATTACTACATGGAAGGGATATTTCCAAAGAGAAAACGGTTTCTTGATTTTAGTTGGCTCATAAGTGAAGTGTGGCATAAAGGCAGTGTACAGCCATGCAGCCAGCTCTGAAGCTGGTAATGAGACATGACTGAACTTCTCTGCTGTTTATCCAAGCACAACTACTTTGAAGCACAACACCTCTCATTCAAGCCACACTAACTTGAGAGGAGCTTTAGCCAAGTGTAAATTAATCAAGCTACCATTATAGTAAGAACAAGACCCAAGGCTCATATTAAAAGAAGAAAAAGCCTATGTTTGATTTTATATGTAAGAACAGAGATGTGTACATGTGTTCATGCATACATACCCAGATATATATGTTTAATCTTCAGTCTACTCTCATGGATTCTTAGTTTTTCTCACTGGCAATATTGAGAATACACAGATAATATAAAGAACAATATAGTGTTTCTCTCCTTGTGATAATGAAAGAGGAGTAGGAAAAGTATTTTGCCATCAAGTGGTACCACGATCTCTCACCCCCTCACAAAAGGATGTACTGTTGACTGATGTGACATGTCTTTCACCCAGTTTCCATCCTGCCTTGGAATGGCCAAAAATAATGACACTCACAGATACAGGCAAATGCTTTGGCTGGCATAAGGAAAGAAAGGGAAACTGAAGCTATTTTCAATCTCAGTCAACATGAAAAACAACTTGAATTTTTTGTCTATGTATTGTGACAAATTATTATCAAAGAATGAATGCAAAAATAAACAATCAGTGTCATAGCACTGGGCAACTTTATCCTGAGCTTTGTGTTCCAACAGGAAAGGTGGACTCCAATGCTCACTCTGGGTGCATGTTAAGGGCCAATACTGGTGAGCTTCAAAAGCTTCACCTAATTATGAAGATAATCTGTGGTGGGTGTGCTACACAACTACTACTTGGCTCCAAGCTGTACAAGAGGAAAATATTCTATGCCATTAAATTGCTGTAATTTGTTGTGGAAACACATTCTATGTAAGACAGAGGCTAAACAGCAAAACTGTATGCAGAAGGTAAACAGTACAGGACATTTTCTGTTTATGTTAGGAGACACTGCCTTTTACCTAATGAAGCTGATCACACCACTGAGTAAGAGTTGACATTTATGTTTACATTATTGCACTTCATGCAAGACAAAAATATGTACTTTATATTAATATACTTCATACAGTATGGGCCTTACTGGTTTTTTTGATTGCCCCTTCCTAATGCACTATTTACATTAATATGTTAAAGAGCCTTAAATTAGCACTCTTGGTGCTGTTCAGTACAGACATTAATGCACTTGATGTGTCTATTGTATTCCTCACAGACAATTTATTGTATCTTTTGATGGTCATTGTAACACTTTGCTGTCTTTATAATTCAAATCTGGAAAAGCATTGAGTATTGTTATTTAATAAAACTCATCCTGCCTGAGAAATGGCACTCTGAAATGCATATTACTAATTGCCATTATTCTTAAAAATCTGATTTCTACAAAAGGAGAATATCTGACAAAACTGCTGTATTGAGATCTTGTATAAAGAGTCAGTAACTTCCAAAATCTATATATAAGAGTGGATTTTTTTACATACTCTCCTAGTTTTCGTACATGCAGACTATAAAATCTTTCTCTCCTTATCTTTTTTAAAGAAAACTCACTCATGAAAAATACACTTTCCATACAATTCAACAATAGCTATGCCAGTGGCATCAATAATGAAAGAACAGGTTAAGCCAAGCAGCAGTTCTGATCATGTTCCCATATAGAGTCAGTAAAGGGAGAAACCTTCAGCAATGCCTCCAACTGCTGTAGAAGTTGCTGCCCTAGTCCTTGCGCCTCTCTCACTCTATTTCTGCACTATGCCTTGTACTGTGCCTTGAAAAGATGGTTACACGTGCAGCTTTCAACTGTTCTAACCATGCAAAAAGTGAAAGGGTCGGGAAGGGGGAGGAAATAAAGTCGTTTCAACTGACTGAAAAATTTCAGTTTGCTGAAACAATTACTCCAACAAGCTTGTTCTCACATAACTTGAAAGCTTACTTACATTTAGCTTTGAAAATTTTTAACCAGTCTTTTTATGTCTTCTGATTTAATTGTGCTTTTATGAATAGAATGCCTGTTTATGTTCTGCGGCATATTGCCTACCACCTAACCATAAAACTGTTTCCTGGTATGATTATAAACATAGTTTTCTCATTGACACTGCCTTGGTTTTGAGCAACTTATAAAAGAAGGGTGAGGACCCAACCAGTGCTGGAAACAATTTGTATTAATATACTTTTATTTCAGATCTTTAAAAAGAGGAATTATAGAATAGCAAATAGACTTATTAGCAATAAGAAAAGTACACACAACATTAGGAGCTACCATAAGAAGAAAGGCTGAAAACTGGTTTATAGCAGACAGATATACAAAAACTTTAAGTTATGCAGGGTAGTGTTGTGGATGCTACTAGCTACAGCTTTGTACAGTTACTATTCACAGTCAGAAGTGGTAGGGAAAAATTAGTCTCACATTGTTCATAAGTCAAAATACAGTCAGCAGACACACAGTTTGTTTTCATGTTACTGCATGCATTTTGAAATCAGTATCTGAAAAATAGTACCAGAAACAGACTGCTACCAAAACAAGAGTATTTTAAAGACTGATATGGGTGCATAATATTTGCCAAGCAGTGACAAAGAAGATTTCAGTGATGATATCATTGAAACAGTTGAACTAAGGTCTACCTAGACAATAAGGCTATTATTGTTATCCCACAACATCCTGCAGTCATGTAGCATACCCACAGCTTGGTTTGGGCTCTTTTTTCCTAAAAGCTGCAATAATGTTGTAACTGGGACAGGAAACAAACTTGCAAAAAGACCCCGACTCCACTGAGCTTTTAATATGATTAGGAACTAAAAAGCCAAATGTGCCATTTTCAGAAACAAATGAGATTTTTGACATTCTCAAAATTATAGCCAGAACAATAGTCATCTGTGTTGCGTTAATTTGAAGAAGTAAAAACCAGGTTTAATGGATTCTGAAATCCATGGCTAGAGTTCAAGAAGTGTGTTGTCCTGAAACCTAGCAAGAAACAGAAAGGGTAAGTAACACATATGCATATTGCTTTCTGTTCCAGAGAGTCTCAGGATATACCAAAACTACAGCCAAGATTTAAGAAAAAAGTTGGGGGAACGCTTTCTAAGAGCTATAGGACCAGTAGGTACCAAAAGGAAATTTTCTGATGCCAAAGCAGGTTTCTGGAATTCTAGCTGATAACGTAAGAGTTTCTAGTAAATTCTTTCTCTGTGCATGCTTTGAAGAAAAACCATCATGTCCACCATTGAACACAACAGCATCTGAATCAGTGTAAGTATTGATCACATCATCATCTATTCACACAGGAGTTTCATAAAGATGGACAGCCAATGTAAACAAGTATGTAAAAGTAATCCTAAAACAGCAGACAGTAGTACTTACCCACACCAAATTCAAACCATCCTGAAAGGGCAAAAACTCTTTCTTTTGGAAAGCAGGGCTGTACAGCCTATGCAGGTCTATGAGTGCCAAGATAGTACAGCCGGGCACTGACCCCAGAATGCCCCATCCAACCCCTTCCAGCTCACTGCTGGGAAGCTGATAAAGAAAAATATCATCTCTCAACCTCTGACAGCTCATAGAGCATTTGGAAAAGGAAGAACTTCACAGAAAATCAAGATCTGACCAAACCCTACCCTGTTTTATTTGAAGATCACTATCTGAGATGTCACAGATACAAGCATATGAGAAACAGCAAGCATTTCAGGATGTCTACTTCGATGCTGAAAAAGAGGTGAATATTTGTTTATTTAAATACAATTCCATTTGAATTCCCTATACTGCTATTACGACGTCATTGCTTCCACAACAAAAGCTGCTTACAATGATGAGGCCAGGGAATATCTCTTCTATTCCGATTAATTATGGGGCTAATTCTCCACCCACAATAGGACAGCTTGCAATAGAGTAAAATAATGAAAGCATCTGTAGTCTGAGACATTCAAAACTCAAAGACATTTGTTTATTGTATTTCCAAAAGGATGCAAAGGTTGAGACCACGTTGCTCTTCAGAGGAACACATTTTAAAACTTAAAACTGAAATACTGCTATCCAAAACAGAAATATATAGGCAAATTTATTACACACTTCTAAGGGCTTGATCCAAAAACAATGTTCACCTAGTGGTTGCTAGGCCATATGAAAGGAATACAAGGAAAGCCTTTGGGGCTTTACAGCTGCAAGAGAGATTTGCATATTGAGAGATAGGTGAGGCTGATTGTAAGCTTTTTGGCAAAACGTTCTTTAATTAAAAACCAAATAAAACAAAACAAAACAAACTCCAGAGTTGGTGATTTCACTCAGGTCTTCTTTGGAAGTGGTTCCTAAAATAAAATTTCTAGGGAAAATAGAAGAGGAAAAACAATTCCAGAACAGTGAGGCTGGGGCTTCAACTACCTATGCATCATTCGGATTAAGGATTTTATCTCTAGGCAAATTCCCTGACAACATATCCTGGGTTATTGTGAAGAAAAGGAGGAAACCAATGGGGTGTACTTAAAGGCAAAGAGGCAGAGACAATTTGTCCATCTCTTCATCTAGAAGTGTTACCCCATATAAATAATTTAATATTTATTAGCACAAAAGGTCAAACCTGAGTTATCTGCACACTGACTGATCTTACAGAATCACAAAAATTCAAATGAAAATATTTTTTAAACCAGCTAAAATGGAATATATTCTATCAAGAAAAAATGTCCAAACAAGCAAAAAACCTAGTGTTTGCCACTTGCTAGGAAACATAGCTCTCGTAACCTGTGAACTCATCTGCTTAGATAAAATCTAGAAGGCATCCATTAAAAATTGATTTCAAATTAGCTTCACAGCTAAATGAGTCTCCTCACTGTCCTATCCAGACAGTGTCTAACTCTATCAATATTGCTATTTCTTACCCCTATTTCATCTGCTTAAAAAGGCTGCCTTCAAATATTTGAGCATCACAGCAACTGGACATAGTCATGTTAATGCTGATGTATAAATTGAATCTGCCAAGCAGCAACCTCAAACCAATGGCAAATACAAGAAATATTATTATTAATATCATCAAGTCATTGTGACCAGCAGGCAGAAGGGGAAAGACTAATAAAGCAAAGCAAAATCCAGAAAATCTCACCTAGAAGAACTGTATCTTTGAAGACCATATTGTCATGGTTGGGGTCAATATTATTAGCTTAATTACAGTTCTAGATATTTTTCTCTTTTCACTCACCCTCATAATTTTCTTATGCTTAAGAGATTAATTTACTGAAAGACGACATCTTCTGTTTTCAGTACATATCCTGCCACACCACTGCACATATTTCCAGATCCACTTGTGAAGACTTATATTTTAGATTTTCTTAAACTGCATAAAAGACTTATGGAACTTGCAGGGAGCAAATAATAATGCAGCATTAGACTGAAACTGCCACACTAGGTTAGCTGTAACAGACTGCTTCAGCTGTAGGTCAGAACATTCTGAGCACAAAGAAGGCAGGCCTAAAGTACTTTGGTTGCATTTGGGTGGTGGCTTGCTTTTTGGTGTTTGTTTTTTGTGTGCAAAAAGATGGGCATTTTCCAGCTTCTAATCAGGTGTGCCTCTATCTGTTCAGACAGCCCCACTGGAGCCTTTGTCATGTCCATTTTCTCTTTTAAATAATGTAAACTTTTAATAGTTAGGACTGTGCACAAACTTGTAGATACCAGGAACTTGAAGGCTGATGCAGACAATAGTAGTGTTCAGATTTTTCTCCTCTCTCAGTTCAATTCTGCTCATCTATCTGTCTGGAACTTATTTAATAGTACCTGCAGAGAAGCAAAATTTACAACCCAGCTTTCTGAAAAACAAGATCCAACCTTTATAAAAGTATGCTAGTGCAAATATATATTTAAAAATATATTTTATTTTAAAAAATAATTCAAAGTTATTGAAAAATAAAACTTAGAGGAGGATACCCCTGGATGTAGCTACAACAGCTACATACCACTATCACCACAAGCTATACCACAGGTCTTATCACTGCATTGGGCTATCAAAATATTAAATGTATTTTTAGGAATATATTGTAAAGAATTCCAGCAAATGCTCTTCATGTTCTTTTGTTTGGCAAGTGACACTACCCTCTCCCCAACTTGTTGTTAAGACAGTAAATTACCAAACACCTTAAAGAATGCAACAGTCTCGTCAAACCTAGGAAAAAAGAAACACTCTTAACACCAACAGCTTTGCCAACTACCACTCAGTTTCCAGTAACCTTTTCTTTGGCAGTATCTTTGTGAAAGTGGTGGCATCCAAAAGCTAACAGCACACATCCCTTGCCAGCATCCTGGCTCCTTGACATACAGACACTAGAACAAAACGTGATAGAAGAACAACCCTTCTGGCACTACCAATCCACATACTCCTGGCCTGGGACTGAAAACAAACCTCAGAGTGGATATCCCCCAGGGTTCTGACAGGAGTGACTGTCTGGCTCTAATAACAACAATCATGTGAAGTTTAGTAAGAAAGAACAGGACAGTAGTGCTTTTCCCAGAGAAGCTGAATGGCATGCAATTCCTTCTCATTCTCCTGCACAGTCCCAGAAGTCCTGTATTCTACCCCACAAACAGCAGCACTTTCACCATGCCAGTTTAACTCCAAAACAGTATTACACATGGAAGCTGAACAAAGCTAGAAGGTCATCCTCCAACAGATGACAGATTCAATTATCCTTCTGTCCCTGCTTAAGTGAAGGGGGTTTCAAGGGAACCAAAGCACATTTTCTATTTTCTGTCCCCATTTGGCAGCAGACAAAGGGATAATACTGGCTGCAGTGACTCCAAATCATGAGAGTGTTATGCTTATATTTTAAGCAGAAAGTTTCATGATGTTTCAGATTTATTTGCTTTCTATGTCCTTCCAGCTTCTGAGACGGTAGAGTTTGTCAAATGTTACATCTTCACCCACAGGTCTGCCCACAAGAAAGCTTATACAGCCTGTCTGCTGCCTCCCCAGGGCTCTGTTACTGGCAACAAGATTACTCCTTACTGGAGTACAAGATTACTCCTTACTGGAGTACAAGACTACTCCTTACTGGCTGAGGGCTGAGAGGCTGGACTCACTATAGGGTGTGATCCTCGCTAGGAAAATACATACTGCTACTTTGCTACTCCAAATGCTAAATGGCACTTCCAAAACAGAATTTCAAAACATGTTGAAGGAGAGTTGACCCTGCCTTCAGCTTCCCAAATCCAGAAGCTACAAAAAAAACCCTCAAAATTACAAGGGGTAAGTGTCCCAGATTGCAAGGCAAGATGTATTTTATTTGCCATCTGTATGGCAGTTGTGTCCTGTTAAGTGGGCAGTTTTCCTTACCTCTTCCACAACCACTCCTCCCTTTGGGGAGACATCTGCTGATAACAGGCTATTGATTGTCACTGCAGGACTGATAAGTACCACAGCATCCTATTGGGAGATGCTCCACCCAGAGGGAGGAGCCAAGCATTCTATCCAGATATAATCTGGAGATTCTGGAATACCACCACAGCTCCTCCACTGGATTTCCCAGAGGAACAGCAACTACCTCATCTTCCACTGGATCATCAGAGGAAGATTACACCCTTTTCTACAGGATCCCTACTCCAACAGAATCACACCTGGCACTCCAGGAGGACTGCAGCCCCATTTCCAATTGGACTGCTACCAATACCTTGACCAACACTGTGTCAGGTTGTGTTCTGACTCTGTCAGTGTTGTTTTAGTTTACTGCATCATTTATTTTATCCTTTTACTTTCTTCCCTATTAAAGAACTGTTATTTCCTGCTCCCTTTTTTTTTTTTTTTTTTTTTACCTGAGAGCCCCTTGATTTAAAATATGTAGCAATTTGGAGGGGAGTGGTTTACAATCTTCATTTCAGGGGAGGTTCTTGCCTTCCTTAGCAGGCACCTGTCTTTCCAAACCAAGACAGTAAGGTAATGCATATGGCTTTTCTTGCACCTACAGGGATGTTCTAAAAGCAAATAAATTTTCTATGGTTAAATGGTCTAAGTTTCAAAAAGAGTAATTATCCATAGAGAAGCTTTTCATATTTATTTTATGAGTAAATTTGCTCCTTTTGGTTTTTAAACCACTATTCTACATAATGTAGGCATGTTTCTAATAGAAAAATAAAATTTCACTCTCAAAATCCCCCACTTTGGAAAGAAACAGCATCAAAGCGTCCAATTTAAACTGATAATAAATCTGCATGATGCCTTAAAGAAAAAAAAATATCACTTGCATTAGAGCTTTGAATTATGTTATTTGACTTGTTCTGCCCTCTTACCTCTAAAACACATCTGCTATCTCCAAGTATACGTATCTGGGGCTTATATTACTAGAATATGACTTTTTGTATAACAATCTTTGATGCTTCTCCCACTTTTGGATATTCACATGCAATACACATGACATATTTCACAAATAGAGAATACTTTGATGATATGCATACTACAAAACTGTACAACCACAAAGCAGACTGTTTATCCTAATGTTGTAACAGATCCAGAAAATATCCATGTATATGTTAACAGCCCGGCAACACAAAATCCTGGTCAGAATATGGTTCATTTCTGATTTGGAAGATCAAACTGAGTTAGTTGCAGCTTTTTTCAGATACACACACCTTCTGAGAAGATACAATGTGATGATGGTGGGTAGAGTAATTTCTTGATCATTAAGAAGTGATAGTGTGTCTGTCACAATTGTTTGTCTTAGTCTGATAAAATTCATAACATGGCAAAGGTTTACAATATTTACTAGCACAGCCCAATTGATTAGAAGGATAGCCTCATGAAAATTCAAGGAACCTTTTGTCTAAACAGACTGGAATGGCAAAGCTGGGGTTTGATTTTCTCTTGTGTTTTTATTTTAAAAGAATCATTTAAAGGACCATTTACACTAACATGTCTCTCAAAGGAATATCAAGTGTCAATAGCCATGATGCATTAACACGTTCAAAGACTGCTCTGAGCTGATGCCAAAAACATAATTCTAAATTAACACATTTTATTTTATAAAGCACATATGAAAAGCAAAAAAGCTGGTAGCTCAGTCATAGAGTTTAAACATAGGTCAATTTTCTTTTGCCTGAGATGAAAGAAAACTGGTAGCACTGGAAGACTTTTATAAAGATAAAGTTATTTGTGGTCTTGTTTCCCTACTCCCACTTCCTTACCCATCTGCACTTAGAAAATTCTAAAAACCATGAAATGAAAGAAAAACTCCTTAGATAAAATTAATGTTGATGAAACAGCAATTAAGGCACTGCCAGTTTAGTGGAACTAAAGTATCACAATTCATCCTGATTATACTTACCAGTGCAAGACAGGTTGCTGACCAATTAAACACTCTTTAGATTTTATCAGTAGTATCATTGTTCTCAAACAATGTTAGATGCACATGTTCTGGAACTTATATTTACCTGGTGGATTCTTGGCAGGATCATTGTGGCTTGGACTTCCTGGTTGTCCAGAATCTATAAAGAAATGAAAGAAATATTTTAATAATTTGGTTTGCAAGTATCTCACAATCTTTTAATACCCTCTATTAACTATTAAACTAATGCTTTACTTTATTCTTTAAAGGTCATTTCCCTGACTTTCTATGTGAAGCATTATTGAACAAACACTCTACCTGTAACCTGTTTTATGCAGATGTAGAAACATCGTGAAAGACACAATGATTCTAATAAGAGGAACTTGTAGATCACTGAACAAGGACAAGAGAGTCATTCAGTTAAATACTAAAGTTGTAAACACATTTACAAGGGTACCTTTTCATTCCCTTTCCCTCCATCCCCCAAATATAATATTGCATCATGAGCAAAGCAGAGGTAACTTCTTCTCAGGCAATGACCAGAAAGACACACTGGATCAGGCAACTAATGGTGCTTGCAGTGATGAGGCCTGTTGCTTTAGCTTTTCCTTAAAGCACAAAGGCCTACATTGCTTCCACAGACTCATGACTGCAATGAGGATGTGACAGTCTGTTTAAATACAATATGGTCTTTGTGTTCCTAGCCTGTGAGAACTGCTGTTGTGAAATTAAGATTATGTAATGTAAAAACTAACAAAACTCAAACATTGTAGCCTTCAAACTATGTTCTTTTGCACGTACCTGCACCATACATGCACCTATTGAATCAAGAGGAGAATGTAATTCCATGTTAATACACTAAATAATAAAATATATCCTTATTCATAAAAAACAGTTTCTTTTAAAAGCTTCTACTTTTCACTCTATTCCCACAATAATATAACAAAACCCTGCTCCACTGCAAGAAACTAACAAAGATATAAAAAACAAAAAATACAGAGAGAAAGAAAATAAATTGAGCACCACCATTTTTTTCTACATAGAGGCTGATTCTGGAGCTGTTTTAGAGACTGAATAAAAAATACTAATCTTTTTTAATGTAGTGGTGTTATTTAGAGCGTAAGACAATTTGAAGATTGCATCGTAGCACCATAGAAACTGCTATCACCAAATGAACTCCAGGTGGATGTAAAGTTGTTGAGTGCATTCCTTCTTACAGTGCCCAAATTAAAGAATAAACAATATAGAAAAGAAGAAAAGTTTATATCAACAAATATTTTTCGTTCAATTACCAGTACTTCTTCTAGCTGATGTAGTCCTCATCTTAGAATGAGAGATTCCCTCTACCTGCTACAAGAAGTTCATTGAATTCTGTTGCCACCTGTTATGCATCTTCATAAACATGGCTTTACTCACATGTCTCTCAAACACTTTAACACAATCTACAGAAGATTTTTAACTGAGATGGAAATCCTTTTCACAGTTCAGGTTCTACTAAGTTGATCTGAATGGCAGTCATCCCAAAATATATACATCTGGGTAGCTACCTGAGTACTGGAATTCCAAGGCACATGTGCAACTCATTTTCAATGGTGTTGAAAAAAACAACAAACTTTTCCAATATTGAATTAAATCACTCTTGTGCACAATAAAATGCACACTGAATGGGGAATTTCCCATGAAATTTCATCTTCTTGAGCCTTCGGCAGGAAACATGAAGGGCAAGACTATGGGTCAGATTCTGCCCTTACCCCAGGTTTGGCATGTGGGTACTCTTAGGAGTCCCATTGTGCAGCACAGTATGGAACCATTCAGTATGTCTGGTCCTTTGCATGATATGATATTTCCCTTAAAAGAATTAAATCAAGTTAATTTGAAAACTTAATCAGCTACAAGAAATACTAAGAGTCTAATGTTTCTCCACATATGGACCAATTTGTGGAGAATCATCCTTTTTCCTGTGTGAATTTGATGTTCTTCTAATAGACATTCTTTGAGTCTGCAAACCATACATAACACTATTTAAATATAAATTATAAGAGAGGATTAATTTTACACAGCAATGGCCCAAGTATAAAACTACTGCAGATGTGTGGCTAAATGAACTGTCAATTTGGTACTAGATAAACCCAATAAAGCTTGAACAACATAGCTTCAGGATCACAAAGATTTGAAACTGAATTAATGAAACCTAACAGAAAATAACTGTTGAAGTTTTCTCCTGTTAAAATTAACTTTAAAAAAGAACAAAGTGAAGTAATTTTTCAGATCTTGCACAGCAATTTACCTTTACTTCTAGTTTCTGGGTTCAGGATTTAAAGATTAATGGCAGTTTGAACAATTGTTATTATAGTAAGAAATTTAGCAAATCATTTTCTAATTATAAGGATAAACAGTTGGCTATTTATTATAATTTTCCAGTCAGACTTAGCTTTGGGTTTTGTTAACTACTCAGTAATCATGGCTTTTATGTATTGATTCTCAATCAGTGTTTTTTGAGAAAGCAAAGGATTACTGAAGATGAATATCAGAAGAAACTTATCTAAGCCATCACTAAATGCAGTTGAAAAATCAAAGACTTTTATTCTGTATGAGAGCATCAAGCTATGGAACTCTGCACTTGAAACACAGAAAAGCATCTGATCCTCAAGATGAAAGACACAGACTTGAGATGGCCTGTGATGATCCAATTCTCTTACCAATGTCAGTAATTACAAAGCACTCTTCTATTTCGATTGGTTGCAAATAGCTTTGCAAAGTGCAAAAGAATCAGGGTCATTATAGGATTAAATTATATTAATAACTTAATATAAACAGAACACTGAATGAACAGATACATTGGAGCAATGCTTTTCTAAAAGAGGGAGTAAGAGGCATTTTTGGGAAGCCACAGAAGCTAGAGAAGTAAAAAACTTGTTAAGACACTTTAAATCTTTCTTTGTCCTCATCTGTACAAGACCACTAATTAACAACAACAAGAGCCCTTTCTACCAGGAGGGGAGATGGAGAAAGACATAAAACAAATGCATTGTCTGTCTAGCTGGATTTGCATTAAATTGTCCCAGCAAATAAATCTCACACATTAAAAAATTAAAAATTTAAAAAAAAATACCCAACAACCAAAAGGAAAATAAATCAAACCACCAAAAGAAAACCCAAGTAACTTCATAAGCTAGAAGACAGATGAAAAGATGCACAACAAGAAACAAATCAAATCCCATTATGTTTATGCAATTAAACTGAAATTTTTGTAATTTTCATTTAGGTAGCTCCCAACTGTAAGTTCCCTTAGTTTTGTTGTTGCTGTTGTTGTTGTAGTGGTTGATAGGGAGCAAAAGATCTCCTACACCTACCATTTCCCCAATATGGCTTTCATGTGCATCTTGCAGCTACAGTAGCACATCTTCTACTCTGCTCTTCTTGGTGCTGACTGATAAAACTTATTTTTGATAAGTTATTGCCCCATGGATGAACAACTTATATGAAACAGGTTCAAGCCAGACTTTACTTTTAACAGGTCATGCATCCCTAATGCACTTTATGTATAACTTATCATGATTTTGCATGGCTATCTCCAAGACATTCAAACTGTATATCAAATCACTCTTGCTTCTAGGAGACTGCATGAAAGGATAAGACAAGAAGCTGACATATATTTAATACTTCATTTTTTTCCTATGTTTTCATTTCCAGGGGTTGATCACAATGATCATCTGTGAGTGCAGGTAACTCTCAGTGCAGCCGGAGTTAAGACTAACTGACTGTTGAGGCCTGATTCAAGTGAGAAAATAAGCTTCCATTTTCCCTGTGGTACACTAGGAAAAGCCTTGGCTTCATAAGACAGAAGAAAATTTTAAAAAGCTGTACCCATAAAATCCATATAGCAAAGGATGAGATGCTCTCTCCCTTTGAACCACATTGTCTTTGACAAGCAGGAAGGACACCCATGCCAGCAAAGCCAAGCAAGTCACACTGTTGCTCAACAGCTTCCTGAAGGATTTTCAGTACTGGTCACCTCAGTAACCTAACCTTTCACTTTTCAGCTGATATGATACTTTCTTTTAAAAGTAAGCTGCTATACCTTCCTTATGCCCCATCCTGTACAAGAAATTTTGGTTTTAAGGCTCTCTGTTAGAGCATAATATCAAAGGCATTGAAAACAAGTAGTAGCAGAATCTGTTAAAATTCAAAAATATTTTCTAAAGTCAGTCTTGGGGAAATAAGTAGATTGTCCACAGGCATCACTCTAATGAAATGAACTTTCTCAGTGGTTTCAGTGAACATATTTCTATTTGCCACAGGCTATGAGGACAGCCTTTAACCAGCTTCAGCTGGTCTCAGCTGATAGACACTAATTGAATCATTCACCAACATGTAAATACATCCTTGCTCTTTGATAGTCTCTGATTTTGGCATGACGGATACGGTACCATAGAGATGTGGCCACCACCAAACCATGTATGACATGTTCGAACTTTCACATTCATATACAGCACTTGACACCTGACAGAGTCACTATCATGAACAAGAATCACAACCACCTTCCAGACTGTCAGGATTACTTTGCCATCTGACACCACTTGACGCAAATGGATTTACCCCTGAAAATCACAGTATCACAGGTTACCATAGTGTGGTAGAGACCTTGGAATATCTTCCATCTCAGCTGCTGCCTAATCAGTTCTTGATCTCTCAAAGACTCTCAGAACATCGATATCAAAGAAAAGTAAGACATCTTCCTCTTCTCCAAAGCAAACAACATTAGCAGCAAAATTCCATAAAACAAAGAGATTAATAATTCCATCCTGTACTTTAAATCATTACCTTGACTTATTATTACTCTAATTTTACACCATAATTACCCTTTACTGCCTACACTATTTCACATTGACAAAGCAACTGATTGGTTTGACAAGCTTCCCAAACAATTGTAACAATTTCCTTTTGAAAAGCAGGGACTTTCTTTGTGTAATCTTTCTCTATCTGACAACAGAGACCATCTGTACCATTTTAATAGCATTATTCACACCAACTCTTGTGATAGGACAGCTAAAAGTGCTTTAATGCATTATCCACTGAAAAGTGGATAGTATCTACCAAAAGGCTGCTATAAACATGGAAATGCTAGTGTCACCCTTTTTTTCATAAGTGTGTTAACTTGAGGGGGGACTTATTTTTCACATCTTCATAGATCACTACACTTAATTACACTCAAATACTTCTCCAGAAAAATTTGGCTCTTTGAGGTCCTCTGATAAAATCTTCACCACCACCAATTTGTTTGGTAGAACACAAGTCCTGTGAGGAGTTCTGAGGGAATTGGCATTGTTTAGGCTGGAGAAAAGGAGGCTGAACATTATTGCCCTCTGCAGGAGGTTGCCAGGAGGTTGTAACCAGGTGGGGTCAGTCTCTTCTTCCAAGTACCAAGTGATAAAACGAGGAAACAGCCTCAAGTTGCACAAAGGGATGTTTACTTTTGACTCTAGGAAATAATTATTCACCAAAAGGTGGCCAGCTATTGGAATCAGCTGCCCAGGGAAGTCAGAAAGTCACCTTTCATGGAGGAATTTCACAGACCCATAGATGTGACAGTTAGGAGCATAGTTTAATGGTGGACTTGGCAATGTTAGGCTTACAGTTGCACTTCAAGATTTTAAAGGTCTTTTTCAACCTAAAGGATTCCATGATTATATATCCCTGAAGAGATATGGTACACAGCACAGTTCAAAGAAGGAGGAAGCAGCACCTTAAAAAACAAGTAGGGCTTCACTACGAGAAAGACGTGCTTGCCCTTGCATCTTTCCCAACAGTATATACTTGTTAGCAATATGTGTTCATGACACCCAGACTGGAAACACCCACAACACTGAATCAGTGACTCCTTTTAAAAACATTGCTCTGCTACCCTGATTCTGCAAGAACTTCCTCTGTGTTTACAAGATAGCTCTGCTATTGTACTGGGTAACTACACAAAGAGCTAATCCTATACTTTTTTATTGTGCTTCATATTCATACAACTGGTGGTAGATGAGCAGCATAGAGATGTGACCCAGGAGGCATGGTTGGGACCTCCCAGGAGACCAGTGAAACAGCAGGAGCTTCTGTGAAGGCTGGATGTGGTGATCCTTTGCAGCCAGGCATCATCAGTGCCCACGTGTCATACCAGGAGCTGTAAAAGTGATTTAGGTTCTTCACATCAAAAGAGTGCTGCTGTCTAACCTTCACCGACCCGAAAAAAGCAGCACAGAACAGAGCTGACTGGGCTCAGGGCTCAGACCATGGAGGCACTTCTGCTGGGAGCTGGTCAGGACAGACAGCAGAAGCTGGGCTCAGTTTTCACTTCAGCTTAAAATTGTTTGCTTTGGACTGGGGACACAGCAAGAGCTATTAAGCCATCAGCTGACCCATTTCATGACATGCCCCCGTGCTCTCCCACCCCAGAGAAGCTCGCCTGCGGCTGGGTGAAACCCCATGTCTCTGCCACTGGAGGAGCATTCCCATGCCTGGTCTTGTCGGGGCAATGCCAGTGCCACGTGGGCTGGCAGTGAGATGGTGTGTGATGGGCTGGGACATCAGAGCCCAATGGGTCATGGCAGGCTCCCTGCTTCACCTCCTCTTTTATCAGCAGATCTGCCTCTGCCAAGTCACCCCACTGGCCATTGTCAAGACAGTTAACTTTCCTTTAGAGTATTTTAATTAGGTAAATAAAAAATGGTAATTAAATCAACATTACGTAATGTGTTTCTGATTTGTAATCCCATTTAAATTAATTAACTGACTCAATCCTTGTTTAGTTTTTAAACTGCCCTAGTTAAGAAGTGGAGCTCTGGGAGTAAATTCAGATTTTATATAGTTGAAAGACATTCAAGGACCTAGAAGCATTTACTACAATGAAAATAACAATATGCATAGTAAGATTTTCAGCTTGACATCCCATGCACAGATTTATCTTTTTAATTTAAATTCCTTTATTTGTTTATGTGACATAAGTCACAACACTTATTTATTCAAAATATTTCTTATACAATTTATAAAGACCATATGTTGCTCATATTGAAAATTGAACAAACTTCCCCAGCTGTGTTATAAGTTGTGCATGGAATATACACATATCTATGTATGCACACACACGCACACATGCATATTTTTAAGTTAAGAAAAGGGTTACATTTTTTCATGGCCTGAAACAAATACTTCCCATACCTCATAATATTAGTTGAGCTCTTTCTTGACAAGTACATTAAGAAGAGATTTACAGGTATCAAGCCACATGTGGATGAATGTGAAAGAATGACATTTCTTTCCAAAAGTCGTTGGATTCAGTAGGAAAAGATGAGATATAAATGTTTAATTTTCTCCATCTGGAGCATACTGTGGATACTACTATAGTCAGAAATATTCAGAAGTCAGTTTTTGAAACCAAGAAGACCTCTTCCATTAAGATATGTTTCATAAAGGGCTTTTTTTACCTATTCTTCAGAAAATCAAAAGCAAAATGCAGAACACAGTGGAAGGTTTATTGTGATGTTTAGAAAAGCAAGAAATTACATTATAAACTATATTAATTTAAAAGTTCATATTTGCAAGCAAATAATAGGAATTTCCTTGCATATACCTTCAGCTAAATAATAAACCATCCACTTTATTCTGTTATGTAACACAGAGTTGACCCTGACGTAAATGCATGTGTATTGCTGAGATTTTTACAGAATCACAGAATCAATTAAGTTGGAATAGACCTCTGAGATTATTGAGCCCAACACATGATTGAATTCCACCTCGTTAGCTAGAGACAGCACATGCCAGACACTGCATTAAGAGACAGATCCAGTCTTTTCGTAAACACCTCCAGGGATGGGGACGCCACCACCTCCCTGGGCAGCCCGTTACAATTTCTAGACACCCTTTCTGTGAAGAAATTCTTCCTGACATCCAACCTGAACCTGCTGCATGGATTCTGGTTTCAGGGAAGCTAATGTAGATTCTACCACTGAGTCCCATGCAATCAGGATTTCATTTTCTGTTGAACTGTAGAGCAGGAAAGCAAAAAGAGTTCAGGGAGAAAAAAAAATTCACATTTCCACTATATAAGACAACATTCTTAGGCCAGGGATAAGGATCACAGGAATAAGAAAAAATCAGTTCTGTCAACATGAATCACAGACAAAGGTTGTTAAAATCAATGAAAAGTTGCTCCATCAAGTTTTGGATGAGGCACTTTATGGTAAATTACAGTTTAAAAGAACAAAAAAAAACATAGTTCAGCAAATACTGTAGGACAGATCTGCATTTTTTTCTTCCAAGTGCATTGCACTCTCCACTAAATCATACAGCAATAAAAGACAGATTCCTCAGCAGTTCAGACATTTACAATCGTATGCTACTTAAGTTACTTCTAAGAGACATGGGGCATAAGGAACGCCATAGCTCTGAGGATCTTCAAGTAACACATTTTTTTATCAGAGATCTTTGTGCAAAAAAAAAGTCTCCAATAGAAGTATATACACATGTTCTTTATAAAGTGGGTTTAATTTCATCTGCTGTAATCTAAAAGTTCATAGACAAAATATGCACCACTGTGCCTAACCATATTCACACACAAACACACACACACACACATGCACACTCACAATTAAAACAAACTAACCATGACAAAAGATTAAATCTATTAATGGGCACTAAGTAAGTAATATACAAGAACTGGCTGAAAAAAATCACCCCAGGTCTTTGTGCCAGTGGTTTAAAGCTTGATTTTAATTGCATGTGTGCTCACAGGCACCATGTTTACACACAAGTTTGTAACAAATTATGAGAAAGTACTGAAGCAATAGCGATAAAAAAATTATGACCTATGAATTAGTTTTCCTCTACTTTGACCTTTTACAGTAGATAAAAATTAGAAGTAGCTAGTCAAATGATGTGCCCCAGCAGAACTTAAAATCTAGAACTGACTAAAGCATATAAATGTATGACCAACTCAGTTTTGAGTTTGTGCAACGATGTTCTGCAAATAATGTAAGGGATTATTTTTAAAGCATGTAATTTACGAAGAAAAAAATTATCTTGGTTTAAACCATCTAAACCATGACCTTCAAGTTTAAAACAAAGCAATTTTAAAAACATTTTTTCCACAGGTTCCTCACCTCCCTACTAGCAACAGTGCTGCTATTGCAGCTGAATTGGTCAAAAGCTATTAAAAACTATTATAATTATTTAAAAAGTATTAATGTATTACATATTTGATCATATTAATTTGTGCTTGCCCAATATAACTCTGTCATTTTGTGGCTAATATCATGCAGCATCTGTTTGAAATTCTATAGTTTTGCCTAGATATTACATACCACTTCTTTTAAGTCCCCTAATTTCTAATTTTCCTGACTTTCTAATCATCTATGTAGGCGAAGTTCCCTGACAAGGGACTATTGTACCTGAAAGGTACAATACCAGCTCCAGTTTTGCAAGATATTAAAACATGCTTGCCCATTCAATATACAGCAGAGGCTGCTTTTGCTTTTTCAATTTTGTTTTATTTACAAAAGTTGGCACATGTTCTTGCAGTACCTAAGGGTATTATATACTTGAAAAAAAGGATACTACTTTTTATCTAAAAAACCCAGATGGCTCAAATTCCAAAGCTTTCATTTTTATTGCTTACTAGTTGTTGGGGTTTTTTTTGCATGAGTAAAAATTGAGTGCTAATTAAGGGGGGTTCAGAAGAGAAAATGAGGGAGAACAAAAACCCTGACTCAAAATTCTTGCTGCACCTGGTAATTTGCCAGTGCCTTGAATACTATTTAACCATCCAGTGTTTATAAGGCTTGTTTTCTTACCATTACTCTATCACAGCAGGACCTTGAGAAAGTTATCAAGAGTGGTTTGGTCTGCAGCTATAAAAAAAAGCCTTTGGAGTTAAAAAACCTTGTACATGTTTACTGAAAATATATCAAAACCTCAAGTTTCAGTCTGTGTATAAAGCAAAAGACCTTATACCACCCAACAGCCCCAAGAAATGAAGCCAAAATGATTAACCTTAAATATTCAACATGTCCTATAACTGCAGATTTAAATTCTTATTAAAGGCCATCTAATACTAAAAAAACACTTTCTGCTAGCTAAATATATAAAATAAAATTCAATCCAAACAGAACTTTCCATTTTAATAACCCTTTATATTCACGTATGTGTGCATATGTGTGTGTGTGTGTGCAGAAATTATACATTCATATAGATTCTGTCTTATCTCACTTATAGCCAATGTTTTGGGCTTTGAGAAGGGGGAAGTCTAATGGGTTAAATAAGTTTGATTCTCTTGTGCACTACTGAAAGAACAGAAATAAATGTGAACAGCACTTTCAAAACAGCCTTCCTCACACAAATATTTGAGATTTTTCAAAAAACTTTAGAGCAAAAAATAGCAACTTCATACTTGTACTGCCCTTCTTTTGTGAACAATACTAATAATTTTCCCTATTGTGCACCCATTTAGCAGGTTCAAGATTCAGTATAATACCTTATGTGTATTCAAGCCCCTTGGCAGCTCTGTTTTCCTGAGCAAATGGGTTAAAAACACATGACCTGAAGGAGTTAGATGATACACAATGTACTGCACAATAGTTCAGTTGTATGCACTGAAATTATGGCAGACCTTTTTACGACTGATTTCAAGCATGTGACAATACTCTAATGGAAACCTGAAACTCATTTTGCTTTACCTTCTTCCCTTCTGCCCATCTCTTCCTGCTCCACAAAAATACACAACACATGTTGTTTGATTCTGAAATGAGAACATTATTACAGCTCTCTTTTCAGCCCAGCCTTCTTTTGGTGTGGTTGTTACTAGCACTCCAAAGCAGTGTAAAGTCAATCTGTCTGTGTTACTTGAGCAATTCAAAGTGAATCCAGAAAAGTGCACAATGCCAAGTCTAAACTTTATTCACATCTGCCTAATTTTGAGCACTTCAGGTTTCCCTGTAGTTCCTAGAATTTGTATTGATATGCAGATGAGATCAATTGGCTAGTTTGACATTAAATTTTACACTTATGAACAGTTGTATTAAGCAAATCTCTAAAGCCCCGAAATGCTTTTATCCTTTCAAGTAATTTTCCAGGAGGTGTTGTAACTCTGAATAACAATTGTATCCCTTTAATGCCAGCTTAAAAGTGTAGCATGAACAACAATGGAGCCTTTTCAGGACAGCAGTATGATATCAGTAATGGCAAGAACATGAGAAAATACAATTCTCACGTGAAATTCACCTTGGCCTAGGGCTGTGTTTCTCCACCCAGTGGGTGTGACTGACAGGCAAGCATTGAAGAGGGCCCACTAGTAAGTCACACATTACGCTTGTAAAAACAAACCAAGAAAAACAAAACAAACCAAAAGGGGGGAAAAAAAAAAAAAAAAAAAAAAAAAAGGCACTGTTCCCAGGACACAGCACAGTTAAGTCTGCTAGTCAGAATTCCTCCCAGATTGCTTCCCCCCCTGTCCCCACCACCACAAAAGTGTGAAACTGCCCCATAGCAATAAACACTTCTCATATGATACTCTTCTGTTCAATGCCTCACATTCATTTCCACGTGTGGAAGGAGAACTATGGGGTGTGACCTGCCTGCAGTACAGCAAACAAACATCAGGACTGGTAGAAGAAGCACTCCACCAGCAGCAAAGTAATCTCCAGAAACTAAGCATAGACCAGCACATTGTTTGACCAGTTTTTCTAAAGTGATTCTGGCATTACTCTTCCTACATACACAATCGCTAAAATTAAAGCTGTGTAACAACATTAAAGCACATTCCATATTAAGTCAGTTTGTCTGCTCTAAGTCTAAAGCCCTGTGTCCCCCGCAGGAAACACTAGGAATATTGTAGGGACTCTTTCTTCTATTTTAATCAAATTAACAATGAAATCACTTCCATACCCATAGCTAATGATAACAGCATGATGTAAGTGTTCAGAAGATGGAAACAGTACATGGAGACAGATAGCCATGACAATAAGAATAAAACTGAAGTTTTATACCAAGTTTAGTCTAGAGGTTACCACAGTATGTTACACAGTATGTGACTGTATATAGACGACAGCCCAGAAAACATAATTCTAGGAAGACTGTGAAGCTTGCAAACCTACAGGGTTTTTCATATACTACTTGGCTCAGTCACAGCAAGTGCAGGTATCTTTGCACCATTCTCACCTACACCATTTCAAACAATGCACCATAGACCAACACTAAGTTCATGTAGAATACAGGCAATCGCATGAGGATCTCTCTGCAAAGGCATATGTCAACACCAAAAGGATAGCTGCCTTCCCAAATGTATTAGCATAAGTCTATTTTAATAAGCAGCAGATGGAAAAAAATGTAATCAGTGTGTTGCAGCGTTACAAAAAAATACTAGACTAAACACACATAAAAGCATTCACATGTCAAAAAATTGACAGTTATTAAGTTATAAAGTATGAAAAAAGAAGTGCACTGATTTTAGGGCAGAACAAGGTAAATTCTCTGGACAGTATCTTTTCATGAGATTAATAGGGAAGAGTGATGGAAATCTGACATATTTTTGCATACGTGCAGCTGTCCACAACCAATATTTGACCCTAGAAAGAGCACAGCTACCCCATTAAAGACTTTGGCAGCTCCATTTACTCAGGATCTAAGTCTATAATTAACTTTAGGCATACTGTATTGTTAAAGATTTACTGTATTCTTAAATTGTTAAAGATTTACTCTAAGATGACTTGCAACTATCTGTATTCTTTTTCCTATCTTCTTTTTTGCATTGTCTCTCTACCTTCCTTGTGGCACCACTATATGCCTTGGAATATTCTTCAACCCTGCAATTTTTGCAGTGCCCAGGAAAACATTTTTAGTTAAATAATGTAAAACCACTAAGAGTTGTACAGGTTTCTTGCTCATCTGAATAAAAGGCAATCCAGTGCTGCTTATTATGAAATTATTATGAAATTATTATTATCATGCCTATTGCTGAAGGCGTCCTTGTGTTTTGTTTTATTTTGCTTCTTGCCATTACTTTAAAGAAACACCTTCTCTTTAAGGGTGTATAGGGTAGGGGAGAGGCTGAGAGGATGATGAGTAAAGTTTCCTTTGAAGACTGACTGAAATAGTAAGCTGTGCTTTGCAACCTGGGCTTTGATGAATCATCTGAACAGAAGGCTTTCCCTACAAGTATGGAACTTTAAAACTCATGGTCAACAGTCATTCTGCATTTAAGGTTACTATTATCGGTCTTAGTGTTTAGGTTAAAACTTGGAGGTTAAAACAATAGATGAATATCATTATCAAGAAACATTACAGGAATAGAAGTGGTAGATATGTTTTTCTGCTTATATCTCACAAGGTGAGGAGAGGCTGAACCGCAATCAGAAAAATTAATTTTATTCTAGAGAAATTATATAAAACCATACAGTTCAGGAGTTTTCAGATTTATGTTGATGATGTTTCTTTAAGGTACATACTTATTATTAGAATTTTCCAATTATAAATATTACAGAAAGCCAAATTTTCTTAATGGTTACAACAGGGTCACAAGTATTCATGCAGCTGCAGATCCAACTGCTGAGTTCTGTAGTACTAAATTCCAAAGGAACTTGACTCCTAAATATAGTAAAACAGCAAGAGTAAGCAAAATCAAGTTGGGTGAGGAAGGGGAGAGACACAAACTCATAAAACCAAAAGGTTATTATATATCTCAAGCACTTAGAATTCCTTAAGAGGAATTTTAAGAAAGCTTCAGTGCTCCCTGCCACCATGAGCACTTTTTAGAACTATAATCTATGCACTCTTCTGCAAAAACTTCTCTGTATGCCTGTCTCAGCTATGTGGTGTGTACTTTCCATTTAGCCAAATACAGAAGAATAGAAAGGAAATACAAATGTTGGCATAGGTGATTTCAAGCCTTAGTTGTTTGACCTTTTTGTATAAGCTTTTGGCATCTGTGACTTGGCAGGCAGAATGCAGGCCAAGCCAGAACAAAGAGGAAGACAGGAAGCAGAAAGCTGGCCATGTCTCCTTGGCAGTCAGCATTGCAACAGGGTGAAAAACCATGTTGTTGCCAAACCAGAAACAGTGGGGGAAGCCCAGATAGTTGGCAAGTCACATACGGCTGTATTGTACATCCTAAACACTAAATGCTTGATAAACTGAAGTGCTATACCAGAGCCTAATCTACTTAAACTCTCTTCTGCTCTACAGGGGAATACTTCATTTGTTCTTGTTTATGTGATTTCCAAGGAACTGACACAGCATTTTACTATCATCCATGGGCTGGCAGGGTAAAATCTTGCTGCCACTGTATGAGTGCTTTCACGATATGAGCATCTTTCTAAAGAATCCACTAACACATGGCTAGAGCATGGAATCCCCTCCACACACATCCCTGTTTTGCCCCCGCCCCTTAGGATCCAAGTTTAAAGTACCCTCAAGGATGCATCGGCAGCAGATTGCTGTTTGTGGCAAACTGCATTTACCACTTTGAAAATAGTTTTTTTATTCTTGCCATATCTGAACAGTATTATTTCACATCCAGCATTTGCCCAAACATTATGCAAACATTCAGCTTCAAACCTAGGATGAGAAAATAGCTTTGATTTTGTGTACTCCAAAATACCTGAACAAAGGGAGGTTGGACTTCTCTGTGGGTACAGTTCCCACTCTGGGCATAGAACTGGGTAGGAGCACTTCAAGCCCTGTGCTCTGCAGATTCCTGCAGGCTGTTGCAACCTGAGGCAGTGCAGCACTGGTGCTCATTGCCTCAAAGGAAGAGGTGGGAACGTTGCCAACATGTGCAGAGGGAGGAAATACTGTAGATGTTTCCTCCTTTGGTCAGTCAAGGTTTCTTGCACTTACAGTGGACCACAAATTTCAAAGGGGACATGGCAGAGTGTGGCACATGTTGCTCAGCTCCCCAGGAAGGTCTGGCTCCCTGCTAGACTTGGAGATTTTCTGCCAGAAAAAGGACCCTCAGCAGCTGTAGAGGGACTCTGCTCTCCCAGACTGGTACAAAATCACCTCTTGCCAATCCCAGCTGTTTAGGAGGCTTATTCTTAGAGAAAAAATACAAGGGTTATTTTGTCCCCAAATGTCACCCATGTTTCGATAAAGCCTTGGGAAAGGAGGCAACAGAGGGAATTGCATTTTATACAGATCTTTATTTACCAATAATCCATTAAAGTACTGGTGTCAAAGCTGACTGATAAACAATCTCTTTGTAGGTGTGGAATGCATTTCTCACTGCCTTTCAGATCTTTCATTCCTGCAGCCAGGCATTTACTATCTTGATTACATGTTATTTTAACACCAATGAATTACAAAGCATAATTTTTTTAAAATGTTGCTTCTGCCTTTGGGCCATGACCAGCATTCTCACAGGCCAAATAAAGGAGAAAATAAAGATCCCACTCATCACAGTCCTTTGCCACCAAACTAAATTTTTATTGTTAACAGAAAGCCCAAAATCTATTAAAAACTTTCATACCACTCCCAAAAGCACTCTGTTCTGTACTGTAATTATACACTAATCACAACAACAATGCTGAACAAGTGTGTTCCTAATAAAGGAGGAGCACTTGAGAAAAACAGATTATTCCAATTTATCATCAAAATTAATTGATTGATTGATTGATTGATTGAAAGTAAGACAACAATAAATTTAAAGCAATGACTACTTTCTACAATAGGAGTGTAAGAAAATGTCTTATGATCATGCAGGAAAAGGAGTTATTCTGGATTCCTGCAGTAGTCAGTTGTATGGGATCCCATACATAAACTATATTCCCTTCCTCACAGCCAATGTTTACAGCTCAACAGGCTGCAGAGATAGAATTGACTTTACAACTAGGTCCTAGCTTATGGTGTTAGTGTTTAGCATCTGCTTTTGCTGACCTTCTTTAATTAGTTTTTAATATATCTATGCTGTTATGCTTTAGTACTTAGTAACTTAATCACATTTATATGATGTCTACTATAAACAAATAAATTCACTTTTTAAAAAAATGCATTTAACTCACTTCAATGAAAATTGGGAAAAGGCAAATCAATGGGAAAAAGCTCTTGTTTTTCTGATTGCCTTTCACTTATATTAAGAATCAAACTTTCTGGAATCCATTAAAAAATTTTGTAGCTAACTTCACTGAGCTGGTTTTGGGCCATAACAGGCTCATTTAAAAACTTTCTAGTAAACTATGTCCTCAGTCTTGTCACTTTAGTATCTACTTGCATACCTTCCCTTCCCTCATTTGAAGTTTAAAGCAAAAATACTTCAGCCAGTCCCCAACAAGTTTCTGCACGTCAGCTTTAAAGGCACTTTTCTGCCCTTAACCAGTCATCCCACTGCCTCACACCACCACGTCCTGGCGCCACACACAGGGAAACCAAAGCTGAATGCCCTGTGGGGCACAGACCATCAACCAGACTGCTGTGGGACTATCAAAAGCCTTCATTCTGCCACTGCTATGGCATAATTATCAACAATAAGTGGCTTGGCCTGGAAATACAAATGTCAAAATTAAAGTAGACAAGACAGCTTCTTTTGGCTATCCATCCAAGTTTCATAACTAAAGTCACAACATACTTCCAAAAAAAAACCACCAACAAAAAATCAGTCCTACTCCTCAGTTTGTCCAAACTGAAGTTATTCTTTAAATCTTGAAGTCTGGCACTACTAGAGAACATGCTAATCTGATTCTGTGACTGTGCTTACTCTGTGTTGCCTACTCCTGAATACAGAGCCCTCTAGACCAGGGACAGCCCCTCTGACATGGTCTGATTCCCCTCATAATTGGGAAGGGACTGTGAGGAAGGACTACACCTTTTGGCCTTTCAAAGTCATTCTTTTCATTCCCACGAAATGCAAGAGTTATGAGAGAGAGTTACTTTAATTTATTTGATAGTCAGTGAAAAGATTTTATCTAATATGCCTTTTTATATTATAAAATATTAACCAATTTCACAAAGAAAATTAATTCATGTCATTATAAAATACTGCAACCTCCAGCATTCTAGAGTTTTCAGGAAAGGCACTTTGGCTGCTTTTGCCATCTAAGGCTGAATAATGCTTGTGATTGGAAATTATTTTTCTTTTACTCTATGAGAACAATTACTGCAGCTATCACAAAATTATTGCAATTATAGTTGTAAAGACTGCTGTTCAGAGCTATTCTCTGTAGCACCATTCTGCAATACCAGGAACATTTGTCTTTTCTAATGATCACCACAAGCACAAATGTCCTTTTGTAGCTCTTTAAGTGATTTCATTTCTTTCTATTAATATCCTGTTACTTGCTTTGGGAAAAACAAAGGAGACAGGCCCCAATTAATATATACTTTTAAAGCAAAGGCTTTTAGTGAAGCCAGAGCTGAGGCATTTTAAAACAGGAATTGACACTTCCCTTTACAACAGCCTAACATTTTCAATGTGCCTTACTAAATGGATAGAAAGCCCCCAAAATACTTCAAATCTGTGTTTCATAAACTGTACTCTAAGAGAAGCAGCAATAAAGTTTATTGCAGGCCTAAAGTATCTGCATAAACCCAGTTAATTGAAAAGTGGGTGGAGAGGGCTGCCAAATTAAATGTTTACATTAGCACAGCTGTATTGTAAAAACATTCTGCCCCCTGTGCTTTGTAATTATAAGATATTTCTGGACTGTGTATCTCTGCAAAGTTTATCTCTACTGCCAAGAGTGTTTTGGCACAGTGTCTGCAATTTTTGGCAGCCAGAGAGCTCTCAGAACAGGCAGTATCTAAAATGGCTGCCAAACAGTTATCCCGAAATGTCGTCGATCTAGTGTTGTCCTGCATGAAGGGCAAAAGTCAAAACCGGTTCTAAAACCATCAGATTGTTTTAAGTGAGGCAAGGAGCTGGTTTTCCAGACAAGAGTGGGACCTGGCACCACAGGTCAGTCACACCAGGCTCACCAGTACACTGTGCACAGCAGTGGGGCTAAAAGACATGCTGACTGCTCCACACATACCATCACTGGGGAAAAAAGGGGGAGGAGAGGTTTCCTGAAGGGAAGCTTACTTTATTGTTTTAAATTATGCACAAATCGTCATATGCTTCCCCTGTGCCAGGAGCACACACGTTGGGACATTTGCAAAGCACAGCTACTCTGTGCTCAGGCACAAGGCACCAGCAAAGCCCCAGAAGCTTTATACCTCCTTCACACTGATTGCATTTGCCAGCTTTTAAAGAAAATCGCTATCTTTTCCAAGCTACCAGCAAAATGTAAAAAACCCTTCCAAACATCTCAAGACTTTGCTGTGACTGTCTCTATTTTATTTGAGGTGGACTGCTTCATCGAGATATGACAGCCATGGGCAGAATTATAAAACGTTAACAATTCTGTCCCAGGCATGTATAATAGACAGAAGGGTGTTCTTTCATTGAGTCCAATGTCAAGACAAATGTAAATTGAGATATTTCTTAGGCCTTGTATGCTGTTCTAACTATAACTGTGCACAACCAAAGAAAAAGCATTTCACTGCTTTCCTATTGCTTGCTAGGCAGTTTCACAAAATTCTGGTGGTCTGGATAATGACAGCTGACACTTGACAGCATCATGATGTTTTCACTGAATTCTCTTTACAAGATAAAACTCTACAGGCATTTTAACATCACTTGGAATTAAAATATAAAACAGGAAATGTCCACACAAGAAAAAAATATTCCATTAGCAGAAGAATCACAACCTTACAGACACTAAATGAATACAAAGCTTGTCTTATGTGTGCTGCCCCTATCTATGTACAGTCCTAAGCCTCCCTATCAACTATCATTATACAACAACATCTGAATAGGAGCTTTTTGTGAAAATGCTAGTCAATGGATGTTTATTACCCATAGCCATGTTGCAGCAGAAGACTTCAGATCAACCCCAGTCGATTATTTATATATTTCATTTCTAATCCTTTCTACTCTATTGAGAAATTTTTGTACTACTAAATAGAGAAGACATTCACTTTGATAGTTATGTTCACCTAATATGCTTCTGAATTAAGTGACTTTCACCTCTGTTTAATTAGTAAACAGGGTCGAAGTCACACAGCTGTGTAATACTGGTGTCCTTGTAAGGTTCCAGTGAGCTGAGGTTAAAGTTCCAAAGAGCATTTCTTCCATTAATATTTAATAAGTGTATCTCTAAACTGTTCTCTACCAAAAAACAAAACAAAACAAAAACCCAAAACAAAACAAAAACAAACAAACAAACAAAACCCCAACAACAACAACAACAACAAAAAGACAAAAACTAGCAAGGGACTATGTTTACCAGTCTCTCATGCAAAGGGACATCTTCAAAAAATCACACCACTTTCCATCTTATCTGCTGCTTACAGCCTCTACAGATGAAGCTTCATTCTGTAAATGCCATGGCACTCTTCTTCCTTTCAAAGGCATGTATGTATTTAAAAAATAAATATCTACCTGTTCCCCATTTCTCATCCTCACTGGGCAAACATTGCACTTTTAGTTAAAACACTGAAAAAACCTGGGCCATTTTCCTCTGTGGATGCACCGAGTTCTTCGCTTACTGAGAGTCCCCAAAACTTCCCCTGGACTGAAAGAAATATTGAAAGTGCTCAAGAATACAATTCTGTTCATTTATGAGAGACAAAACCCAGATAGATATTCAGCTTTGTCCAGCACAAATTCCAGGGTCTCATTTTATCTGGCCATCCTGATACCAGGCCAGTGACTTGGGATAAAGATGACTATATACTTGCAGGTAACTCAGCACCTTCATATTATAAGCAGTAAGAAAATGAGATTGCATCCCCAGTCCCTGGGTTCTGAATGCTACTGGCAAACTGGTTTACTAAATACAAAGTGAACAAATTTTGCCTATTCCAGCTTTAAAATGACTGTGAAATTCCATTTACAGTATTAAAAACTATTCCATTATACTCAAGTTCTACTTTTAATGCTGTAGGAAATATCCTTGAATCTTAGCAGTATCTGAGTATTTTAGTATATTAGCAGTTCCACTTGTATATTTAGAAAGGCTCTACCAGTTACTACAGCCTTTCTAAATACACATTTTTACTGGTATATGACTTGCTGAAGTATTCAAAGGAAAGAAGGATCAAGATCTATTTTATTATATACGCTTACTCCTACATGATCTTCCTTTTGTTGAAAATTTTCAAGACAGGAAAACTCAGAGTAAATCCTCTTTCAGGAGCACTGCTAAATATGTTTCCGTTTTATACAAGTGTTTTGAATAATACCTCCACCTTATTTGCATTCCTTCACTAATGGCTAGAATTTATGGCTAAATCTCATAAAAAGCTCATGGAAGAGAACACTGAATTGTGTACTTCACTCCAAAACACACGAGGGGGCAAAAGTTATCACAATATAATTTTGGGGTTTGCATCAACATATTATTTGTTTATTCTACACATCCAAAGATTCCTAATCCATCTTGCCTGAAGTATACAAAGCTATATGCAAAAAGAAAGTCACATAGATAGATCCTTGAAAGTCAAGTTGTCACAATCAGTGTTGGCAATATGTTTTTGCTCTCTGAGCCACATGAATTTTAGTTTTTGCAGTACTTTCCTAAAGTTCTGCATCAAGTAAACCTAATGTCTTAAATATGCTGTGCTGATACTCATGCAGCACCTGTGCACATATGTATGTATGTATGTGCAAAATTAAACCAAAAATCTTTATTATGCGAACAGAATCTCTATTAGCATAAGGGTGTCTCACTTTTATATGGAAAATATATTCCTAAATCCAAATCTCCAACAGGAGATGATCTACCACTGCAGCATCTCCTTGAGAGCATTGCTCACTGATTACATATGCTCATGGCCAACTTCAGTTGTGTCAGGCCTGTCCACAATAGACAGTTACTGTATTAAGAGGTTAAAGGGTGGAGGAATGTAGGCTTAACTACACCTGGGATACTGAAGCACTATTCCTACAAAAATACTGTGCACATCACCCACAAACCCAAAATAATCACTGCAGCACTCTTCAGTAAGGATCCCCAGCATATACTTTTTCTATCTCCACATATTTTTCACAGGAAAATAGTGTAAACATTTTATCACAAATAGTGAAAATAGTGTAAACTTTTGTCACAAGACCATTCTGTTTTGATACCAAGGACGGTCCTTTATGAGCCTCCTTATACATGCAAACCGTTGTCAACTTCTTTGCTCAAGTGACATGCAAAGCATGACTACTTTCTAAGGGACCAAGCTTTGAAATTGTCAAGTCCAAATGAGAGGCCTTACAACAGAATGGAAACTTTTATGAGAACTCAACAGTTGTCAACATGTACTAATATAACAAACTATTTAAACAGTGTGAGACATTTTTATTTAAAGTTTCTGCTTTGCTACTAACTTCATTCCATCCCCTACTAAATTTTACTTCCACTTTTCTTTCTGTATTCCCTATTGTTGTCTTCATTAAATTTATGATGATTTTTTACTCTGATAGTATTTGTAGGTTTTAGGAAATAGCATCTAAGGACTGGAAATGGGGATACTTCTTAGTGAATAAGGACTCTAAGTTATCACTTTTATTTTTCAATGATGGAAGAAAATGTAATGAACCAACCTTCTTTTTAAAAAGTGTTCACATATCTTTAAGCAATGAAACATCTCTGTCCTTGCTCCCAGGCATTAGAATCTGTTAAGAATATTACCTAGTCTTACCTACATCACTGTTTGAGTGAACTCTAAATTTTAAATATACATCAGAGGAACCATCACCTGTTGAGAAGAAATGTTTGCAGAATAACACATAAATTTCATCAGACAACCAGCCTACCAGTAACTGACTTCTGGCATTAATTTCGAAGCTATTTACATTATGTTGGCTCTTAATATGGTGTGCACAGATTGACTATGTCTCCACAGCCATGTAGCCTTCACAGTCTTTTATGGTAAAGTCCATCCAGAAGCTTTCAATACTTCTTTTTCTGCATGAGAAAGGGGTACTCTCAGGGCAAAAGCTGGTGCTAGCATGGAAAGGAGCATTCACAACACACATTTAATATCCTTGCAGGGCAAAGTTTTGCATTATGAGAAGAAATATGCAAAACTGTCATTAGCAAACTTTAGGAATATCATTGTCAAAGACTTAACATTTACTAGAAGGCAATTGCTTGAAAACCTGGTTTTAATTGTGCATACATATTTTTATTCATTAAAATGAGCAACCAATAAAATCCTGCACTATGGTGTCCCAGCCTCATAACACATTAATAAAGTTTCTTAAAGGTTTTGGCAGGGAGCCAGCACAGTCCATTAACTCCTTGCAAGTTGTAAAAAGAAGCAAAGTCGTTTTGGGCTGCCTTGTGGTTATGAATGAAACAGCAGGCAGTCTGTATGGAAACGTCACTTTGGATATGGCACTGGTAATGGATGCTTTGCTGTTCAATCAAAGCAGCATGGGGATAAGTTAATGCACTGAATCACAATCTAAATCCTGAGGAACTGCAAAACTAATTTAGTTAAAAGTGGAAGGAAAATACCGAAAGGTTCCAAGTTATGAAGCTCTGTGTATTTTACTAGTAGGCTATCACATTGTAACAGCGTAAACCTGCCCACTGTGAAACCAAAATTATACAATCACTTATTATACAATTAGTTTTCAATTATTCTAATGGTTCTGTAAGGCTTCTTAGTAAGACACATCACATTTTGGGCATTACTTTTAGCAGACAGCATAATCAAATAAACTACCATTTTGCCTTATCTTACCCTTTTCTCTCTGAATGTACAAAACATTTTAATTTCCTTGTTTTCTTCTGTTACACAAAGGAGCATAAATAACTTAAGCAATTGGTAACTAAGTGGCTGTCTTTAGCTCTGTCAAACAATTTGAATTAAAGTGCTATACTTTCCCCTTAAGCTTTATGCTACCATCTGTTCTCCCTTTTCATAACATTACAAGCATTTGGTTTTGGAGAAGGGATTTAGTGTTCTGCATCCTTTTCAGAGCAAAAGGCAAATTTGAATGGTGTTGAATATTTTGAGAGCCAACAAGATTTTCCAAGCGAGGGAACTAGTAAGCTGTAGAATTAGAGCATTTTCCTTAAGGTGTGGCCAGTCTTTTCTCTTGCCTTATCGTAAAACATCAACATGTATTTTTTGATTAAAAACATATTCTGAAAAACAGCATATTGAAGAGGTTTTTGTAAGGAACAGTAAATGGAAAACAACTTGTAGAATAAAAGACTGTGCACTCCTTAGCAAAACAACTAAAATGCCACAGACTGTTCATTGATGCTGTAATAATAGTTTTGGGTATTTTGATGATTATTTCAAATTAAAAACTTGAAGGTTACATGAAATTTCCAGTGTGCAAACCTCCCTGAAGGATTTGGGAGGGACAACGAACTAATGAGTTGGAATGATGTATTAATCCTTTACCTCTGACAGCCCAGTGCAAATGTGGCTTAAATCACAAAAACAGAAGTTGTTTGTCTGGCACCTAGTGGGACTTTGCTACACTACAAAACCACAAAATATGTGAAAATTAGCAGTATCTTCAGAGGACGCCAAGTAGTGAAATAGATGGGTTCTTGGGGCCAAGGGGGAAACCCAACAGACCTCACTACAAAAGCTTACAAGAGCTGACAAAAAAACTTTGACACAACTATGTCAAATTCTCTTTGATTTAGCTGCCACTGTGCACCAAGCATTTTATCCATAAGCAGCAATGACATATATCTGCATGAAAGACAGCCTAACGCTTCTATTTCAATATATAAGATAGTTTTCAAAAGCTCATTTGGTCACCTGGAAATACACCTAATCTGTTTTAACAGTATGAAATACATTTACATATAATTCAATACACCTTTTAGACTCAAAGTACATCCAGCAACCTGGTTATCTAAAGAATTTCCACAGCCTCGGAATAGAAAATAAGAGAAGACATGGTGATGTTAAAATAGTTAATAAAGTCTCTAGCTTCAAAAATTTTTAGAACTTAATATTTGTTCATGTACTTTGTCATTAGGTGAATTGCATCTCTCAGCAACTCCAAGGTAAACCAGGAATAGTTCTACAGACATGCTTTGAATTAAAGCAAATTTATGTAGACAAATGAAGTTTGGCCCACAAATTGCATTTCACACACAATTGAATATCAGCCTTCTCTGAGATGTGCTTTTTATGCCACACATGACTCACAGATGCCAAGTTTATAAATCTAACCAATTAATCTCTATTGTTGAATACACATCTAACTTGTAAGTAGTCGTATTGGAGCCCAGTGGAATAATGTAAGCAGGAAGTAAGATATTCCACCTGAGCCTTCCAAAAAATTAACTTTCTTACAGAAAAAAATCTGCAAATTGTAATAACATATCTTTCAACCTTGCCACTGAAAAAATGTACCTATTAGAGAAATTGAATCAGAATTTAAGCTGGGTATGATATACATATCTAGGTTGAAGTGCTTCTATTGTTTGGGCTCGTGGGAAAAAACAGTCAAATTGTTTTCTTTTTTCCTACCAGCATCCACCTTGAGAGGGAGCAGAAGATTGTCTGTGAAAGTGTTTTTGAAAATTTCCCCTGATTAGCTTCTGGAAAATAGCTTCTGGAAAAGTTTATGTGATACCACAAGACATGTTCATCTTCCAAAAAAATACCATATTTCTTTACATACCCAGTCCCACAATGTACAGGCATAGAAAACTGTAAGAGAGGATAGAGATCTCAAAAAAAAAAATTACCTTAGGTATTTTTTCATACTCTAAATAAGCAATTTGTTTTCCGAAATGGAGCACAAAGTTTGTCCATCCTGACTACTCTCTCCTTTGCAATGATATAAAGGACACATATGAACAGTCATGTCTCCCAACATGACATAGTTCCAAGTGACCATTGCTCTAAAGATGTAGATCAGTCCAGCTGGGCTTTTTGCTATTTGATTTTTATTTGCCTGTATTTCTTTTTTACTGTTAAGCAAAAGAGAGTGAAGGCACTTGATCTGTGCTGAAAATAAAGGAGGAGATCTTTCTCAATTTTTTTTCTTTTATTTTACATGAGTTTTAATTGTTACTATTTATATTTTTTACTCTTTTTTTTTAATTGTTACTATATATTTAGTGATTGCAGTCAGAAGTCTGGAATGCTGGAATACTTGCAAAATAAAATTATTATCTTAATGTGGACAGCAACCAGTCTGTGAAAAATAGTAGCAGGAAAAAATCCTGTATTAAATAGTATAGGCTTCCCTAATAAAGGAAAAATGTTTCCCTAATAAAGGAAAAATGCATATTTTGTTTCTATAATGCTGTTTGTGTTATAGAAAGATGATGTCAGCTCTTGTTTTACCACTCTCAGATGAGCTCCATGGAACAAAATTCTCAAATTGTCAGACTTGACAACAATTCTCACTAGTTAAATATAGTGTCTTTTACAGATGCGACTTCTTGAGCTGCATCCTGGGCACAAGCCACAGTAATTAAAGCTTTGCTAAAAATTAATCTGCTTAGTCTCTGACAGTTTTTTAGCCATTCCTGGCATGTACATGGTAACACTGGCTGCCCAAAACATATCTGATGTTAGTCAGGAGGGGAACCAGAGTCTTCAATGCTGGCTGACAGCCTCATGTACCATTTACCAACAAAGGAAGAGGCTTTCCAGAAGAATAACTTATCTGAGGATGCTCTCTAAAATCATAAGATAGAGCAATGTGCAGAGCAGTTACATGACTGCCATTAGACTTTTAGACTACAGCTCATCAGAGAAGAAAAATGGGGCAGGGTCGTCCTTTTCCTAGTCTACCAGTCCTGCAAACACAATTTTGCACCATCTCAAGTAAAAACCAGAACAAACTGAAATATGTATGTGAACACCTGTGAATACCAATCCTTCTCTGGCCAGCTGAATTACTAAAACTTTTCTCTGACTCTCCTATTCTTTTATGCCTCTTATCAGCTCCAGATGGTGGTGAAGGAAAAAGAAGGCAGAAACTGGTGGAAGCTATTTTCCTGCCATACCGCTCTCATTTTGGATCTACTTAGTGTTCTTTCTCTTTTCTGGGAGAACTTAAAAAATGTAAATGACATTTTGTTGATTAGCACAGGAAGAAGATGCAATGAGACCCATCCACTCTAGTGGTCAGACAAGAAAGCTGGAGGGGAAAAATGGCATGAGACTGAGGTTCCCAATTAAAAAACAGAGGTTAAGCAACACTGAGAAGGCATGGAAGGGATACAGAGTAGGCAGCACACAGCACAGAAGAGAATCTGCTCCTTCCATCTATTCAGTGATAGAATTATCCTGACACCTACTTATGGTTCAACAAGAAATGCAGAATCTTAGCATCCTTCCCCTAAACATGAATGAGTGCATCTTCTGGAGATGTGGGCAAGTGTTCACTGCAAAACAATAACTAGGGTATTTATGCAGTGTCACAGATAGATCCATTCTTTTCCAAAGAAAAATGCAATTTTTCTTTGCTGAGTAAGCTGTGCTTTTGCCTTGAGAGCTCTAAACATGCATTTTGATAGGGGATTCATTTCTCTACAGATATCTCCATAGCTGGAGTGGCATCCTCTCATTAATTAAATGGAAAACATACTACATAATGCTAATCCCTCACCACTATACTCTTAACTGTCTTTGCGTAACTTATACCCAGATATTACAGCACTCCATTGGCTTTTCCATTTCACCACACTTCAGGAATGTCTAATGAGTCACAGTTTGTCTAGATGCCTCTGAGAGTCACGATCTTCCCCACAGCAACTCATTGTATCCAGGTGTAAAACAAAATAATAAATAAACTCATTCACTTTTCTACAATATGGTGGCACAGTAGGGCAAGAGATGGAAACTTTAACAGATGTTTCCAAACTCTTTTGAGAGATCTGTAGAATTATGTCTTTTTCTCTCTTTTTTAGCAGATCAGTAATATAATATGTTTTTACAACACATGGCTAAACTCAATTTTCTTTAAATGTGCATTTGTCAGACATGAATACACAGTAAAATAAAAAAAATTAAAAGAGAGTGAGCTAAGTCCTCAAAGTGACAAAATATTTGCATTAATTGTGTGCATGCTACTTTTAGTGTTTTTACCACGTGGTAATATTTTTAAAAATAATAGTATATATAACTGTTCAAGGGATCACTCAGGGGAACTGACTGTATGTAATTTACAGATCCATGAGTGATATTGACAATCATTATCAAACATTTCTGCCTAAAATGCTAAGCTATAAATTATTTTTTCAGCATGAATTGAATATGTATTATGCATAAAGACAAGGCTATTCCCAATAAAGCTATAGGTAGTTTTTATTAAGAAGAATTTGGGAATTCAGTTTGTGGTATTCGTGGGATCAGCTGGTGTGTTCCTATCTAGAGATGGAGTTGATGTCTATGTCAAAACATTTATGCCTCATAGAAAAAAATTAGGTGTCTTAGAATAAAACTAACTTTCCTTTACAGTTCCTCTGCCTTTGTCTTCTTTCTTCCTCATACAAAAGATTTTCTCTTTCATAAAGTCTTTTTCATCCTATATCTCCCTCACCTCATATTTTTTCTGTCTTTTCTAAATTGCCACACATCTTCCCTTTCAGAATCCAGCATTTTTTATTAGGGTGCTCACCATAACTAAAAGCAGTTTGAATGCTGGTTATTTGCAGGACTTCTCCCTTCTAGTGAAAAAAAGTACAGGGGGGAAAAACTCAGTTATATCACACAACTGTACAGCTATCTAGAATTCAACATGTACACAAGATAGAAAAGAAAAGTATGTGAAAAGATGTCAGTAAATTTGATTTTAAAAGAAAAACAAACTTAATAAATTCCTTCATGCAGTCTTTCAGTAGGGAACACTGCAGAATGCACTGCAGATACAACTGCCTACCCTACTAATTCACACTTCCCAATCTTAACTCATGATCATACTTCGAAGAGTGATCAGCACTATGTAATTTTGATGATAATTCGTAATTTTCCCATTGCAAAATTATGAAATATTAGACCTAGGTAGAAAACTTCCTTTTTCTCAAAGACATTAGTCCTAAAGCGTAAATGCTGATGGCCTTCCAATTTTTTTATTTTTTTTTAGTATTCCTGTCACAGCTGCCAAAGCTGTAGTGTTTGCAGGCATTATTTCTAGTAGAGTTTGAGGTCATTTAGCAGTCACTGGAAAATTATCCAGTCTGCCTCCTTGGCCCTCAAAGCTGCCATAAGAAAAGATGCAAAAACATACTGCTCTTAGATTGGTCTAGACAACTTTACACATACCAGCTGGCAGCGTCTTGTCATTATTCATAAATATGGTGTAAGAAATAACTGCTTCCCAGATTTTGATGAATCCCAAGTATAAGTGCCCACATTTAGCAGGCAAGTTGATGCTGGCTCACGTAACTGTTGGGGATTTAAACCTCCTGGAAAATCAGTGAGCCTCTTAACTGGAGACCAAGCAATTTGACTATGTGATTTCTGTGCAAGTTGTAGGCTAATTGGGCCTGAGGTAACCTATTACACTGAAATGATATTTGCACTTGCTACTGGTTACAGTAATTAAGCTCAAAAAGCCTGGAGAAACATCATTAGTGCAATGTAGTTGGTTTTATTTGATATTTCTCTCTGTGAAGCACTTTGTAACTCTAGAATATAAATCACACACACGTGAAAGAGCCAACTTCATGTGCACTCTTATTCACTAAGAGTTCTAGTAGAATTAGCAAGGCACACTACTTGGAAGAGTAAAATTAGGGAGCCTCAGAGAATACTCCTACTCTGCAACTGCAAAAGGACCCTGCAATGGCAAGTGTATTTTACATATGAACAGAATTTTAGTTTAGGAACATTTCCCCTCCTATTGTTTTCTCTCAATAGGAAAGGGAAAGCTCCAAAGTAATTTTCAATTCTACTTATTTTGGTTAACAAAATTATTTTTCTTCTTTTCCCCTCAAGCACATCCCTGTTTTGGAAAGCATTCTGTCTAAATGTTTCAAAGAGGCAAAAAAGTGACTGTGGTTTCACTCCCACTGTAGTTTCTCATGGATGGCTTCTGGAAGAACTAATTTATTTAGAATCTTTCATCATTACTATAATTAATATTATATAATTTCAGTGTTTTTAATTTTTTTTTTTTTTTTTTTTTTTTCCCTGTAGTTCAATCCTATTTGATACTATGTGGGGAAAAAAAAATAGATTTAAAAAAAAAATTTAGATAGTTCAATAGATTTTTCAGCTGTTTTCAGGGGAGGCATGGGAGGAATTTGGCATGGTTAACTTTCAGTATGCTACTTCAACAAGAGGATGTTACTTGTCCTCTAATTTTGATTTTGAAATGCAGAGGTTTTATATGCGACAAGGTATCTCTGGTGCCAAAAAGTTTTGAAAAATTACCTGAAAATTGTTTGGCTATTTGCTTCCATTGTAAGTCATGTAGGAAAATCCTGCAAATTACCTGCACAATGTTGAGTCATCATACTCCAAAAACATATTTCCTGAATTTTCAGGTGAGTTTATCCTATCCTATCCATCTTCTGATACAAGAGCAGGGCTCTGAAAAGCATTCTCTACTGACCTGGCTGCATTCCCATAGGTTTACTTTTGAAATCAATAGTCAATTTTGAAAATCTCATCTGAACATATTTCTATTGTATTCATCATTTTCTTTTCCTGGTGACACCACCATGCCAGGACACCAAGATACTTAGATGACCTTCCTTCACTTCACATACACTAAACACAAATTTTGAGTGAATTCGAAAGGCAAGATAAACTGCTTTTGGAGATTTGTCTTGTGCGGTGATCCCATAAGCAGAATATGGATGTTATACATTTTATGATATGTGGTGGTGCACTACTTTTGAATGCAGTTCAGTCCTCATATCATTCTTCATTGTATTGGATCTGCAAACTTTTCCTTACTCTCTCCCAGCCTCCCCCCCTTCCTCCATCCCTTTTGTGCCTTCTTCTCTGTTGTCCCTTTTAAAAGTGGAAATTCATCAATGGTTATAGCAGCCCACTCCATGCTGGTACCAAACACCGGTGCCAGTGATCCCACAGTAGGCCTTCTACAGGAAAATGCCATTTAAAATGTTGACATGACATGGAGGATGTCTTAGCTGTATTTTCATTTTGAATTAATTTCCCACTGGAACATGGAACACTGAATTCTTTAAGGCTTTCTTCCTAACTCTAGAAAGCTTTGACAACAAGAAAAAACATCTAGGTTCCTAATTCTTCATCTTTTGGCTTGATGGAACTGGATTGGAAGAGAATATGATTTTAAATAGGAGGCAATAACCTAGAAGGCACTCCAAGTCTCTGCCTGGCACAAAATAATGTCATGCTCGCCAACAACCATTCTCAGTGCCAATATCAGCCTCCATGCTCTAGTTACAGTTTGGGACAAAACTTCTTAGAGAAAATGTGGTCTGACCAGGGGCTTTTCCTTGTCCAGAAAACAAATTTTATCCTGGCTGAGGCTGTAAATAGGTGGTGTGCAGCCCCCTGTAATACACCTTCTGTATGGAGGAGCTCTCCACTCTCCATAATACAAGCATCAAAATCTGGTCAACTGCTGTGATTAAAAAAACTGCCTTATTTGAATGCAGTGTAGAAGGAAGATCAACCTCATCTGCAAAAGACTCTGTGTTCATGAAGCGTTTGGCAGCAGATATGTTATCACAAACTATTTTGATTGCATGTGAAAGAAAAGCCCTAAGTGAAAATTATTTTTTCTTTATCTATTGTGCAATGAAGAGATTAACTCCCTTAACAGTAGGCTCTCTTTTTGAAGGTGTATATCCTACTTTCATTGTCTTAATTTTTTTACTAATGAGAGGTTTATAGCTGGTTTTAACTTAAGAATGATTGTTGGTAATGAAATGCAGTAATTATGTGATGTATGACAAGAGACAAAGCTGCATACCAGGGAACTTGCATAAAATGCAAACTTAATCTTCCTTATATGAAAAGGAATACTTTACAAGCTGGCAGATTTTCAGCTTTAAGTAATGAGACCCTTTTCTTTTTCTGCATAGAAAAAAATGGGTTAACAAAAGCAGGAACTAAATTATCTCTATTTTCTTCTTTCTCTTGTTCACAAATTGTACTATTACAGGACTTCTGGAATTTGACATGCCATGATTTGAGAAGTTACAGGAAGCGAAAGAAGTGTCCTCTGATAGTAAAAGACCAGTCAAATTTGAAAATGAGTTCATAATCAGTTCATACTGAAGGCCTTTGAGTTCATGATATCCATCATACTAATTTCATTTAGAAGCAAAACAGAAATCTTAGGTAAAAAGGTCAAAAGGCATTATAGGCATGAAAGTTAAACTAACCTTGCATTCTCTTTAAAAGAAAAAAAAATAGGAGGAGGAAGAGAGAGAAAAGGAGCAGCAGCAAATAGTGGGCAAGTCAATAGTGTTTGTACAGTTTCTGCATGACTGCATTTTCCCATGCAAGAGGTACTTCTGAACTACAATGGGACTGTGGTAAACCATCTGTTTAGAGATTAAGGATCCATCAACACTGAATGCTCAGTTCAACATAAACTGGTAATTTGTTAAACTCTGCATTTGCCATTGTCCCCCAGAACCACTCAACAAATATTACCTCTGTAATTATGTGGACAAAGTGAAAATGTATTTTCTACATGGCCTTGCAATAATAGTGAGGTAGCTATAAATTTTAATGAAAATTAAAATCAATCTGAAAATTTAGGTCCAGTAACTAGACTGCAGCTATGGAATTCAAAGGCCAGTTGATGATTGTCAACAGAGATTTGAAGCATTCAAATAGTAAAAGTACAAGACACATCACGAAATAGCATGTAAACAAGCTGGGAGTCTTAAAAAAAAAAAAAGAAAAAAATGAATATTTACTCTAAATTCTACAAAAATCTTCATTTTCATGAGATAATTAGCCCTGTTTATGTTTTCCCAAAGGAGTGACATAACATCCCCTTTGCCAAACTTTGTGGAAGTAAGTGTGTTTGAGATGCATATTTCAGTGAGACATCTGATGAGAAAGGGTTAGGTATGGAAGGCGTTGGTCTCATTTACTGATTAGTATCACAATCCTAAGGACTAGAATTTCTACATCATAGACTAGACTAAAATTCCTACCTCAATAATAAGCAGCATATTTTGGCCTAAATGGTTAAAAGATAGCCAAAATAAAAAGAGTAAATCATACAGATTTTACTGTTTATGTCTCACTAAAATGCATCTAATGCATCTTGTCTTTCTGCTTTGAGCTTTCTCAGCTTGCCCTTTTCCACTTGTACTGTACCTATGAGTAGCACGGAGCAGCTCTCAAAGTAGGAGCACACCAGACTTACAAAGTTTCCTGCAGCCAGATGAAAGCTCCTATTCAGCTAGCTGAACTGCTTGCTCAAAAGACAAAGTTGCAAACTCCTGCTAAAAGGCAAAAGAAAACCACTAATTGCCTGAGCTGAGAAAGCAACTTCCCCTATGGGCAGGTTATTCTCTCACTGGTTCCTTGCACATTCCACCAGCTGCTATCAAACATGGAGTGCTGCACCAAGAGTTAAGTACATGGACCTGGACCACTGAATACTGTCTGATATGGTAACATTCGTGTGGTCATAGTACAGTTCTGTTGTAGCATCTTATTCACTTCCACACAGAATTTGTGACCTCTCTTTAAGGGGTCCTCTTACAACAAGCCACTCCTGCCTGCCCAGGGCAATAAAGCAGGTGTTCAGTTTTTATAAGCTCTGAGAACGCACCTCAGGATGCCCTATAGAGAGAATACCTTCCTGAGCTGGTCAGCAGTCTGCATCCTTCCCCAAATGTGGCAAAGAAAAGGGGAGTTACTGAAAACAACTAAAGAATGCAGCATCCTGTACCCTGAAAATTGGTTTATATGTTTCAGATACACTTGCTTGCTTATTAGTTGACTCCCACTTGCTGACATGTTCACATGGGGAAAGTATTTCTCATCAGAATTTCAAGAGAAGAAAACCCCCAATCATTATGTTTTATGAAAATATTCTTCTTTTAGAAATAAAAGTTCTAAAGACATATGTCAGAACTGCTCCTCTGTAGGAATAGATATATCAAAAACCAGACCATAAACAAGGAGTTAGTAAGCTGAGGCCCAAAACCTCCTGCCCAAAAGTAGCTATAATAAAATCTGAAGAATACAGCTGACAGTATCTCTGTCTCATAAATTCACCAGGCCTGTCACAAGATGGATGACTAGCCATGATTACCAAATGCACTGGTGTTTTTGTTTGCTTCTTAACCTCACTGAATGATGCTGACACTGAACAGAGTGTTTATCTGTCAAGACAGGATAGTCACAAGTTCCTAGAACTACTACCTCTTCCTTGTTCTCACTACTTGCTACACCCTCTCCTGGCATCAAGCCCTGAAATAGTCCATAAATTCCTTAGGGCAGATATTATGTCTGTGTTGGTTTTGCACAGCCCCCAGTGTGATTAAATTTTGATCCCAACCATCATTTCTAGAGATTTTTCAAATACAGAGGAAGCAAGGTGGCTAAGGAGGAGCTTTGAACATTGTTTTTATCAAGTGTCATCAAGATTTTGTTCACATTTTTCTTGGCCCCCATTTTACTCCATGTAATAGAAAACTGTGATTTAAAGTATGACTAAAAATATTTTAAATCCTTATTAAATATTCAAGAGGAATCACAGGTGCACTCTCTTCATGCTTTTGCACCCTTATGCCCTCACAGACATTTTCTATCCATACAGCTTCTTCAGCAGACGTGCAAATATCATATTCCTAATTTTTCCATTAATGTAAATGTTCCTTGATGTGGGAAAAACAAACAAACAATTTAAAAAATCCTAACCTTTTCTAATAATTTAAAAATTTTTTACAAGCAATGAAGGGTATTTGACCAAGCATTTGCCCATGTCACAAAGCTTAGTGCTTTCCAGATAACATTTACCTTATTTTCTAAATGATCCAAGCAATCTAAACAATATTCATCAAGTTTTATAATTATTCAATCTCAGTCCCGCAGAATCCACTTTCTGAGGAATGTATTAGCTAGATGAAGGAAGAGACACGCTAAGCTCGGCTTGGGCAAGCGTTTCTGCTGCCCTTTGTAATTGAGTGAACTGCCTGACTCCTAGGTATCCCAGGGATAATTACTCAACTTTAAAGCCAGAGTGTCCCAGTCACAGAGTACTTTAAGAAGTTCATATCTCTTGCTGGTTTTATTTCAGGTTTAATGACTGCAGACTAACAGGACAGTTGCGCCTCACAGTAAAGGATGTGCTCCCAACTGCAACAGAAACATTTTTTTCTTAGCACTCAAGTTCATAAACACTACCAAAAAAAAATTAGAACAAAGGAAATGCCAACAGAACTAGTAATTGAAGCTGCACTTCAAAAGAAAATCCACAGATGAAGTACGGGAATTATGTAATGCAACATCAGAGAGTTCTATGTTGTCACCTTGCATGGAAAGTCGTAAGATTTAAGCATAAACTCTTAAATATATCACGGATTGGATGGGGTTCAAAAATCAGATCTACAGAGAACAAGTAGGTGGTTTGCTGGTGGAAAGAGGCAGCTGTTTGACTTACAAACACTGGGATGAACTCCTGAAAGTCTCTTCCTTTGGATGTGATATAAAATGCTTCCATATGTTCTTGAGGAGTTAAGTTTGTTAAACTTTCTATCATGGTCTTCTTCCATGCATTTTGCATAGTTCTTTATTTTCTACCCAATATGTGTAACACAGCATGAGGTATTGAAAAAGGTCATCTTCCATTCTCCAGCTCAGTGACAGACAAAACTGATGGCTAAAAGCTACTTTTGATTAATTTGTGATCTGCTGACATCATAAATTTTGCCAGGGACCAAATATGTTGTGAATCAATTGAATTTGGGTGGTGGGAAAAGATGGACAGCTGTATGGTACAGCTTCTTTTCCCCACACATAGAAGACTGTTTCACTCAAAATTGACTGGTCATACAAGCAAAAAACTTTACCTAAGGACTCAAAGATATACTAAGTCAGTTTGTCAATGACACTAAATTGGACAAACTGTTGACTCCCTTGAGGGTAGACGAGTCCTGCAGAGAGACCTTGACAAATTAGAGGGCTGTGCAATCAGCAACTCTATGAAGTTTAAAGAAGATAAGTGTTGGATTCTGCACCTGGGATGGGGCAACTATGGTTGTGTACTGTGGGAAGGGCCCTGGGGGTAGCGAGTGACAGCAGCTGAACATGAGCCAGCAGTGCCAGGTAGCCGAGAAGGCCAGTGTCATCCTGGCCTGTACCAGCAACAGTGTGGTCAGCAGGGCCAGGACAGGGATTGTCCCCCTGTACTTGGCTCTGGTGAGGCCACACCTCGAGTGCTCTGTCCAGTGCTGGCGCCCTCAACTTAGAAAGGACGTTGAGGTGCTGGAGCATGTCTGGAGAGGGCAACAATGGTGGAGAAGGGTCTGGAGTATAAGTGCTATGAGGAGCACTTCTTGATGGAGCTGGGGTATTTTACCCTGGAGAGGAGGAGGCTCAGGGGTGACCTTATCACTCTATGACTGCCTGAAAGAAGGCTGTAGCCAGGTGGGGGTCAATCTCTTCTTGCAGGCAACCCTCAATTGGACAAGAGGACAGAGTCTAAAGATGTACAAAGGGAGGTTTAGGCTGGACATTAGAGAAGAAATCTTCACAGAAAGAGTGACTGGAGATTGGAATGGGCTTCTCAGGGAGGTGGTGGGGTCACTGTTCCCTACAGTGTTTAGGAAAACATTGGATGTGGCACTTAGTGCCATTGCTTAGCTGATGCAGTGGTGTTCAGTCATAGGCTGGACTCAATGATCTCAAAGGTTTTTTCCAACATAATTGATTCTGAGATTCTGTGATTCTATCCTGGTCAATGAAAAGCTGAACATGGGTCAGCAATGCCCTGGCAGCCAGGAGGGCCAGCCCTGTCCTGGGGTACAGCAGGCCCAGCATCGCCAGCCAGGCAAGGGAGGGGATTGTCCTGCTCTGCTCTGAGCTGGGGCAGCCTCATCTCGAGTGCTGGGGCAGTTTTGGGTGCTGCACTATATGAAATTAAACTACTAGAGAGCACCCAAAGAATGACCACAAAGACAGTGAAGGGTCTGGAGGGGAAGTCATGTGAGGTCACTTGGTTTTTCAGCCTGAGAATAGGAAACTGAGGGTATACCTCATTGCAGCAGATAGCTTCCTTCTGTGGGGAAGAAGAGGGGCAGGCACTGAGCTCTTTTCTCTTGTGAATGGTGACAGAACTGAAGGAAAAAGCATGAAGTTGTGTGAAGAGAGGTTTAGGATGGATATCAGAAAAAGTTTCTCATCCAAAGAGTGATTGGGCCCTGGAAAAGGCTCCCTGGGGAAGTGGTCACAGCCTGAGAGAGTTCAAGAAGTGTTTGGACAGCACTCTGAATCACATGGTGTGACTCTGGGGTGATCCTGTGTACAGACAGAACTCAAAGATTGCTGTGGGTCCCTGCCAGCTCAGGATATTCCATGATGATTCTATGGTTCTGATTTTGCAATGTTTCTGCTGTTGCCTCTGTGATTTGTAACAGAAGTCCTTTCAAAATTCACTTTGATTCACATGTCTAATGATTGAGACAGTTGTCAGAATTGATAATTTGTTCTCTGAAAGACACTTACCTTCCTCATTACATAAAACCACAAGAAAGACAAAATGCGCAAGCCCAGAGGGATTACAGAGAGAGCATGATATAAAATAATCAATGTCCATCTCTGTAAATTACAGGATGTTTTTCTTGAGAACTTAATTCATGTTATGTTATCATTTTTTCATGTGCTGGAGAGACCATATAATGCACATTTCTCTGTTCCTGCTAAACCTCACAAAAATTTTTGGACTCTGTGTAGTGAATGAGCATGTATTTTCATGTAGTGTCATTGTTTTACTACTTCCCATGTTTATTTGGACAGATTCATAGCACTGGGTAGAAAGTGTATTGGTTGGCAACTTCAGTTTTGGAAGAGAAAGTAAACACATGGTGATTAGCAAACACTGAACTCTACTGTGTTTAATTTTGGCTTAACAAAAACTAGAAACACATACAGACAAATGCATGAACCAGGGACCCTTTTCTGTTTTGTTCCAAGCAGGAGCATTTGTCCATACACTGCTTCCTAACCCTTCTTTGGAGAATTTCCAAGATTATAGTTTTTTGCCTTTTCTTTAAATATGTTTATTAAACCAACTTCACATGCCAATAAGACACTAGTTAACAAAAGAATGATAAGTTACAAATAGAGAATTTGCCTCTGAGATGTAATTGAAATCACTAAACTAATAAATTAAAAATAGTTTAAAAACAAAACAAAACAAAAATTGAAAAATTATGCCTACTGTTGTTAAATGAAAGGTCACAAGAGTCATTTATAAAAGACCCCAGAAAAATATTGGAAAGATTCTCAATGAATTTTAAGGCTAAAGATAAATACACAACAACCACCTAACCTTCCAGTTGTCATTGTTTTCTTTTAGTACTTCCATTGTTCCTTTTAGTCCTTGAGTTACCTACCCTGAAAGTTGGGGGGTTTTAAGGTACTTACTCTTACTACCTATAAATGCGCTGTCTTTTCAGAGATTTTGACAGATCCCTTTAAGTGGAGTTAAGGGCTCAGAGCAGAAAATAGGAGCATGAAGTCATACAGCCTATTTTCAGAGCAACCATTGAATCTCTAGCATTGCTTCAGGCAAGAAAATGTTTTATTCTGTGTTTCATCTTATTGTTACCGTGTTTCTCAGATGCAAAGAAGAGTTGGTTGTTTTACTCACACCTGTAAAACATCCTCAGAAAGAGTGCAAGTTGACAGTGCTCTTAGAATTCGTTATCTCATCTCCCTTGCCACACTTTTCTACCTACTTGGCAAGTATTTTTCCTGAAGACAAAATAACCTCAGAGCCACAGGCGGCTATGAGGTATATAGTAACACACAGCAAAGCCTTTTGCATGCTTGCCACATGCAATGCACAAAGTAATCACTGAGCAACTTTCCATATTCCATAAAGATGAAAAGCATTTCCTTCCACCAAGCCCTGCAGCAGAGGGCCGCATCCACCAGAGCCATTCGGTTGATTTCAAACAAAGGTAGGAAGTGGCTGTATCCTAATGCTTCATTGTGGTCCCATGAGTCAGTGCTTTGGAACTCAGTACCTATTCTTCACTCTTTTACCAGAAGAAGGAAAGGAAAAAAAAAAAAGCCCACCCAGAAAAGAAGCAGATAAACAGAAACAGCGAGGGTGTTCAGATAAATACTTTGCTCAAGAGAGAGCTCCTGGTCCTTAACTTTTCAATTTCTAATCTCCAGCTCTGCAATAACATTTACTCACCAGCAGGAAATCACTTGTGGTGAAGTTTTTCTACTGCTATGATGGTCCAGCACTGAACTGACCTGTCAAAGCCATGTTGTTGGGGAGAAAGACAGAAGTTCTACAGGCTGAGAAGGTGACTCAGTAACCCTTCTGAGTGGAAAACCACTCTTGCAAACACAAACATAGGACGTTATTCACAATAGTAACTAGGGTAGCCAAGCCACAAGAAGTAAATTTTCACTTACTGGTTAGCATATTTTTTGGGGGTTAACAGATACCTTTTACTGAAAGCATAAGCATGAAGGAACAACGGAAGTGTTGCCAAAACCACATCACACAGCATTGACCATGCTATTCTTCCTAGCCGACAAAACTGCTTATGATGTGGATGACCAGATTAACATTACAAGAGCTGTGGTACTGCATGCTGATATGGTATGCTACTGGGCAAACACCATAGCATTTTAAAAATTCCTACCAAAAAAAAGGTATTGAAAACTTTGCTATTGTTTTATATCACTAGAAATCATATTATCCACCACAGATGCAGCTGCCTCTAAGGTGAGCAGTGACAAATACTTAACAGTGAAATTAAAAATACTCAGTATTTCCAAAGATCAGTATCTCAGAAATACCTCAAGCTGAGTATAACAAACATCTGCAGTTACAAACATTCACAATCTTATCTTCTCAAAGGTACCTGTGGTGACTGCAAGATCCTGCACAATCATTACGACCACATAATGATTACACGGATTACAGGACAGCGACCTCATTGAGGCTGGGGCAACTTTACTGTTCAAATAGAGATGCCAGTTACATGATCTGCTAGAGAGCAGCATTAAAAAGGAAAAAAAAAAAAGGAAAAGACTAAAAGATGAAAATAATAGTTCAGCTAAAATGCATTATACCCTTTTTAACATTACTGAAAGACATTACTGTATATTTTATAACTTGAGAAGTTATAGCGTAGACTCAATGGTGTTTTATATGACGATTTCCAAATACAAAAATAATGTAATTTTTCTTCTGTTGAAGTGATAAAATTTCAACCTATAAATGTATGGATAGTTTGTAGATTGAAATGCTATACTTTTTGAGATTTTCATAACATTCACTAAATTTTAGAAGTATTTAATTTTATGGAAAAAGTACTCCAGTTCTCCCTATACAAAGCAGGAGACTATACTCTTTTTCTTCTTAAAAAAATCTTGATCTAACTGTTGTTAAGGTACATCATTACATATCCTCTGACTCTCATACTGATAATTGTCTTTTTGTTCATTTAAAAGATATAAGTAATGCCCCTTTGTTTTGTTTTATTGTAGTTTTCTTTTTGGGGGTTTTTTTGCTAACATCTAACAATAAAATTCTATTCATGTCTTTAGCATATTTTAGGGACTCAGGCTGACCATATTAGCAAAACTGTATGGAGTGCATAACGTCATATAACAATGAGTAATCTGCATGAAATTCCCTTATACTTTGCCAAAATATCAGATAGTCAGAACTGTTTACAGAGGTACAAAAACCATAGAGAGCACAGTTTATAAAACAAAAAAGGAAATGTACTCTATGCAACAGGAAAATTAAAACACAGTGACAGCACTATCTTGTTAGAAACACTTGGCAGCATGTCTAAAGCATCATGGTCAAAGGCATGATGCAGTATGTGCTGTGTTCCAGTCAGAAGCATTCCCAAACTCCAAACCTCTCTAGCCATCATCACCACCTCATTTGGCAGTGGCTCCAAAACTCAGTTCATATAGTCTAAATTTACTCCACATGAAATAATGAAATAGACACAAACTTACTAGATCTGTGTTGAGTTCATTACAAAAAAAAAAAAAAAAAAAAAAAAAGGAACTCTGGCAAATATCAAAAATAGCAATACAGCATAAAGCTGGGCAGCTACAAATACAAAGACAGTACAGTAGCACTGTATCATGAAAGCTCTCTTCTACATCATGTCCACATCCTGTTTTCATTTTAAATTTTCAGTGACACTTCTCTTTATTTGTCTTCCTTTCTAAGTTCTTCCAGTTTCTCAGTTCCACGCTTTTTTTCCACGTTGCTGCTGCTGCTGCACTGGACACAGAACCAATGTGTTCAGAATAGATAACAAGCAGTGTTTTGAGTGGATAAAAAGGAGAAAGACACCAAAAAGAGAACTGACATATCTTTGATTTTGAGCTACAAAAACTCTGAAGACTGTATTCCGCTTTTCTAAAAGTTATTAACCAAAATTATTTTCTGATTCCCTAAAAAAGCCCAGCAAAGGAAATTAATACATTCAGACACATTGAATTCACATTCACTGTGAATTCTGTATTTCTGCTGTGTTTCTTAAAGCACACATGCATAAACTGAAAGGGGTCTTTTAAAGCAGCTTTGAGGATTGAGAGATGTGCTTTTCAGCACACTTTGTCATTAGCGTGTCACTACTCAGAAGAGCGAGGACAAGAAACAATCTCAAAGACAGACTGGTGCATACCAGAGATTGTGTAGAAGACACAAGCTAATCTGTCTGAAAGCAGAGATGTTAAGGTAAACAAAAATATTTCTTTTTATCTTTATATTTTTCAAACTTTCTTGAAGAAAACAAACAGGCATTTTTTTTTATTATCTATTAAAAACCCTTTGAGTAAACTGAGTAGATGGTTCCTTTTCAGTTCTTTCTATGGTTTTCAGACAGAAAAAACAAGAATGGAGGACTGTATTCCCAAAACCTGTTACAGAAAGGCTTGAATAATGAAATTGCAATACAAGCTCCCAGCCACAATCCAGGACAAAATATGACGTAGCTCTATAAAAAAGAGGAAAGAGGATGAAGCACCATTTTGTCTTCTTATTTTAGAAGGATTGAGACATAAACCTTACTTGAAATTTACAGACTAAATCCTATTCTTCAAAAAGAAGGAAAAATATTTTTAATTGTTTAATTGGCATGTGTAAGTATCTTCATAGGGAGAAAATAACAGATCATAAAGAGGTCATCATTTTACATGAATGGCACAGCGAGAACTTTACAGTGAAGCTAAACAACCTCAATTTAGCACCAGCAAGAATGACAAAGCATTGGAACAAACTAGCAAACTACCAAATTTTAAGATTATTTTTTTGTCTCAGAGTATCTAAACTCATGGATCTAAACTTTGAAAATAAAATTTATGTATATAAGTGTCTATTCTTTATTAAAGTAATTAGAGATATTATTTGAGCCAAGGACTGGAACACTCCTGTAGCCTATATTCTGCCTCTTTCAAGAGATGTGACCCTGACTAACTGACTTTGCACTTCTATCTTAATTTCTTCATCTGTAAAATGGAGATAATGCTACTTTTTTACATATCTCAGTGCATAATGTGAATTAACTAATGTTTTAAACTGACGATAAGATGAAAGCCAACTTTAAGCATAGTTTGATTAACAGAACCATTCATACCATCTGCAAATTAATAAAAAAAATTCCTTTACAGATTTCTTGCAAATATCAATAATAATTATACCAAGCAGGGAGTCCAGATATTAATCACTTAAATGTTCTGTCGTATTCATGAATGTCACAGAAATATCAGTGTAACTTCTAAAAAGTGACTGAGAGTGGCCCCTCTGAAAACAAAGTGTTCAGGAGTTCAGGACTGAAGTCCTCCCACCTTCACATAAAATCTGTAGCTGTCATGAGCCTTTCTTCTGTTCTATACATCAGATATGTCTGCTTGTAGGGAAAAAAAATAAACAAAAAAAGACTACGAAGAAAGCCAAGTTTTAATTTAGAATTTAATAAAAATTGATTAAGCATCACAGAGCACAAACAAAGCTGCTCCATAAATCTCTCAGCACTTTTTATGCAGGAATGAAAGAAAACACTGTCTGCTGAAGCAGATGACAGATGCTGGTTTAAAGATAAGTATTATTTATACTTCTGTACCAGATTTCTTCTTATGCATATCTTATCATGCATGGATATACAATCAACAAAGCAATTATTCTGTATCAGTCAAAGACCTTACAACGTAATTTTTCTCCATGGGAATTTATTTTATACAATTCATTGTTCAATAAAAAATGGAGAAAAAAAAGAAATTTAAGCATTTCAAGAAAATGTTTAAATTATATCTGAAATACTCTTTCCTGCTGAAGTGCTTAAATGAGGCAATTGAAAAGTCTATAAATCGTCATGTTCAGAAATGCACTGAGGCTTTGCAAATCACTGAGGAATACCTCTAATACCTGCAAATACCTGAAATCAGGGAATTTTTAATAAAATTAGCTAATGCAGGTGATTTTTCCTCAGATTAGTCCAACAGACTCTTTCCTCACTGCAAAATACAGAGTGCACAGCTACGATCCATGGTAGCAAGTTTTAGCACAATCATGGGTATCAACATCTATTTTTTGATCCATAAGCAAAATTAAAAATAATTTCCACATTATATTTTCTTCCTTTTCTTATGCCTTTCCTTTCCCCTTCCCCCATGAACACTCATTTAGTAGTAGTTCACTGAAAAACTGTGTTTTTCTGGCTTAATAATCCAAAAAAAAGAGAGAAAAGGATACAATAATCTAAAGGCTGAAGAAACCTTCCTGCAGTGGTCTACTCTAATGTGTCTAAGACCAGATTTTGAGTAATGGAGACATAAACAACATGTTTCTGCCATGATATACAGGCACTTCCATCATAATCACAAAAAAATTGTTCTGAGAGAATTCAAGTGATAATTCCTCAGAATTACACTGGCAAAGAAATTAGCTTGTAGGCACTTGCTTTAATTGAGTACAATTGTGTCTTGAGACACAGAAATTTATAAGTAAAATACTTTACATAAATCAGCACTTATGCTTAAATACAGAATTAATTTTTCTTTTTGAATTACACAGAAATACACTATAGGAGGATATAGAGGATGATCATCAATTAGAGGATCATAAATTTTCATGAGTTTCTGGAATACTCTTGTTCCCCATAAAGATGCACGACACAGGAAAGTTTATCTGAATAAGTAAGAAGCCCTCTTTTCAAATCTGGCTATTAATATCCATCAAATATATCTTGACAACCTGTAATATGATTAAGATTGAAATAAATTAAAAGCTTCAGTGTATTTGTATATCTTACCTTGCTATGAACAGTGTGCTTTTTCATTTATAGTGAATGACACTAAAAAGACTAGCTACTATATTACAGGATTTAAACAGTTTTGCATTCTTCCTTTTAATTAAAAATGCTGTCACTAAAATTTTTTGCCATGCCTGAACCCTTCAAAGTGAAAATGTGTTCGTGCTAGAAGTTATTTATAATGACTGGCCAGTCTACTGATCAGTCATTGTCTGTCAGGCAAACATTTGAACTAATTATGACCTAAACCAAAGAGGCTTAAGAATAAGGTTACTTAATGTTTTAGAAAATAAGAGGAGAAAGGCTTCTGAAAGAAGCACCAGAATACATTCATTTTAAGTGGTCTAAAGTAATCTCCAAATTGCCAGTCACTGAGTAGAATGTTGGGGGCAATGTCTTTAAATCAATGGAGTCCAAATATTTTTTTCACAGCAGAGGATAGGAAAGTGAAACATAAATGGAGTTTTCCAAAATATTTAAATGGAAACCTTCCAAAGGTATCCTCACAATGTCATCTTATTTTTTAATTTCTCTGCCTGCCATTTTCTTAAGACATAGGAAAATGATTTTCAAATACAGCCAATCTGAAGAACCAGATAACTTGTATTGTAAGAAATGCAAAAGTATGCCAGTGTATGCAACATATACAGATTTGACATTGTGTCTACACATTTAACAGATGAAATACAAAGACACAAAATAATAAGCTTTTATGTTTCTCTTAATTGTCAGAGCTGGAAATGTCATAAAAATTTCCACCCACTTCAGAAGAATTTGGACTAGCTCCTCTGAATTGTAATAGTAACACAGGAAGCTCCTTTTTTGGAAATTTAGAAATTTATCTAAAAATGTCAGTGGCTTGTTTTATATTATTATTGACTTTAAGACAAATTTGTTTTGGAAAAAATATCACTACCAAGCAAAATACTACACAAAATAGCCACTGAAAAAATACCTATTCTACAGACCTAATTTTAGCATTTCTTTCTTTTTTGTGGGACAGTACTGTAACTCTATTTCCACCAACTCACCTGATAAACAGGCCTCTTGTTAATAGAACCTTTCTTGTTTAAATTTATGATTTATTCATTACACTTCTGATAGTCAACAGTCAGTCTTCTGTTTATGACAATCATGTTTTCAAAACTATTCACAAATATAATTCTCCCTCTATGCTGAATATCCCACTTTTTTTCTTTTTTTTTTTTTTTTTTTTCCTATGGAGAACACATCAAAATTTTTATTGAAAGTAATACATCTGAGTTTGTCTGTCACAATAAATATTAAATGTTCTGGGCCTTTCAAAGGGTTGACTTTTCTTTTGTTTGTCTTTTCTCCAGGAATTTCTGCAGTGTAGGAACTTAGCAATTCTGAGTAAGTAGTAGAATGTAACATTTCACTAAAAATGAAACAAACCCTAGAAGCTTCAAAGAAAAACAAATGTACTGGCATTTCTCTGAAAATTGGCAAGAAAGGCATTAGGGAAGAAAAAAAAAAAATTAACAAGAAACGGAAACTCCTGCTCCTTAAGACTAAAATATGTAACAAGTGAGAAAAAGAAGTGGCATCCCTTGTCAACAAAGTCCTCTCTGGCACCCATTCTTCAAAGGGAAGCACTGTCAGGACTGAGCTGCTAAACAGTTAATCTTCAGTAACTCCACTAAAGAGCACTAGTGGCAGGCTGCCCGTCATTCTCTTAGACAGAGCTTGTCAGAGAAAGTAGGGCAGCTTGTCCAGCCCAGCAGTCAACTGATTACTAGCGAGCTCAATGGGGCTGCCGGCCAACTCCTGAGACTGCTGCCAGCCCCTTGGGTATTCAAAGGCCAGGATCCAGTGTGGCTCACTTTGCCAGAATCACATGATGTCAGTGCAGTTTTCTACAGACCAGAATAACCAGTCATTCAGGTTGCTGCAAATGGTATGCAAACAAATGTCATAAGCTCAGCAAGGCTTGCACCTGCATTAACATCCAGGGGTTACACGCACAGGTCGGATCCTCACCTCTGCAGAGTGCTTCTGAGATCCAGATGGGCACAGTGTGGTGTCCATTCAGGCCTCCTGCAGTAGCTATAGTTTAAAAAACTGCTACAGTAGTTTCACTGACCAAATCCCACTCTGGAAACTGCATTTCTAAATTTTTTTTTAAAAAGAGATGACACCAGAGAGTTGGGTCTGGTAGAGCTGAACAGACACCAGCTAGGTATTTACAGTTAGATGTATGGAATGGAAACAAAACTCCTAAAATGTCTAAGAAGAAAATGTGCATTCATTTAATATCTAAGGAAATTCAAAATTTAAAAAAAAAAAAATTAAACTGATATCTAAGCAATATATTTTTCATAAAGATTTCTCTCCATGCAAATTTCACCCAAACCAATACACAGACCTGTCAGCTTCCCATCTGATATACTCAATAGCATATTTAATACTGTAAATGTGAAAATTATTTGAAAAGTGAAATGCAGTGATGGTAAAAAAAGAAAAAAAAAAAAAAAAAAAAAAAAAAAAAAAAAAAAAAGAACAAAATTTCTTTTCTACTTCAAAAGTTTGCAGGTTTGTCAAGCTTAGAAGCTGCATGGGTGCAGTTAGGGTTATGAACTCTGAGTCTGACTAAGTGAAGAAAAAACAGGCAGCCCTTTCCCTGCAGGGTTTTTTGGCTTGGGGGTTTCTTCTGCAGGTTCTGTTGCCTGTATCAGTGTACAAAGCCCAGATGAATATCCCAAAGGTATAAATTGGTGCAGCACCTGGGTCAATGCAGACTAGGAGATGAATAGATTGAGAGCAGCCCTGGGGAGAAAGACTTTGAAGTGCTGGAGGAGATGCTGGACATGACCCAGCCATGGGCACTCCCAGCCCAGAAAGCCAAACATGTCCTGGGCTACATCCAAAGGAGCATGGGCAGCAGGGCCAGGGAGGGGATTCTGCTCTGCTGTGCTCTGCTGAGACCCCACCTGCAGAGCTGCATCAGCTCTGTGGTCCTAGCACAGGAAGGACATGGACCTGTTGGAGAGAGTCCACAGAAGGCCACCAAGTTGATCAGAGGGAGAGAGCACCTCTTGTATGCAGAAAGTCTGACAGAATTTTGATTTTTCAGTCTGGAGAAGAGAAGGCTTTAGGGTGACCTAATGGTGGCCTCCTAGTACCTGAAGCAAACTTACAGGAAAGATAGGGCAAGATTGTTACAGAGAATGTAGTGACAGGACAAAGGGTAATGGCTTCAAAGTTATGTTATGTTTAATTTAGGTATTAGAACAAATTCCTTGCTGTGAGGATGGTGAGACATTGACTGCCAGAGGAGGCTGTGGATGCCCCATCCCTGGCAGTGTTTAAGGCCATGTTGGAAAGGGCTCGAAGCAACCTGGTCTAGTTGAAGGTATCCCTGGTCATGGCAGGGGATTTGGAATGAAATTATCTTCAGGATCGCCTTCCAAACCAAACCATTCTATGATTGTATTTATAGGAAAGTCCTCTGGACTTCATGGAGAATAACCACTGAAGAGTGGAAACTATGAGGAAAGGAGGAGATGCTGAAGAATACCTCTGGCCTCCTTACAACATATTAAAAAAAAGTGATGGAGTTAACAGTAATTTTCACAAAGCCAAATTCTACTGATTTTGACCACTTTTAGGTAGTATCGTTGTGTCTAAACCAAAAGAAGCAGTGATGCAAGACATAAACCAACAGGAGTGTTGTAGAAAAATTGGCTTTAAACACTGAGCTAGAGCCTCAGGCCCAACACAGCTGCCCAGAACACTTGAGGAAGCCAGGAATTCTCACAACACAGACAGACTTGAGAACAAAAAAAAATCTCTAGCTGACAAAGTAAGCGTGTCAGGATGGCCTGGTGACAAAAGCAGATGGGGTTGAAATGCAAACCCAAACCCCTTTGGCTCAAAAGTCTGTCTCTGGAGATGTGTGCCAGTATCTGTCTGCAAAAATGCAGGGACTCCTTTTAATTTGGTGGATCACTGCCAATTTCCAAAGTCAATCCAACAGTAAGTAACATCTCAGCTTTTGACTTGTCCTTGTTCACTCTAGTGTCTATCTGTTGCAGAATTATGAATTAGAGTTAAATCACACATAACTTTAAACCTCAGCCAATTATCACCAGAAGCATGGCATGCTGAAATAACAACAGGTGTGTGTTTCTCAGATTTCCTTGGCATTAGCAACATCTTCTCCCCTCCAGCATCTGAGACTTTTGACAAGTGGCCCTTCTGTCTCCTCCCTAGTCTAACCAGAAAGGATATAAAGTTGCACCTATGACAGCCATTTCTATCAACTTGAAGAAGCAACTGTGGCCATAAAATGAAAAATAATGTCAAATTACAGAAGTTAGAAAAGCAGTGATACAATAATAACCTAGAGAGGTCAAAACTGCCACTCATTTACTTTTCAAGACAAAATAACAAAAGTAACACATGGTTTGTTCGATTTGGAGGAGAGACATATTTCTTGTCATTCAGATTTGGTACCCTTCCACCTGGTGGCAGTTAGGCTTGTATATTATTCTAAATCCTAGAATAAAGATACACATAGCACACAGTATAAGAGATCAAATGACAGTGCATGTTTTTCACAGTAATGTCACATTCTTGGGAAAAGCACAGTACAATAGCTACACTATGTACAAACTGAGCAAAAACATGACTCATGACTCACAAATTAAATCCAAGCACTTCATGTAAATCTTTTGGAAATGTGAATACCCAGGATGCAAAGCAAGAAGCTGGCATTAGTATTACAGCATTCTCTCAAAATCCATTTATGCTAAGTGTTGTGCCATATGAGCCTCACCTCCTATGAGCCTGATAAATATATAAGGCAAATTCATCTCTGAAAAATGTGCATTTTTAATGAACTGTGATCTTCACTGCCACTAACAACTAGTTCTATGACTTCATTTGGTCTTCTTTGCCATGAAATATCTCAATATATTATACAATCTGTCATTCTGAGATCTCCCTCTTACTACTCATATCCACTGTTGTCAATCCCAAAGATAAAATTTATTTAATCAGAGGTATAATACTAGGAGTCAATTTTAGATTTCAAGGTCACTCTAGTTTTGGTTCCTCTAGTTACTCATTTCTAACAGAATTGTATTCAAGATTTGCATTTCATATAAAGACTGCATACTGTTACTAAATACTCTCAGCTTTTAAGTGTTAGAGGCATGCCACATGATGAGGCCTTTGATTCATTTTTTTTTTCTTTATCAGTTAGTGGGCTTTTTCTTCTCCCATATTCCAACCTTCACTTGATTAAATTGAATTTAAGATTAAGGAAGTGGTGAGGGAAACATGATTTCATATTTTGCTTAAACCACAGAGCTACAAAATGGTCTTACAATTTGCTGTAATGTATTTTACTGTCACTGAGTACATATGACAAGTATTAAGATGTAGTGAATCAGTCAAATATCCCATTCATATAAGCAGGCCAAAAATCAGTTGATTATAATTTTCACCATGACAATAGTTATTTGCTCACAACCCAAAAATCTGAAAATAAGGATGGAAAAGCTGTCTGAAAACTCTGCTCAATGGCCACAAATCACAGGACTGGAGTTAGGAGCAAGTTTTTGTGCTTTTACAGAGCAGGTAATTTCTTCAACTGGTCCGTCTCTAACGTACAGTAAAACTGAAAGTTTAAAAATAAGGGAAAGAAGTCATCTTGTCATGCAATAAAGAGACAGCCAGACTGGACTGGAACAACCCTGGCCTTTGGTGTTTCAGTAAGTCAAGCAGCATCCTGGGTCCAAGTCCTCACAGCCTCACAAGGCCAACATAAGCCCAGTCACCATCTTGTCCTGTAACGTAGGAACACAGAATCAAGCCTGGGGGACCTGGGCACAGTCCCTAAGCCACTGCATTCAGGGGAGGTGGGAGACCCAGAAGTTCTCAGCAAGTTCTCAGCAGCCACTGAGGAGCACAGCATGTTGTAGAAACAAAGCAGTTTTTCCTGCCCATACCTTAAAGAAATTCCCCAATTTTTTAATACGTTTTCCATGGCAGGCTTTTTACACAATTGCACAAACAACACACCCAGAGGTGGCAGGCAGCTGAACTGCCTTACAGCTCTGCAATTTTTAACCCGTTTTTCTTTTTAAGTTTACTGTGTGTTTTTTGGAAAGCTGATGGAGAGCAGAACTTTTGGGCACTCTCACTCTCACTTTGGAGAGGGGCATAATTTGACACTGCAAGCCTCATCTTACTGAATGGGAAAAAAAACACCTGAAGAGCAGCCTGGTCTCTTGAAATTCTTCTTTGAAAGTAAATGGATTCCAAGCATATTAAATTACAGTCCTTAATGAGACAATTTTGTCAGAGCCTCTCAAGTTCATAATTTTTCATGTGTCGATACACTTTGCTGAGATGAGGCACCTGCCTCTACAGGAGTTATGCTTCCTTTCCTTCCTTCCCCTCCTTACACATACCACTGCAAATCTGAAGGGATATTTCAATCACCACTTTGATAAAGAAGATCATTTTGGCATAGAGGTGATCTCCTAACAGATTAAGGATATTTACTTTCTTCCTGATGGATCATTCCCAGAGATATCAGCACAACACAACCTACGCAATTAGTTTTCACAGGTGGCTGTTTTGCCTCCAGTAAAACTGCTTTCTTTCTCCTCCTGCAAGTCATAGCAGAGCAAATGTATATAAAAACATTTCAGATATGAAATAAACACTTTCATAAAAGCAGCTGTGATGCAATGCATCATTTCTGTCTGACCTGAGCTATGGAATGAACTTTTGTTGCCAGAATCAAAGATGGTAAGGAAAGAGTGGAGGACAGAGGCCAGAACAGGGCTGGGGGAAGATCAGGGCTCAGAATAGCACAGTATAAAATTACCTCAAACACTCAAAGGGTAAATGCCTGCTTGGTGCAAGCACACACTCTCTATGTATTCTGCTGCACAACCTGTGCAAACATGCTCATGCTGCCATGCAAGAAAAACCAAGACAGTTATCTACAACTGTGAGTTAGGAAAGGCAAGCCCCTCATATATTATGTGCCACAGGCAGCAGTGGATTCCCTCAAGCACAGTAAGAAGCACACCTGAACCTGTAATTCCACCTTTATATACTTTAACTGACCACTCTCTAGGAAAGTATAAAAGAAAAACTTCCTAAAACTGCTGTCTGACATTTTCAAGATACTACAATGTCAATGTGGAAATCTCAGACAAAATATCTGTTAAAGATATCTCTACAAAAAGAATCTTGAACTGTTACAAAGTAGGGATTCAAGTGAAGTTTTTTGACAAGTTCCTTCAGGACTACTCTACATAGGAATCTGGCTGTACTATTTAAACCTCTGTGAAGCTTATTTGGAATTTTTTTTTTTCAGTGCTCAAAGAAGAAAACATAGGAGAAAAATCTTATTCATTTTTGTGAAGTATTTTTTTTATATGGTCATTGAGGAAGCCTACAAAGATATTAGAATATTCAGGCTGCACAACAGATATGGGGTTTTTACAACACTTCCTAAGCCTAAGGTGCATGGTATATCAGGTCTCACTTTTAACTGGTATGACCAACTTACTCATATTGGAGTCTAACACAAAGTGCCAGTTGAGCAAGAAAGTTTTCTTAACTTTTTTTTTCTGGAATTTCTTTTTCTCTCAAAGATGCAATGCATGCAGTAATGTTTTAATGCTGGGGAGAAAGACAGAAAAAAAAGAGAAAGATTTTTGAAAACTCCTTCAGCTTATTGATTTTGGTGAGCAATTACAATTTTATGCACAGGTAATTTTATGCACAATAGCACAGCAAGTGGGAAGTCTCACCAGAAGCTTCAATCTTTTGGAGGAGAGGAGAGGAGAGGAGAGGAGAGGAGAGGAGAGGAGAGGGAGAGGAGAGGAGAGGAAATGTGGTTATAATTATGATGATCTTTCATGTAAAAGTTTGAATTTGGTATTGATTACTATGTAGGAATGCACACCACAACAGTTTTATCCTCAAATTCAGTGCACAAAACATACATAGTAAGAGTCTAGAGCTCCCCTAAGAAAAACCGTTACTGATTCACAACACTTGAGATTGTAGTTCAACCAATAATTAAAGTTATTTTATGTAGCTCACTGAGATCTTATGAGGACATACTGTATCTGTGGGAAAAAACTATTGTAGATTTATGTATACTACATAATTAATTGCAAAAAGGTCAAAGGCCCAAATCTGTCATTCTTCATGCAAAGTGTTAATAAAAGCACTTTCTTCTATAGATACAAGAATTGACCAGAAGGGTTTCTCAGGCTAATGTTTAGAGTTCCTGCACACTGTCATACCAGCCTCTTTATATAAATTAATACCGCCATTCACAGCAAGCCTCTAAGGAAACCTAAACTACCTCAACTTCCATGATGTGTTCAGAACACTTTGAAGAAATTAGGATCGGATTTTGTGCTACTAGGTAACTTATTTTTCTTCATATCTTTGCCATTGAAAGTCCCTTGGCACAGAAAAGAACCAGAAACTTCTGACTGTCTAATGACTAATGGCTGCTGACTGTACACCAGTATCAGATCTGAAAAATGCTTCACAGCTCTGTGGCTTCATGGTTTCACAAGCATTTTTATTTCCAAGAAGAAATAAATAATGCCAAAGAGGCAAGGAGAAATAGCTGAGGTTTGTTCATTCCCTCCATTCACTACTGCCATTTCAGCAAGCCAAAATTAATTCTTGTTCCTTACTTGAAATGATTCTAAAAAGACATATTTTCTAAAGCTGTGTCACTTCCATTAATAAATCAAATATCATTACATTATATTTTTAACAGTATAATATGTGCCCATAATATGTTCTTCTTTATCCTAGGTTTTTATCATTCTTCTGCTTCTCAGAAGAAACTCCTTGTTCCCACTATATAAAAAACCAACAACTTTTCCCCTCACTTGTCTATTTGATGAAGAAATGAGAGAATAAGAGGGAACATATTCCTCTACTTAAATCCAAAGAGGACCTCAAGAGCTGGTAGCAAAAGCTGAAGAACTGTTCCTGATCTGGAAATGCTCAAAGCACTCAGCACCGTCAAATGGATTTTTCTGCCAAAATCTGATGTGACTGTATGCTAATATGCAAACTGAATCTTTGCAAGAGCTTTCAGCTTAGCCACATCCAGGTCTTTTTTTCAGAAGAACAGCAACAGGAATACCCTGACACCACAATGACCTCTATGCCTAATTTCAAGACTTTGCTCAACAGCAAGGAGAAGGCAAAGCTTGTCAGCAAAACAGCTGTAAGATACATTTATTACAATCAAATGCATTTTTTGTTAATATCATTTTTAGGAATGTCTAGCCCAGTTTTGCTGAAACTTTATAATAAAGTTCAGCCCTAGGTGCATTCTGCATGGCAAAGTCAAACTTCAAAGAAGTGAAGCTTAACTGATTTATAAACAAAGGGAACCACCCTTGTAACAGGAGGATCCTGGCCACCTCAACACTCAGTAGTACTACCAAGCCCGTTTAGAATAAAAAGAAATAATGAATTTTTAAGAAAACAAGAAAAAGTAACCAATTGCACCTCTAATGCAGACATATTAGAATTGTAATGAAATGAATATAGGAAAAGTCTGTATTTGGGAGCTGAAAATATCTTTCCAGACTGCTGCCAAACAGGCAATGAATACTAGCCAAGCTTGACACAGAATATGGATCTTCATGGGGTATAGTGACAGCATTTAGCCTCATCAGGGATCTGTCTTTGAAAGTATTCTGGATTTAAAAATTCTGGGCCCAAAAAATGTTGACCAGTCTCCTATTCTATCCAGTTGCTTTAAGCAGAAGTCTAAGTCATCCTTCTTAGCTCATGAGACACTTCATATTCACTGTTTTTAAGGAACTTTTGGGATTCAGAACAGTGCCTAGCTAAAAAATGGTTGCAACTGTCTCTCTGCCTCCCTTCTTCATAGCAATAAGGAAAGGACAAGGTCAGATTTTTAAGATTTCCATGATGGATAGAAATTTGCTTCCCAGCTTAGATACACGGCAAAAAGCCCTTCATTAGAGAAATACATAATATTCCTCTGCTCCTTTAGAAGGCAGGTTCCTTTGTGACTTCTTCCACTGCTGTGATTAGGAAATCACCTTTCTCCAATAAAATCTACCCAGTGTCATGCCAAGTAAGAAGACCACACAGAAATCTCGTTTTCATAACCCCATCAAGTCTTCAGAAACAGAGAGCAGACTTGACTCTTCCTTAGGTGATTTACCTCAGTAAATGTGCTTTTGAAAACTCTGGTAAGGAGACAACTACGTGGTATTAATATGATATAAAATAGGTGTATAGTGAACAATGTACAGTAAAAAATTGCTAAATCACAGAAGCCAGTAATACACACATACACACAAGAGCAGCTTTCTCTTTAGAAAATATAAAATAAAGAATTCATACACTAAAGTCCTAGGTCATAAATACATAGATTCATATTAAACTGTCAAAGTACTGCCTCTGTCAAGGGATTTGTCTGACTTCAAGGGAATTGTAGCCTCTTTCTGGGGATTCTGTTCCTTGGAATCAGTGAAGACCTCAGATATTCTGGCTCCACTAGGTACTTGGATACTGGGATTCTGGATAAATTTGTGTCTCTGGATTCTTGTACTTTATGAAGCAGTTCATCTTGACATGGGACAACACAGAGTTTTTGCTTCTCTTCCAGCTTTACGTACAATAAAACACAGGATTCTACTTCACCTTTAGTTATATTAGTTAGGATAGAATGGCTGCTGGAATAGCATTTTGGAAAAGGACTGAGGCTAAGCATTTTGAAATGCCTAGATATTAGCTATTTGCCAACTCACAAATTTTAAGAATAAAGTTAAAATCTCAATACCAATGCTTTATTATAAAGAGAAATAAAGTAATTTAAAGCTTCTACAGTGAATGTATAGGTCAAAACCACAAAGCTTTCCCTGTAGATGGTAATGACACTGACAAAAGTTAACTGTTCACTCCTTTGAAATAAAACTGATACATGATACTTATGAAAGTACAATATTTTGTGGCTATCAAAAACTGCCAGTGTTCCTGTTATTATATTCTGTGTTCTTTTGCAGAAACTAATTCAGTTTCAGTTGCATATCAACTTTTCTTCGCTAAAAAAATAAAGTCATGGAACAAAGTACTCACTTTTCTGAACTTACTGACTTACTAATCTAGGGAAATGCCACAGAACAACAGATGACTACAACACAAACATTTCTGCAGCTGAATTGAGCACAGACTACAGTTTTACTGAAAAATCTCACAGCATCTAGCCAGCATTATTCAACTGCTAGAAGCTTTTGTTTTATATCTGACCCTTGTCTCATAAGAAAATATTTCACAAAATGTTGGACTAAAAATTTTATGACATCAAGCCAATACTTTCTTTCTCCACCTGAATCATAAATAGTGTAAAAATTTACTGACTTGCTGTATTTCAGCATTTCTGATCCCAGATGGAACCAGGAACTAGAGAATAATTCCAGAAAAAAAAAGTGAGAATCTTGTTTACTCTTTTACATCCTTGAAAATACATCTGATTTGAGGTTGGCTTTAACCAGCTGTTAGACAGTAGCTCAAGCAGCTCAAACATTCATAAAGAACTTTTCTTCTTGAAGCTCATATGTTAGAGCAGCACCTAGTATAAGTAACTGTTTCTGCCAAAATTACACCAGTCATTTGCCTGAGATTTTCCTGTATACATATAAATGATTCACACTTGTTGCCACATTCATCTTACTGTCTATTATCCATTACTCTTCAAAGTCACTGTTACTCATATTTGTTTGATTATTATTCTTTGTTCTATGGAGTTTTATTTTTGGACAGTCCTGAACTAACAGTAGTGACTGCAATGTCAGTGATTTTTTGCTATGGCATTTAATCTTTCCTTTTGTATCTGCAATTTTTGTCACTGAAGAAACTTTAGACCTTGTGTGAAATATGTCATATACACCATAGGAAAAAGATATTAACATCAGAGAAGAGTCTCCATTAAGAACCAACTCCATATGCTATTCTTTTCATTATTAACATCTATTTCTGGGAGGATTACAGCCATCTTGTATAAACAGAATAACATTTAATGAAACGAAGTTGGACTTTTACATATGAGAGACTTTTTATTTCACATTCACTTTAACCTCTCTTGGGTTTTTTCCCCTTACAAGAGTGCTGAAGATTAGATTGGTGCCCTAGGGACTATTAAACTTATTTTAATGTAACTTACATATCTTTTTAACTTTTTTTCTTTTCCATGAATCTGACATATGGTGCATCTGGGAAATTGAAAGACCATCAGGAAAATAACATTCCACAAATACATAGTTAAATATTCAGTGTTTTAGAATGAGTAAACCAACGTAAGGAACTAATGTCTTCTTTTTTAAAATGTTCATTTGGTTCCTTTTCAGAAAAAAATATCACCAACTTCAATATAGTCAATATGATTTAAAGGTCAGAAGGAAATTGTAAGAGGCCCTTAGCAGCAAATTTTTAGTATATATCCTTTGCAGGCTGATGTTTTTTCTGTCCTAGCAGATCTGCGAACCTTTTTTTTTTTTTTTCCTATTGCTAGATATGTAATTTTGAAGGTGGTTTGTGTTTTCTCCTTTGTCTTTTAAAGAAGACAAATCTTAATCCTATCCATGCAGTTGAATGAGATATTAAAATAGTGCCATTTTGGAGAAGAGTTAAGGACCAACATCTTAATGTTTACTGGTCAATCAAGGGATAAAACTAGGAATGAAATGGAAATAATTCCTGAAGGTAAGGAATAATATATGGAGATCAGTTTCCTGGTGCTACATGAAAAGGTAGAAAAGCCAAGATTTCCAGGTAAATCTGGCCACCATATGAAGATGCATAGAACTGTGCTTTGCTGTTTTCCCCTAAAGCAATTTAATTGCTTATGTTTTGAAATGCTGTTGCATTATGTTCTCTTCTTTTTAAATTGTATTATACCAGACTCTAGCTATAGAAATCCTGAAAGGATCAGGTCAGCAGGTTAGCAAGAATCCATAGATTTGCTGAAGGCCACCATGAAAAATAACACTTTAAAATTAAGAAAAAAAATTCTTAGACCAATGCATCAAGGAGTTTCATCCATTCATGAGAGAAAAAAATGAATCTTTGATTTTTGGCTACCATTTTGCTGTCTTGTGAAGCAAGTAAACTTTCAGACTGGAAAATCAAATCTGAGCTAGTAAAAGGAACATTGTGATAAATAAAATCTTAGTTTGAGCTTTTATGACTCTTACTTACTGAAGAAAACTAACAAAGTTTACAAGTCAAACATAGCAAATAGTTAACTGTGCATATTTGTATAGAAAATACAGATGTGCTTTAAGTTCTCTGTCCTTTTAAAACCAATATTAACTACATATTAAATGGCAATGAAAGATCAAATGTCTTGTACCAGTAAATTTCCATGGTCAAAGATGCTGTAGGAACAACTTCCCTGTAAGTACCATATCAGTCTGCAAAAGACACAGCAAACTATCATTGCAGATAACAAATAAAACATAAAGGCATATTACTCAGAACACCATCTTTTACCAAGTGCAGTCACCTGGATCCTGTGATATTTTTATGTTGTTTTTAGTATAACAAGCATCTTTTTCTTTTAAGTCATTTACACTATGCAAACATACAATCTATTGATTTCTGCCAACAAAGGGATTTTCTTTCTCCACAGAACTACAATCTATGCATATACAGATTTCAAAGATATGATGGAAGCTCCAAGTGTTTTAATAGCCCATTATCAAAAATTATCCCTTGGCAATAAAAGCCCAGACCATTGGCTTGAGATCAAGTCAATAAAAAATGGAACTATACAATTTTATTGAGAGAGGGAAAGGGACAGAGAAATATGTTTAAAAAAAGCCTATGATCACAGAGGGAGGAAAAAAATCCAGAGAGGGTAAAAGAGAGATCAGCCCCATTTTCAACCCAATCTACTTGTCTCTCACATATAAATCCTCCAGATTTTCTAAGTGGTTTTGGTTTTGGGTTTTTTTGGTTTTTTTTTTCTTTTAAAATAATAAAAATGTACTAATGCTTTATATTTGTTATTTTTTAAAGAAGAAAAAATCTCACTAGGAAAAAAAAACAAAACAAGAGGTGACAGGAAACAAAACAGCATTTTGTCTTAAATTTGCACAACCTAATTTATAGTAATAAAGCAGAACTTAAGAGTTCTGGTAAATGTCAGTGCAGTCATGTTCATTACATATGTTGATAGGTATGAAGCAAAGTCTCTGTAGGCCCTTCAAAAATTGCACACAGGCGATTTAATGCAAACCAGAAGTCAGTGACTGCTGGATGAACATTCAGTTTCATTCCCACATGGATATTAAGACAAAGAGAGGGAGGGGGCTTCCTCCACATTTATTTACAGTTAAAGGGTGGGTCTTGAGGAATGAGCATGAGGCCAGTGAAGAATGGATTTGGTTTATGGGAAGACACCTCCCAGCCTCCCATTCTGCAGCCACCGCAGCGAAAGCGCCTGGGTTGTGTGTAACCTCCTCCCTCCCCCATCTCGCATCTGCCTTGCCCAATCTCGTCTGGGCCCGCTCCAATAACAACATCTGCTTGGCAGCTTTTCAAACCCATGGATAGTTATCTAACTGAGGCTTTTGTGCTGCACTGTTTATTCTATGTGAAGAAATGCCTCCTTAGTTGAAAGAGTACTTTAGAAAAGCTGTGCAGCTATTAGCAAGTGAAGCACAAGGCTAATAACCCCCACCTGCTCATCAAATTAATTATGACATCTGAGTCATTATAACTCAGAAAGAACACATGACTGCAGACTTGTCACACGAAGAAATAAAAACACTCCACATTAGAGGGAAATATATGGGGTGGGGGTGGGGGGGCAGGGAGAGATAGTCCAGGAAGAAAAAAAAATCTAACCTTCCCCAATTCAGTTATTAAAAATGTGCCTTACTAACTGCCCAAAGGCAAAAACTGAAGGAGAGAGGATAGGAGTGGCTAGAACTTTCCTGCAGAACACATCTCTACCCCTCTGTGTGGACTTTATCAAAAAAAGAAGAAAAACATATTAACAGATTTATCTTCACAGAATGATTGCAAATCTTCATGTTTTGTGAGAAATCTCATTTCCATAAGATTTCATAGTAACGTGGTAATTCGCATCTTTTCATTCCCTCCCCAGTTCAGTTACTCCAAATGTAACACACATATCTTAAGATATTTTCAGACTTAATAAGAACTAGAGTAAGGAAAATCTGTGGGGGAAAAAGCCCTCTAACATATCAGTAAAACTCTAACTATTTATGAAATAGCAAATGAAATAAAATATTCATTAAGTAAAATATCTGCAAGGCAGATATCCTTTTAGTTCAGACTGAAAAGGGTAAAACATTGCTACACTTTGTATGCACGTGTTGCCTACTAATTTGATTACTGAAGCTACTTTGCCACAATTCACACAGATAATAAGATCCTTTCCTTCAAACACAGGTATGAACTCAACTAAAATGTTTAAACCATACATTTGTTCTACACTTCTAAATGTCCCCGGCATTCAGAGAAAAGATATGTGTTTCCTGTACTTTGCAACGTTTTTCTGAAATTTTTCACTGTGAAAGACAGCTCTGCACCTCACCCTGTACTTCAGTCTCCAAAGTGGTTCTTAAATGCAAACTGTAACTGATGGCTAATTAATTTTAAAGAATTCTCAGAATCTTATCAAAATCAGAGACAGGTTAAAAAAAACATTAATACGTTCATATACAATGGGTTTTAGTTCAGTGAATAAAAATAAATTGGGCAGTAAATACGTTATTGTTGGAAAAGTGTTTTGTCTTTCACTAGTCCCAACTGATTCAATGTCAATAGTGCTTCCTCCAAAACAGAATACAGAGTTGCTGAGTAACGTCTCTGTTACAAAGAGCATACCTCCAATAAATATTTCTATCACAGGCAAGGCTTTTTAATCAGTTACAGAAATAAAAAACATTTTCTAAGTCAGTCACAAAACACAACCTAAAAAGTAGATAGGAAATTATTTGTTACAGATCATCTTCATCTACACCATTGCCCCCATTAGTGCATATTTTTCACTGTGTTAGTAGCAAATACCACCCGTTGCAAGTAAAGACCTCCAGCGCTATTTCTGGTGAAAAAATGTTGTGGAATTAGCTTTCAGACAAGACGATACTGGTTGTCTGGCTTCTTCATATTTTTCAAGTAATATGTATGCAAATTACTGGGAAAACCATGTCAAAACCTCATTTTAACTATTCGTTTTTATTTGAGTATACTTCAATTATTTTTGCTACTTGAAGGAAAATTTTGGTTGATTTATACAACATTTCATTTAGCCCAAAGTTGAGAGGCATAAAAAGAAAGTAAATACCAAAGAGGAAGTCCCAGCTTTGCTTTTGGCAAATAAGACTGCTACGTATCCTAGAAAATAAATTACTATCACTTGAATGTGTCAGTGTCGTAGAACCAGAATAAAGAAGAAACAGGAAATATATTAATCACATAGACAGGCTGTTCTGCACAGATTTTTATGCCTGCTAGGATAAGGCTCACATTCAGTCTTCTCAAAAGCTCCACTTTTGGAGAAATTCTCTTTAAAGGGGACTATGGCTTCCTCCACTGTATGATTAGGTCTGTAGGCAGAAAAATTACCCTGCTCCTCCCTGCTATGCTCATACTCCCTGCCACAGAGCTGTTTGTAGTGCCCTTCCCACAATCTGTTCCTTCCTTGTCTGATCCATAGGTACACGTTGCTCCTCATCACAGAAAACACCAGGAAAATAGTGAAGAAATAAAGCAAGGAAGAACACGGTGCATTCAGGATTCTCACTGACTTTAGTTAAATGGATTATTTGATAAAAAAGGATATATAGTTTTTATTCACTGATAAAAGCATGGGTAATTCAATTTGCAGGAATGTACTGCTTCTGTTCTTACGGTAAGAACACACAAATTATATATTGCTCTAGGACATGTTGCCCTGTAGAAGCACTTAAGCATAGCGATAAACCACACTGATTCTTGCCTTGAGCTAATATGTTTCGGGAGTTCTAAGAGGAAAGAAAAGGAAATTTTTTTCTCAGCTGGTACACTGTTAACTGAATCTACAAGAATGCACATGACCAAAGTTTGAGTGGTACCACCAATTTACAAAATACCTAGTAAATCTAAACTTCATCTGAAGGCTCTATGTATTTTTCCCAAAATATTATCTCAGAATCAGAAATTACAGAAAGTAGAGATGTAGAATTCATGAGACTAAACTTAAATCCAGACTACTGTTTGCAAATGCAATATCCAAGTGGAAAGAGTTTATGCTAAACTGGTCTAAATATTTTTAAGGTTATTTTTTTATAACTAGTTCCCACAGTTAAGGAATTCCTTTACCATGATGAATGATAAATATGTATTCCATAAAAATGCAGCTAGAGTATGAAAGCTTGTGCACCCACACCCAGACACATGCACTGCATACACATTATGTATGCTAAAGTGCATGAAGGGAACATTATGGAAAAAGTGTGATCTGTGATAATCACATATGAAAAACAATTCTACACAGAATTTTCTGACAGGTTGCTAGATTTAACAACATTGTCATTGAACTCTTAAAAATGCCAAAGGACACGGCAGTTAAGGGTGCATATTTCTCCAAATTCTGCAGTTCCTAGATCTTTACAAAGCATATTGCTTCTCATATCCACATAATCTCTGCGCACATCTCCACCCCTGCTTCCTTCCCAATGGTACGTGGTCTTGAAAATACAAATGTTCAAGTTTCCTGGAGCTGAGTGAAAGAGGAAAAGTCACACTCCCAAGGGGCAAAACAAAAGGTTCTCGGCGCCCCTGAAGTTGTTAACTACAATACAACATAACATGTCACTTCACCATAATTAGTAAGAGGGAAACAGCCTTTTTTTCACCTCCAATGGCATTAACGAGATAAGACAAGGAATTCCAGATCATATCTGAAGGCACAAAAGTGTCTGATCAAGAAAGTGCTTATATGGACAAGGAGTGACATTTTGTGCAACAAGCAGGAAACAAAAACAAAACACAAAAAAGAAAAAAAATCACAGCAGCACAAATATGCTCAAAATTAAGAAAAGACTCCTCAGATTACTTCTTCATCTCCAATTTTTTTTCTTGATAAGGGTGTTCTGCATTATTTCTCCTAATTTTATAAATGCTTTCCTCCTCCTTCATGTGGATATATCTTTTCTGAGCATGCCACTTTGGGTATGCAAAAAGGTTTACTCTGAAAGGCTTAATTCTCCAGCCTTTTGTAACTAACACAAATTACTTTATTTTACTTGTCCATCTGTCTTTCACTCTTGCACTTTTAAGTACCTTTCAAAGTGAAGAATCAGAGATGGTACTGCAAACTTTTACTTTTCTGCAGCTATCCATCCTAGAACTTCTATATACATATTCCATTACTTTAAGGCTTCTACAACAGTTTTGATCTTATAAGAAAGGGCAGGATGTACTTTGTGCTTCACTTGTTCAGGTTTAGACAGGGAGGAGGGGTGTAAAGCACAAGTAAAAGTAGCACATAAAACTGGCCTGCTAATGGCTCAGATCCCCCAACCACAGAGCAAATAACATATAAACAGGGACAGTAGTTTCCTCTCATGGATCTATCAATGTGCCTTAATGATTTTCTAGAGTAACCACATCAAAGAGAGCAACAGTTGCTCAGTAAACCATGCCTATCCATTCTCGGGTTTCTCTGCTGAGATCACCAACCATTTCAATGATACTTTTCTATAAAACAGTCACCAGTTCACCAGAAACAAGACTAAATCCTCAGTCTTTTATCCGAGTAAGACCACACTCTTCAGCAGGCTCTTCTGACAACACTTTTATTCTTGACTTTTACTGGCTAATCACAGTAGCAGCTCCAAATCTCTTGAGTGCAGTTTTTACCATTTTCAGACTGAGATTTGTCTATGTTCAACATCATCAATTAGTGTGTGCTCCAGCCACAGCAGTGCTTGGGAAGAACACTGCAGCAGACAGCCCTACCACAGACCTCCTCTGAGCGGTTTACAGCAGACAAGAGGACATCCAGCAGCAGCACAGACTAAAAGGGAAAAAATTAAGTTTGAGGGGCTTGAGTTCCGAAATTTGTGTTTGTTGGGGGGTGAGGGGGTGGTCATATTTTCATATATTTTTCCTTTGATGTAGCATCTGTCACTACCAAAGACAAGGAGTCACTGTAAACCCATTCCACCACCACTAGATAAATAGTGGCCAAACATATTGTCCTGCCTTCAACTACACTTTCTGTTTCTGTTCTAAATCATGCTCAATTACAGATTATACCAAGAGAGTGTATGTTTCTGGTGCTGCCTGCCAAAATTATTTTAAAAAGCAGTATGGCTCACTGTGATTAAGCCAAACTAAAACTCTCATCAGTGCCAGATGTGGCACTACTGCCAACTGTTAGACTGTACCACCCATTGTGGGATCATTCTTCCTCTCTATCGGTGCAATAAAGTGGCTGGACTTTGTTCTCCCCGAGTGACACATCAGTGCTTTACTCAGAAATGCAAACTCATTTTTGGACAAAACAGAGGCCTTTCCCCCCGCCCCCCGCCACCAGATGACAATGATCGTATGAGATTTTAGACATAATTGAGGACACAAACCTAAAGTTATAAAACTGGATTTATATTTTGACAATTAAGCTCTTAAAAATGAATATTTTATTATTTTATATAAGAACACAACTTCATCTCTTTTGTGGATCTACTACAGTGCCCAATTTTAATTTTAATTTTACAGACCAGGGAAAAGGTTTGAGGGTTTTTTCCTCACCAGCATAAAATTAATATTGTAAGGATAAAATTTGAGAAACTTGCCCCAGTCATTAAGCCAGAACAGAACACTGAATACTCAGTGTATTGAGTCAGATTTTGTGGTCCAGAGATTTTGGATTCTTATATATACTCCTTATCAGGACTTATCGACAGCTCCGAAACCACAACCTGTGAAATGCCACAGTCATTTCCTATTTTAGAAACAAGGTAATACAGCAGTCTCCAAGACAGCACAATGCAATAACCATGGAGAATTGCTGATTTTATACTGATAAGCACTGCACTGCTTTTTATCCAAGTGCTTCGAAGTGCTTACAAATATGATTTTGCCTTACCATGACTGGGAGACAAGCAAACGTGTTAAGAGTTTCAGTCTAAGAGCAGAGAAGCTGAAGCACCTAGCAATGTTCAAATGAGCTTTGCCTCTTTACTCCACTCAGGAAGGAATCAAGGAGATGCTCACTAATGAAACTGAAGAACTTGATCTAAATTCCCAGAGAATTCAAGTTCCTGATCATTGACTGACAGGAGCTAAGACAGTTTACAATCTGAATGGGTGCATACAAAATGAAAATGGAGATTTGAAATTTTTGACAAATCTATATGCTGCTCCAAAAACATGTGCTGGAAAACTTTAGTTAAACCAAGATCTAATCTTCTGTATCATTTTATTAGAAACATTACAGGAAAATAATTTCCTAGTTTAGTGTTAGGGATGCGTAGGGATATATAAAAATAGCATTCATTGTACTGGATGCAATTTACTGTTCCTACAATTGCAGAATGACATTTGTTGTAATGTTCATTTTAATGTTATTTTTCATATACTTTTTCCGACAAACTTTTAATCTCAATTCTACTGATCATAAATTTTTAGTCTAACAAAACTACAGGAACTTTTTTTTCCTATTAATAGTTACAAGAAGAAAAAATTGCTAGATATGAACTGTATAGGATGAATTCTCTCTTCAGCAGCCCATACACACCAGTTGCAAAGGAAAATATGGTAGCTTCCAAGATGTATTTCATTTAACAGTTTGTCTACACTGGGCAATCATTGCAGCATTGTCCAGAGTTAGCAATACCATCATATTTCTAAACTCTGCCAATGCAATAAACTTTCCTGCACATAGGCACTCAGCACAAGCTAAGAATTTTCACACCAAGAGCTGGTACAAAGCTTTCACTGGAGTGCAGAAGAGAGTAGCTGAATTTGCAGCTGTGCTTATTTAGCTTACTTTTAAAAGGCTTTCCATACAGACAGAAAATTCTAAACCCATTTGAAGAATATTAATACACCACACTACTGTCCTAAAATTTCTCTGTTGTTTGGAGGAGGCAAAAGGGTGGAAGAGAAGAGTGAAGAGTAGTGGCATTTAGGTTGGAGTCTCCAACCACAACAAGAAAGTACACAAATGTAAAGTTTTTTGTCAAAAGTTTTGAAATTAATAAATCAGTCCTGGACTACTAAACCACTGTTTCCCTCATGGAAGCCAAAAAACTTTTTACCCACACTAACTCAAATTTTCTTCACACCTCCTGATTTAAGCTCACTCCAGACCTCAGATGAAACAACTGCTAACAGGTCTCATGCTTCTTACAAGTAGAGATGTGTTTAAAAACTGCCTTCAAAACAGTGAGTATAATTGTTAATGAGCCTTTTTGTTCCATACCAAGTCTTTAAAAAATGTAGTGCAGAATACATCTGTGTTGCTTTGCATGTCTGATACATGCTTAGCTTAACATGGTAACTTGAAGTATGAAGGAAGAAATCTCACTACCTTGTTTTTTACTTATTAAGGAAAGGCTTAGTGCCCCATGGCATATGCAATGAATGGAGTCTTCTTCCAAGAGGAAACACCTTTTAATGCCGAGTGACTGGGTGTAGGCAGCCAGGAGTTGGCACTGGGGCGAGGCAGGGCTGGCCTCTGTGGAACAGACAGTGTCTGCCCTGGCCCCAGCAGACTCCAACAGAGCCACCACAGGGCAAAGCCGAGACCCTCAGCCAAGATGGAAGTGCCCCTAGGAGAATGTATGCAACAAAGGACAAAACAATGAGGACTGAGGGAAAAGTGTGATAAACAACCCTAAACATACTGAGCTCACAGGAGAAGGATATGGAGGAGATGCTCCAGGACTGTGGTGGAACAAGCACTTCCCTGAAGCCAGTGGAAAGGACCATGCCAGAACTGCAGAATGAGTAAGTTGGAAGGGAGCATTGGAGGTAATATGGTCTGACCTCCTTGCTCAAGCAGAGTCCCCTAGAGTATGTAATTTAGGCCTGTGTCCCATCAGCTTTTGGGTATCTCTGCATGAGGGAGACTCACAACCTTTTTGGGAAACCAATTCACCCACACAGATAAAGTTTCTCCTCATGTTCAGATGTCCACACTGCAGCTGGTGAAGGACTCCACACTGGAGCAGGTTAATATTTCTTAAAGGACTATACTCCATGGAGAAGATGCATGCTGGAGCACAGGAAAAGGGGGAAGGAGATGAAGAGATACGATATTCTGAACTGACCAAAACCCTGGTTTCCCATCTTCCTGCACCACTAGGGCCCAGGACAGAGGGTGGTAGAAGAGCCTGTAAAAAGGCGGGAGGTGGGATCAAGGTGGCTACGTTTTTCCTGTGTTTCTCACAATCTAACTCTATTTTAGTTGACAATAAATTAGATCAATTTTCCCCAAATTGAGTATGTTTACCAATGAGGGTAATCTGTAAGTGACCTCCCTGTCTTTATCTCGACCTACCAGCTTTCTGTCCTCATTTTCTCCCCTGTTCTGCTGAGCAGGCAGAGTGAGACAGCAGCTGGGTGGGCATGTGGCAGCCAGCCAAGGTCAACCTACCACAGTAAAAAAAGACAAAACAGGCTCTGTCTTTTTCTTGTTGCAACAGAATATGCTGTGCTTGCCTGTCTCTCCTAGTAGTGTCCAGACTAAAAGCCAGAATCTCAATTTATGACATAAGTTGTCTTTCACCACTCTCTATTCATGAAGAAAAAAAATACAATGGTATTTTTACATTTACAGCTGTGAGGTGACAATGTTTCCACATCAAAGGCTTTAAAACCTAAGAAAATTCAGATTTCTCTTGGTTTTTATACAATGTCAGTCATTGTTCTGATGAAAGATGGACATAAGTATGGACCAGAGTACAAATGCACCTCACTTTTTTGCACATACAGTGTGCAATCAAAAAAAGGCTTGTTCACAAAAGATTTATCCAAAACAGCAGATTTATCAGGACATCTATTCTGGTATAATATAATACGGCTTTGGAAAACTTGCCCTGGAACTAAAGTATCTTTCCTCTTCTAAAGTATCTTTTTTCACTTCTAAACATTTGCAGCTAAAACAGTAATTTACAGTGAAATAGTTCTGACAGAATAGACTATTTAAAATTTTGTAGTTTTACATCTAGAGTGACAAAGAAGCATGAGAGAAATTAGATTACTGTTTTAAAGTTAAGGAGAAAGCTCACACTCCTTCAAAAAATTAAATGGCTACTTACTCTTGTGCTATGCTTCATTGCATTATATTTCAAAGCATCAAATCATTACATCTGCTTTTTGTTAATATAGTATTTTAAATCAATGGGTTTCCAGACTAAATTCATCCTCTGATTACCTAAACACTTCCCACCAGCATGAAATAGAAATTGGCAAAGAGACGAGACAAGCAACCAGCAGTTTCAGGGCAAGAGAAGGTTTCTGTGGGAAGCTATAGGGAGACAGCCAGAGGAGAATATGGATGACTTATTTAAAAAAGATGCTAAAGTCATCTCAGCTGTTTCATGGAGTCGTACGCTTAAATTTATCTGAATATTTAAAACACTTCACTGTGAAATCAAAGATGTGTCTAACACCCTAAAGAGTCTAACATGTGGAAAAATGGTTACTAAAGGAAGAAAAAGACTGATTTCCTGATTAGATAATTTATTTTATGGAAAAGGTTTCTCTTCTCATTTTGAAGTCTCTAAGTAGTGGTCATACCCTATTTTTAAAAATTTGATCGAGAGGGAAGAAAATAGCAGAAAACAAAGGGGGAGAGGGGAAGAAAGCAATTCTGACTAAGAAATACTCTTCAATACCTGTCCATTTTATGTACACTGCCTCTGTGAATTTTCTCTTAGTGAAAACAGCACCATTCTTACACACACACATACACACAGACAAACGATAACAACAACCACCACCAAAAAACCCGCATCTAGGACACCTGGTAAATTAGTAGAGATACATAATCATCATATCCCCAATTCAAACACTTAGCTTTCTGGCAGAGCTCATGCTTAACTCCTCCAGACACTCAGCGCGTGCACACAGGCAAACATTATAGAATTTTTGAATCAGTAAGTCATTTGGAAGAATCTCCAGAAGTGTGCCGAGGCATGCTTCTGGTGCTGTGCCAAATTATGTGCTTCTGTTTGTGGCTTTCATATATAGATTAGACAGATGCACAAGCATGCACTATTTGGCAAGTAGTGACAATAGCCTATTCTGAATTTAGCAATTCAAACTTCACTGAAGTTTTACTAGATGAAAGTAAAAAAAAAATGACATAATGCTTGGGCTCTGCCTTTATATCCATTTGGCATCTTCCTGCTCACTTGCAAAAGACAAGTAGCCCCTGTAAATCCAGAATGTCCTCTTTAGATCATTCTAGTGCAGGAATTTCAAGTTAAAGGTTGAAATGTCAAGTGCAATTAAAATGGAGCTTGCATTAATTTGCTCTTATTCTAAAACGTCTCAAAATTTCCTGAGATTTCACTGTGTAAGTACCTAATACTTCAATTTCTGGCCACAGATCCACCTGGAAATTAGTTAAAGGCCTAATTATCCAGTCTTGTGACCTGACCGTGCCATAGGTAAATACAGAATTTCTTACAATACATTCCATGGGTTCACAGGCTTAATAACCACAGAGCTCTTCCTTCCTCCTTCCTCCAGAGCACTTACCACAATGAGGTTGAATGACATACCTGGGGCAATGCTTCTTGATTCTCTACACTTCAGAGCTTGAAACACCGGAATTTCAAACAAAGCTTTCTTCTAGATCCTGCAATCATTACAATGTTCTGCAAATAACAGACTTTAATCTTCATTTTAATCTGAGTTTACCAGGAATATAAACACAAGTGCCATTGTCTTCTATAAATCACACATAAAATGTCGTGCAAGGTCAGCCCATTCACAGTCTGCCACTTGCCTCAGTTTATAGGTAAGAGTTAGACATGGAAAAATGTACAGAAACCAGGAAACTCTTTTTTAAATGATAGAAAGGATTAGATACTGAAAGTGGCTCATTGTTAATTGAGTCCCATGTGTGAAAGCTACAGGAAGATTAGTTTATACAGCTGCTGCTCTTTGTCAAAACATTGCTTACAAGGTACACATGTTAAATCTGTGCATCTCCTTTCAGTCCCTAAAAAAGAATGACCACATTAAATCCCATGACAAATGTTAATTTAGAAAAAAATCACTGTTATTTCCTGGGGAATACAACTATTTCAGACTGTTCTTATTTTATTATGATAATAAGCATTTTTTAGGCAGTCTTCCATCAAATGAAAACTAAGTGGAGAGCAGAGAGGTAGGAACAGAAGGAAACTGAAGGTTAAATCCTAGTAATTTCTCCTCAGGGTCTTCAAATCTAAGTCTTCAAGGACTGTTTTGAAACAAAACAAAAAAGTAATGTTGCAGTCATTGCCAGCAGAAACAAGAACCTTTTAAATCCAAAGCATTCATAACTCATTAAAAATAGTGTTCTGAAACTAATGTGAAATTAAAATTTATTCTGCTTTTCTACAGTCTCCAAAAAAATATCAGGGGAACTAGAAATTGAAACAAATGAGGAAGCTTTTTGACAAGGAATCGGAGAGAACAAAGCCTACAGCAAGCCTATCTCTCCATCCCTCCATGAAAACTGCAAATAGGCAACCAGTCCTTCCTAAGAGGGAAGAGAGTTAGCTGGAGCCTCTCCTGCTGCTGCTGTGCTAGGTCATGTTACAAGGGTGAGCTACATTGCTAAGTGGCAGCTGGGCACTTCAAAGGGAACCTCTAGAAGACAGTAGCTGCATCTGAAAAGCAACTGGCCTCAACATCGCCCTCCCAGACACATGGCCTTCCTCATGCCTGTCACTTGAGCTGGAAGGGAGCTGTTTGTGAGGTCAGTGTGACCACTCCCCTGTTCACATTGCTATTACAAGTATGGGAGTATATTTGTAGGCAATGGAATGCAAGCCTTGACTGTGCCATGAGCCAGCTGGCCAGAACTGAGTGCCATGTAGTTGCTGCAATGTGCCTGGCGGGCTCAACATTGTAGGGAAAGTTTGTTAGGTCTGCTTACAAAATGCCATACAAGTATGTCCTAATCTTGCTTAAATTTTCTTAACTACTGGCTAAACCACTTTAGCACAAAGCACTTTTCAAGAAAGTGAGCTCAGACTTTTCTGCGTAGAAGTTGGGTTGTGACAAAAATATCCTGCTGTCACATGCTCCGCAGAAGTGCCCAGAGATATCCTTAAAAATATAATTGTGCTCTCCCTTCTAAAACTGGATGCCAATATGATAGTACCACACAAGACTAATGCAAGAGGAAGTTTCATGGACTCTCAGGGAACCAAGAGGAAACATACTGATAAATGTGGATAGGAAACCAGCCCTGATTTTCGGCAGCTGAGACCAGGTAATGTTGACCATTTGAATGGGCACAGGGACTGTACACTGGAGATCAGAATTTCCTTTTCAATTTAGCATATATTTTTTGTTCGGCCCAAGCAAAGTTCCTTAATGCACTAAATGAAGAAAGTTTATAGTAACTTCAGACCTCTTGCTACCGGTCATATTCAATTACACCCTTCGGTATCTTCAGGTCACTTAGATCTAGCTCATGTGTTCCATATTTAGCTGAACATTTTTCATCATATCAATTATGAAAGATATGCATCTTTTCACGTGGTGATACAGGTGATGTTCAGGAAATTAAATATTTCTTGTATTGAATTCAAGTTTACCTCAGTAAGAAAATAACATTTAAATATATGCATGATTATGGCAGGATGAAAAAATAAAAACAAGAACCACAATAAATAAGCTATATTCTACATAGAGAGTATTCAAATTTAGATGCCAAAATATCAAAAAATACATGTAAATACTTCTGTGCAAATGAGTTGTATCCTTAGAGGCTTGACTTCCATTATTAGAGAATACCTGTTGCATATTAGTCTTAATTGTACTCATTTCAACCTTAGAGGCAGCTGCCTCATTTAAATATGTTTAACAAATGTGAGCAAGCAGTATAGAGTAGTGGCTCTTACACTTCACAGTTGAACTCTTATGTATGTGTTCTAACCTTGCTTACGTAATTCCACCACTAAGGATAAAAACTGCACAGGTGCCACACAGCACAAAGCCAGGTTACTGTAGAAAGTCATTATCTGGAATTTACAATTTTCCTGAGCCAAACCTTCCAAAGGAGAAGCGGCAAATAAGTACAACAAGAAGATATTCACAAGGTAACTTGAACTCTCTTTGTGTGTTGACATAAACACAACAGACTGTGGTAACCGCTCAACACCTCCCCCCCCCTCCCCGCCCCGCCAAAACCAAATTTAAGTAACAGCCATCATTAAACCTAAAGAATGCATAGCAATGATTTCACCCTGTAATTCTTTCTTGATGTACTGCATCAATTGCGTACCTTAACTTCACTTTCCTAGTTTACTGCTAAACTATGAACATGGAAGTAAATACAGTTGCTGGCTTCTAACTCTCTCTGTAAACCATGGAGAGATGAACTGCTATTACTGCACATACACACTACAAATAATCGTGTTTTGACAATATAGGTAAAGGATAAAAAAATCTGAAGAACACCAAAAGGAAAGCTAATAACAGCAGTCATAAAGATCGTGGCAGAAAGCATGCCAAGGTCACTTATTGTGCATATTAATTTGCTGCAGGCCAAGGGTTCGTTCCATTCACATGAACAAATGCATTCATATTTTAAAGCAGAGGCCTCCCAAAAATCTGGAGTTGTTTAGACACCTCAGATTTCTTGCTTTTCAACAAACGTGTGAGAAAGCTACCTGCCACTTTCAAATATTTGCTTTGTGTGGGAAATAAATTTCTGCAACTCATAAAGTCCATAAGACATATTATTTTGATATTGTTATCTGGATGTGTGCTACGCTAGAGTCGCAGTTTTGTGGTTTCAAGATAAACCTTTCCAGTGTTCTGACAAAAATATGCTATTGTATTGTGTAATTTCTTTTCACTCCAACAGAGAGTCTTCAAAAGAACTGCCCATTGCTATCCAAACACTTTTAACAATGAAGACTGTACTAATGATCTTCACCATTTTTTATGAACTACCATGAACTTTTGACATTAAATATTTAATTTAAAAGGATATTTAACACACTTCAGTATGATTCTGTGGACAGGGAGCAGATTACTTAAATGGGTAATCTGTACACTACAGAGTGAAACAGATTCCTTCTGAAGCTTATGTAGTTATACTTGCCAACACTCAAAACCAAAAACTTTAGCTGTGTCTGAGGAGTTTTGAAATTCAAAAAATGGAGAAAGAGATATTGTCATTTTAAAAGGATTTTGAATTTATTAATGAAATTTTAATGAATGCTTGATCAAAAGAGAAATCATAGCAGCATGTGCCATGGTCCTACACTTTCACAGGGTTAGAAACTTCTATAGATTACCTTATTTGCATCAATAGCAATGACAGCATCACAAGAAGCATCAGCTACTGACGTCTGAAAAAGTACCAGGAAATTCCAAAACAATCCTGTAAGATGAAATCATCCTTTATATCTTTACATATGATTTAGTTTGTTTCTTTTCTTTTGAACTACTGAAATTTAATCAAAAGCTATTTCATTTCTTTCTTAACAATGTTTAAAGCGTAATTGTGTTTATTTACAATGTGTCTTATTTTGTTTGGTGTATTGAGATTTTGTAACACCTATAAAGATTAGAAAATATGTTTTCAATATAATAAACTGAAATCTGTTTTTCTATGACAGAATTTTAACTGTCTTCCAGAGCTTCAGCTACTGACAGGCATTTTAACAATTCTCATAGGAAAAAAAGTTAAAAATCTAAGCATTTATAAGCAACAGAACACTAATTCTCCATTGACTTTAGATTTTATTGTCAGAGATAAGATATGCAGACAAAATAGTCGTTGTAAAGAACATGATGAAGAACATAATTATCGATTTATGCTTGTGAAAAAATATTTTCTTATTCAAAGAATTTAATTTCTAAATACGGCACCACAATGAGTATCAGAAATTAACAAACCAAATCAGTTTAATGATTTGTTTTATCTAGCAATAAGAAAGTGCTAAGAATCACAGCCTGCAGTTTGGAATGCAGCTATACCATGCTGAGTACTGCTTTAGCACAGAATTCCACACTAAGAATGTCAAATACCAGTGTGCACCACCATCTCAACAGAGCCGAAGATTCTGCTGTGCTTGGTGCTGAGCTGAGGCACAGAAGGATGTGTATGTCAAATACCTGCATTCCTTCTCCACTCAGACACTCAGCTGAAAGTCTGTGTAAAGCATTTCTAGAAGCAACAACAAAAAGGTAGTGTTTATATGAACAGTTCTCATTTCTTAGATAGGAGATGGCATTTCTAAAGGAAAATACTGCAAAACTCTTTTTGCCTTCCAAAGATGTTCACCTTCAGCAAGAGCCCCGTAACACAGCAGAATGACAGGAGATCCTGTTATCTTAAGGACTTAACAAGGTACATTGGTTCTGATGAAGAACAATATTATTTCTCCTGAGATACAAGAGAGAAATATGGAAAACTATGGAGAATTAGACAAGGAACCACTTGTTACAAGTAGTCTTCTGAAAATAAACAATGAACTATTCTTCAAAACTGATTGCCTTCCTTCTTGTTCAGAATCAGTTCTACTTTCTTCCCATCTAGTCACAATCTTCTGTAATGTATTTCCAAATTCTGGCAAGGATTGATTTAAAATATCAGAAATCTCTCAAACCAGAACAACGTCCTATTTAAAATTTAAAAGAGCCACAAAGGTTTGTTACAATATTTACATTTAACCTTACACAAACTAAAGACAAATTCAGACCCTAAAGAACTTACATTTCTTGGGAGTTGAGACAGGGGAGGCAAATTAAATAGTGTGCACAATTGTATTTCAGCAAGCTTGATCTTATTCACTTACTATTTTGAAAATACTAATTCTGCTTAATTCCAAAAAAGAAGAAAAAAAAATTGTGCTAATTGAACTAATTCCCACTAGCAAATGAAGATGACAATATCTCAATATAGAAAATTAATATAAGTGCTTGCTTGATATTTTCATAATACAAATAAACTTTCTAGAGATTTTGCATGCCTTTTTTTCCCAAAATCTTTCCTATTACTATATATGAAAATAAATGTGTAAATTGTTTTTCTCGCAGTCTCAAGACCTGTTCCCTGGAAGTGAGCATTTTGTAATTTCAGTTGATGTTCATCTCCATTCTGCTTTTTTAAGCATTGTATAATAGATTTATGTTGCATATTTAGCATAGCTCTGATCTTCCACAGAGCTCAATATAAAATCTAGAAAATATACCCTAAAGTATATTGTTTGCTTCTCAAAAGCAATTACTTCTAGGTAAACTGGTACATTTAAACTCGCATTAAAAATATTTAAGAGTATAAATTCTAATAATTTCCTAAAAACATGAGGGAAAATACAGGTCTATGATAGGGAAGGAGGAATTGTGATAACTACAGTGCAGAGATACAAGTGACATAGTAGAAAAACCTATAGTAAATATTTTTCCCCTTATGAAAAGTATGCTTAATTATGAATCTTGCACACTGAAGGAAACTTGACTCGTAATAATCAGAAAAGATAGGGAGACAAAAAGATGCTGTAAAATTACAGTTTATGAATAAAAGCACCACCTTTGAACATGTTACTTTCTCAAGTAACTCACAGAAACTTTATATTCCAGCTTTTGCACATCTGTTAAATACAGGTCCCTCAAGCCTTGCCTATTAAACTTTGAACACTATTTTACTCATCTTACAGAGGTAAAAGTATAATAATTAGATTATACTTTAGCAGGAAATTTTACAATTTGCAACCATGTAGAGGTATAACATGCCTCTGGTCCAACAGACCCTGCAGTTGCTGACAGCAACATAGCACTGTAGGCATATTTGAAATCTTACTCCTTTTTTCCCATTGATCCCATGAAATGAGTAACAGTAGCTTATTGTCCATTACATGGCTCATGGAAATCCCAGGCCATTGTCCTTGTCCTGTGCAGACTGACTGTAAATTTTAAGTGCAGGGAATTCAAAGCATGGATGAAGTGCTAGAACTATTGTGCATGCGCTTCATTATTGATAGACTCCCTTTGCTTTTGGACTTCAGAGAGATCTTTAACCCCGACGCATACCAGCCCAACTGACCTACCCAGATCTTTTGCTATTCTTTTCTACAGCTATTTTATCTTCTGTGCTACAAGGGACAATGAATGATACTTTGTCCCTATATTCAGCTGCACAGCCCAAGGGATGTTCTTAAAGGAAAGCAAAGGAAATGGACTTTGCTCTTCCCAACATAACCACCATCTCCTTTAGCTGTTCTTTTTTAGTTGCTTGTAGTATTACCTATTGACCATCCATGCTTCTACAGCCAATGTCAAGTGGACTCTTTGACTGTAATACTTAATTCAGCCAAAGCAGCATAGATTTGAAGTGCAAGACCCAAAATACCTTAAAATGTTACTGAAGACATTTCTTTCTCTGTTTCCAAAACTCCAAAAGACAATGATAGCCTTTAACCTATGTGCCAAAAGCCTCTTTCAGTATCTAAGCATATCTGAACATCTGCAGTCTGGTTCACAAATGTCATACAACATAGGTGTGGGACAGTAGCAACCATACATAACTAGATACAGCATTTTCCCTAGAATAAATAAAAACACGTAAGGGAAGAGAGACACAGCATATAATAAGAGTTGATTTTGGTAATAATCCACTTTATAGCAACAGATAACAGTGTTACTATTTTGCTGTTTTCTTTTAGTCCAGATAAAATGTTTCCTCAGAGTTTTCTTTAACAGTCATGAGATTATCACAGTTGGTGCAACAGATGTTGGTCCCTAGGAAGAATGGCCTGATCCTGTAAAACCTGCTTTCTCATGTGCAGGCCCTTTGAAATCAGTGGGATTTATGTAAATAGGGATTTGCGGGATTAGGTTTACAGTCTAGGGAGTCTGCAGTACTTCAGTCATACGTGTTCTAGTTTTGTTGCCTGGGAACTCAATGCACCAGAATAGCTTCTGAGCAGTCCTTTAAAGAATGTCCTTTACAGAAGAAGTATGAATCTGAACACAGTCCTTGCAACATTAATTCAGCATTAGGACTTTGAATTACTGTAAAACAACCAAATAAGATCCAAAGAGATCAGATGAAATCCATATTAACCTACAAAATACAAGAAGAATGTCCCTCAAATTTACAAATGTGAGGAAGGGGAGGAAGATAAATCAGAGATTCTTTTTTCCTTTCTTTGTTTTTCTCATTGTTCCTAAATGGAACACAACATATGTATATTTTCTTCTTCCAGCATCAAAACCCAGAGCTACAAACACTCTGTATACAGTAACTTTGGGTTACTAAGGAGACAGAAGAGAGGTTACTATTCAGAAAGCAACAGACCTGTCAAGTGCAGGGGTTGCAGAACTGGTGCTGTTAGCAATAGAGATGGCATCTTCCACCACCCCCTACTCACACACACTCTTGGGCTGTCCTCACGCAGCCCCTGCCCGCTCCTCCCTAACCCCACCACCTCTCTCTTCCCTCACCTCACCCATTCCCAACATCTCACAAGTTGTGGCAGGAGTTGGGTTACTGCAGCAGTTTTCATTGGCAAAGAGGCACAAACAGCTCAGATCCACCTAGCTCTCAAATAGTGACAGAATCCAAAAAAAGCTGATGAGTGTGAACTGTCTGTGAAAACACTCTGTGAAGATAGGAAATGCTAGCATATTTATTAATCATCAATGATGTCCACAGAAGCAGTTACTCTGCCACTCAGCTCTCTGCCCCTCAGGCAATGAGAAATATGTCGGCATGGCACTGGTGGGGCCTCACCTTGAATCCTGCGTTTAGTTTTGGGCTACTATGGCAAATATTTTGAGGTGCTGAAGTAAATTCAGGAAAAGGGCAAAAGAGGTTGCAAAAGGTCTAGAGAAAAACTTCCATGAGGAGCAGTTGAGAGAGTTGACTTTCTTTAGCCTGGAAGTAAAAAGGAGTCTGAGAGGAGACTGGCACTCTCTCTGTAACTATCTGAAAAGACATTGTAGCCAGTGGTTGTCAGCCTCTTCTCCCAAGTAACAGGACACAGGGCAAGAGGAAATGGCCTCAAGTAGCACCAATGGAGGTTTAAATTGATTATTAGGATATAAATTGATTACCGAAAGAGGTGTCAAGCATTGGAACAGGCTGCCTAGGGAAGCAGTTGACCTGCTATCCCTGGAGGCAATGAAAAGAGGAGTAGATGTGGCACTCAGGAATTAGCGGTGAACTTGGCGTTGCAAGTTTCCTAGTTGGATTTGATGATTTTAGAGGTCTTTTCCAACTTAAGTAACTCAGATTCCATGTGCCACTTTCAAACAAGTCATGTGTTACCAGTGACAGAGAAATCAGCAACAAAAACCAAAGGCACTTTTGTCAATAAGATGCATAATTACTAGGATGTATCAAACAGCATGCACTCAGACTGGAAACTACATATCAAACACCTCATGACAAACACAGTCATTTGCACATATTATAATATTATATATAACAGAGACAAGTTCAAATTAGTCTATTATAGTTACTCCAATGGGAAAATTTTTCCAGAGCAGATTGACATCATCCTGTAGGGAAATTAAAGGAGCAGTTTACATGAAAGCACATGAAGATGTCATATGAATGCAATTTTTCTGCTTTCATGACCCACATGAGCTTCCTCAGACCTAACCATGGTGTTTCTGGTTATCACAATATTGTTAAAATGCACAGGCAAACTTTGGCAGAATCAAATTTAAAAACTGTAGAGTCTTTTTGCAACTTTTATACCATGTGTACATTAATCACTAAATTCTGTTCCGTTCATTTTGACACCTGTTTCCAGGGCATTATCCATAAGACCTAATACTGCCACTTCATAGTGTCTCAACTGCACTTTTTGGTCTCTGACAAGGGTGCCTATCAATGGTAAGAGAAGTGTCATGAGCACAGAGAAGACAGACTCTCATATATACTGTAACATAGAATTTAAGAAAAAATCTATGCATAGCACTCTCTGTAGGTTCCTCACCAGATGGAATAGGGAGTTCTGTGTTAATGCTCATCCTACTGTGAAACACGTCAACAAGTCCAAGTTACCAATAATATGACTTGAATTCTGACAAGGTCAGACTGGCTGGACTATATTTAAAACACTTTTATCTTACTGGAATAGGAAAATGTGTTCTAAGACTGTATACCAGAGGAACATAAGACTCTTCTGCTGATTTAACCTAGTCTCAGAAGCTTATGCTCTGTACCATGCTTCAGGTCAATTACAGCTGAACAATGCAAAACAGGACTCTTACACAGCACAAAGTGAATTAGTGTGGCCTTCTGATCAAAGACTAAGCAGACTTTGTCCAGAAAATCAATTTAAAGACTGCAAAAATCTGAGAGAAAGTTTGTGTGATTTTAGTTGCTCATTGTTTGTGAAGTCAAAGCTCAGAAAAGGAAGAAATTGGACTACTGTATTAGCACCACTGAACTCTGAAATTAGAAAGAATATCAAGTGATCACCTGAACCACTTCTCTGCTAGATCAGGTTTAGGTATGTCATATTAGTAGATGCTCCCTACACCTGTCCCTGATTTAAAAAACACTGTCCTAATCATTAGAAAGATCCTGATTTTTTTTCTTGAGCATATTCATAACTGTTGAAATTTTGTGTCTTTACTTCTTGACCTACCTATAAGGAAGGCTAATCAGAAAATTAGAAAGTTTCTGGCTACATCCAAATAATTCAGACTTTTTTCCTCATGTACCTAGAGCAACCAAAACTGGACAGCACTGAAAACCATCACTAGTTTGTTCAGTTGGATGCAATTAGTAGTGTGTGAGTCCTTCCAACAATTATTGCAGCTTCATTCTAGGATTTGGTTCACACTACTTACATTGAATGATCAATATAAGTATTTGACTCTGTGATGATCCTTATCCTGAACTTGAATTACATCTTTGAATGCGCATTCTTTATGTCACACAAATATTGAAGGACAAACAACAGATTAATTGCTGGCCCTAATGCTGTGTTTGTGAATACTAAGAAGCCATTCCAAATGTTCCAAAAAGGATTAATGCAGTATAACAAGTCTATTTAATTACTGAAAGACCAGTGATCCTCATTTTTACTATAAGCAGCTTTTCCTTTATTTGGAGGTTGCAAATAGAACAGAAATCACTACAGGACAACTATAATTCTTGTTCCAGAATATTCAAGTTGTATCCACAATATAATGAAAAAATGTAGCAATGGCCAGGAAGGACAACATACTCACACTGCATTTGTGTATGATCAAGCAAGATCAGCATATGTTCTAAAATACACCAGAACTTCTCACTATAAAGTGCAAAAAAGAATTTTATGCTCTAAGTAACAATTTGGTATGTTTTCTTAACTAAAAAAAAAAAAAAAGGCAGCAATTAAGCCAGTTAAAGTAATTATACATAGCTTTAAAACAAATTCCCTTGGGTTTAATAAAACCAACTAAGTCTGTGGTTCCTACAACATAAGCCTCTACAAGTCACTGAACTGCAGGCCATAAACTCACCTATCAATGCATATATGGCAAAATCACTGCCTGATATCCTTTAAATTCTATGTCTGAATCCAAAAGTCCAATCAATTTTTCAATTCACTTTTCTGCACAAACTGGTTATTCTTTAACTGGAAGTTAAACAATAGAATAAGTTTTGATGTTAACCCTTGTTTTGCTGCAAACTGCACTGCTTCAGTATCCGCTGGAAAAATGCATGGACACAATTTTTGAAAATTATTGCCTCTTCCCACTCTGAGAAGCAGACGCAGTAATTTTGTAGGCGTTGGTATGGCTAGCTCATTACCAAAAGTGAAATATGATCATAAAGGAAGGAATGAGGAAAGCAGTGACTGAAGGAGTAAAAGTAGATGGCATACTGGGTCCAAAAAGCACAGGTTACTAATTACTTAGGAGTATTTCATTACAATCACTTGAGGCTTCAGGCAAAGCTAGGCCCTCTAAGACTCAATCCTGGACTAAGTCCCTCCAGACCAATGTTGTGAACAGCTGCCTCACAAATCAGACTTGTCCAAGTCTGGGAGATGAAACAGGATGGCCAGCATATTCCAGATATGGGTACACTGTTATATTAGCTTGGGTTTCATCTCACACCTCACCAAATTCCCAACCATCCATCCTGAGCGTGGGACCACAGTACAGGAACTTTAGTGTTCAAGTGGCCCACTTGACTGAAAATCTGTGATGAGAGCAGAGAGAAGGACAGAAAAGCAGACTGAGCTCATAGCCTACTCCTGCAGGCACTGCAGATGCCTCCTTTGTGGCTGAATGTTGATGAATATCCATATGATCGTCCCATAATGAGTGTTTCTTCTGTCTGGAGGATATTTTTGCTTTACTGTCAAAGGGCAGGGAAACTCAGAGGGCTGTCTGTGCCACGTCCCATCCCCAAGGGCCAGCCCTGCTTGGAGCTCCTGCTGAAGGAAGCAGGGGTGACTCGAGGAGTGCTGCTCGCACAGCCCTGGTCCCCTGTGATGGGCCAGCCCTGCTGCGTGGTTTCGCTCCAACACCCTCTCCTATGGAGCAGTTCCACCGCAGGGCTTACAGGCAAGGAATGCTTTGTGCCGGCCCTCCCTGCTTGGGCAAGTTCCTTCTGTCTGGGCATGAGAAAACTGGGTACAACATTTCTTTATGATACAGAGCCCTCTTGGGGGCTGGGCATCAGCACATGGGTTTTGCTTGCAGTGGAATACAGGAACTTTTCAGCCAGTACTTATCTCAGTATTTATCACAAACCTCACTGGGCCAACACTGAAGCAAGAGGTGTTCTCTCTTCCCGGGTCCAGAGACACAGAGATATTAATTAACTTACCTGCAGTCACCCAGTGAGACAACGGTGGGGTTGGGGACCAGGGACAAGGATTTTTAAGTCCTTGCAACTAAACATTGAGTCATACTTTACATTATCATCACAGCCATAGCATTCAAGTTCCTTAAACCAGCATTTCCACCCTCTTTCTTCGGAGGAGCTTTGTAACTGCAGATAGAAATCACACCTAGCTTGCAGAGTTTCACACAGAAAGAAAATGTTTCATCATATACAAGTGCACAGGAATGCTGTATGTAAACCTACCATTTGATTTCTTTTTCAAGAAACAAAAAATAATACGTTTACAAAGAAATCAGGTGTACTGCAGAAATTCAAATCTGCTCATGTGCTGTGAAAGTCAGTGCACAGTGCTGTGAAAGAATATGGGATTTCATCTTGATTGAATAAATCCACTCATGTGAGCAAAGTCTGAGGCTAAGGACTTAAAAAAAGAGCATACCAATTTTCTGATGACCACAGGAATACAAATTTACTTGCTTTATAATGGTACCAGTACTAGCCTATAGGCTTTCTTAACCTAGCCACAGTTTTTTGACAGATCCAGCCACTGATTTTGAAAGGCTCTACTTCCTAGAAATGTCACAATGCAGCATATGATTAGATGCAATACCCTAAATAAACTGTCCCAACAATCAAACTGTTGGTAATTATGGGTAGCACAAAATCTGCAACAAGAAGCTGACATTAGCATCTGAGATACTGACAGTAGGAAGCCTGTCGGGGTAAGGGGCCAATGACTGCCCCCCACCAAGAATAATTCTTAAGAACAAGTAACATCCACTAGAAATAATGTATTTCACTTTTTTTTTTTAAGAAGTCATATAAAGATTGCTCTTTCTCCCTTTTACTAAGATTAGATATTGCATCAAGCAAAGAGTTTAAAGTCCTTTGCTTTAGAAACCATGACTTCTCTTAAATATAAGCTAGGTCTTTAGAAATTGGTGTTCTGGTATTAAAGAAATCAATAGCCACTTATGACATTGACAGGAAACACTCCTCCATTTCACACCAGAAAACTATTTTGATTATTCTTGTGCCCTAAAAATTGAAATAGTGTGCATACTCATTAGATTTTCATCACAAAATATTTTCAAAGCAGAACATTCTTCCCAGCACATCCCACTCAAACAAAGCTCAAAGTGAAATGGCATTGACTAAGATGGATGGTGTTTCCCCTTGAAAAAAGTAGTGACCCCGTGCACCCCAACATAACAGAAATGCACAGCAGCCTGAGAGGGGATAGAGTTTTCCTCCAGCTCCCAGAAATTCCCTCACTACCTCTTCTACTATGAAGGGCTGTCAATTTGTCCTCCTCACTGTCAGCAGACAATGGTGGTGACATCAGAAGCACTTCCAAAGGAGGATACAGATGTTCTGGAGGGACACTGAAAATCCACTGGGGTGTAAATTTGGGGCCGAGGTCTTCTTGTCAGCAACCACCACAAAGTGGAGGAAGTGGCATGGCCCCTGAACAATGGAGAGGTCAAGCAGTTCACAGCCGTTTCATGACCCAGACAAACCAAGGTCAAGAGATTCAGGTAGCAACTTGGCATGGGCATGAGTTACAGCACAAATGAATTGTTGTAACAAATCAGCTTTGGTCAATTAAACCTAACAATATGTTTGCATTACATAGCCAGGTTCTTGACACCAAGGCCAGGAGCTGAGGCCAGCCGCGTAAAACACATCTTTTAACACAGCAAAACAAATTTAAGGTAATCCCTCTAGAAACTGCAGATGTCAGAGTAAGTAGTCTTGATTAGGAAAAATTTTCACACTTTTAAATCAGGGACATTGGATTGGAGTTATCCCAGTTATTCAAAAAGTCTGGCATCATTTCCAAAGCCATTACTCAGGCAACAGAAAGCTGATGCTGCAGTAAGTATATTTGCTATCTCTCAGACAAAATGCACATCCATAATAATCTTCTAAACATTTCCCTGTTAGCCACTTCAAAAAGAAAGGGTGAAAATGGTTTGGCATTTTAGCCCAATGCAATTCACAAGCAAAAATATATACTATTTTAATTTTGCTCAATTTCTAAAGACATAGAGTTTGTAATTACTGAATTTTAAAGCATGCACATTGTTTTGTTTCTATTTTAAAAAAAATATGCAAATCTTATGACACCTCAGAAGACAGCTTATGAGGGATATGGCAAGGAAATTGACTGAAAATTAAAATACAATGCTAGATTTAAGGTAAATAGATAGCCATCTTTCAGTTTTTTAAATTGATCCTTTATGAAAAGATGTGTGGTAACTCAGGTTAATATTGCTTGGAGATCAGGAAGTCAAATACGTAAACAATATGTTCAAAACATAGATAAGTAAAATTATCAATTGTTAAATAATTCCAAACAATATAGAATATACTTACCTGTGCACACCTTTTGCTTCCAACAAACAATCACAGATTTTTTTCCCTAATTTCTCAATCACTACACCAAGTTTCTCAGAGTCCCCTACCTGTTCATTTTTGCATTTGGCTTTTCTGCTCACTTTCTAAGGAAGGAAATGGGAACTGTTTTGATCAACTTCCATATGTATTTTACTTAGAGGGGAAATAATAAAAAGCCCACTTAAAGCCACTGAGATATCTTTAGTGAAGGTGACTTTATGGAAGGACAATGGAAAACTTGACATGTCCCTTCTACTCTGGAGATGAGCAGCTACTTAAGTAAAAAAGTGCAAGGTTTCGCTGAGAGAAAAGAGCACAATGATTGAAGGGGTTTCAGCTAAGCTTTCACATCATTCCACATCACAGTAACTTCTTATTTCAATACTATTTCTTGGAGTAAAAACAAACAAACATACATGTTGTTTAAAAATTCCAAACACTAGAGGCAGTTAGGAACAAATTAAGGTTAAAATTATTCCAAGGTCCCCTTAATTTTAAGTCACCTTTCTGACTTGAAGAGGGGTTTCATATAAAGTGGAATGTAGCATACAAGAATCATAGGGCATGAAGGCAAAAGCTCTGGTCCTCAGGCAATCTAAAACATTTGAAACGCTATGACTGATAAACACACTTTAGACTATCAGCCCTTTCTGAAAATGCCCCCCAAACACCAATTTTGAAGTGCCCATCTCCCACCACTCTTTTTGAGTGCAGGGATGGGATGGGATGGGATGGGATGGGATGGGATGGGATGGGATGGGATGGGATGGGATAGGCAGGCAGGTGGACTAGAATAAAAATCACATTCCAATGTTGATGTTCCCAAGAAACAGCTAAAGAAATATATTTATTTAAAATTTAAAAAGCACAATATACTTCAGAAAAGGAAAGAATCCCTCTCAGAGAAGAACTGGTGGGGAGAGCACAAGTAATCTTTTTGTCAATAAAAAGATGGTGGGGGAAATATAAACAACTGTGCTAGAAGAATGCTTCCAGGTTCACACACAGCTCACTGCTGCAAGACAGTAAAATAGACACACCAAAATGAACTCTGCTTTCTCTAGGTCAAAGCTAATTATCTGAGATTTACATCCCTTTTACTAGCTTCTGAGACTTTCGAACCTCTTCTAATCCAGGTTTCAATACCCTGAGCCAGGGTTTTAGCAAAAACTTCTAAAAATTCCACCAGAGTTTAGAGTTAAAAATTTTAAAAAAATTAAATTAGAGACAATAAAAAGAGATACAGAGTAAAATTATGAAGCCTCCCTATAATGAACGACATCTTGTTTGACATCTGTCAAGCAAACTGAATAGTATCAGAGACTTTCTTCCCTTTTCACATTTACTTAGTATCTGTAAAGCAGCTCCTCATAAGGAGCCTTCTTCACCCCACAATGGAAGAAGCAACCCTATTCAGTTAAGACAGCCATTTAACTTGATCTTAAGACCATCCTAGTCCCAGCAATTACATCGAAGAAACATTTCACCTTACTGTTGAGACTGGAAAGTAAACTTCAGGAAACCTCTTGAGTTTGGCATTGTGGACCACCATTTCAAATGGCCACCCATCCTTGACATGACCGTGCTACTACACTAGCAGCAGGGAAGAGGAGGAGGAAACACAGGGAAAAAAAGACAAGCTAGATAAAGAAGTGGACTTGACAGCAACCTCATGCAATTAAATTTAAAATCCAACCTGAAGTGGCATTTAGCATAATTACTTTAATGAAGTTTTCACAGTTACAGTGAATTCAAATATGCATGAAAATTTAAGAAATTTAAAACATAAAATTCTGCTTTAAACTGAGGTATTTCCTTTATTAATGATTGGTCTTCTATATAGTTTAGAATAATCCTTTTTGCTCAGAGTATCTGTTTGAAACTACCATGAAGCAAGAATTTTCTGATTAATTTTCCACTCTTTATCTCTTCTTGTTTTGAACTAAATGTCATTCATAAATTAATACTGACCCTATATTTTCAAGCAGCTGAACAGAATTTATTTAAACTTAATTTTCTTTTATCTTAAATACTATTGATGTTCTTAACCCTGTGAAAATTACTCCTCTTAGTGTCTCAGGTAAGAAAAATCAGAATGAGGTAAATGTTCATTCCTGAAATGCACATAAATTTAATTCCTGTTAACAGTAATACTAAATATGGAAAATTCCCTTTTCTTTTTCATGAACCTGTCATATGACCTGCATTTCTGCTCGAAAGAAAACTTTTTTTAAATTAAAAAGAAAAAATGAAACATTTTGAATTCTTCAGACCTGCTGTCTGAATACTAGTCCACACATCCATGTTTTGAAAAAATGAAAATTGCTAAGTGGCCGTTCAAAATGTTTCAGTATCCTGCATCTTCATAAACAAAGTAGCTATAATAATGAATTGAAAAATATTATTACATCCATATACAGACTGAATTAACCTCTATTTCCTAACGGCAAATGTCTTTCTTGCCTATAATTTTCAGTACAATAGAGACAATCAACAATGAAATAGTTATCCAAAATTTTACATAAGAAAAATAGAAAATTATACAGTGTCTTTTTCAGTTGACACAAAAAAGGTTTTTTTAAATTGCCTTCTCTTCACGCCTCAACAGACTGGAATTGTCCAGAGCAAATCAGTTTTTAAAAGGTTGATTATTCCCTATGAGATTTTTAACCCACTAAAAACTCTTCTCATACTAGAGCAGACAAAATATAAACTCATACTTCTGGTTCTGTACTGGCTTTCCAATTCAAAATTGAGATTTAGAGCAGGGGATCGCATGCCATTTCACTGTGCAAGAAACAAGGACCTAAAGCATATAGAAGCCTGTAGGTACAGGCAGTAATAAGCTCTATTTCCTGCTGTTCTTGCTGCAACTCATCATTTGCTGGGTAAACTCCCAACAAATCACCTTGCACTTTGATATATCCTTCAGCAAAACAGGTAAAATATTCTACTGTGTAGAACAGTATTCAGGTAAAGTATTCAGAAGGAGGCAAATCATTAAGGTTAAACGAAGTAGAAACAATCATCAAATGGTTGATTCATCTAAGACCATTGCTTTTATATTAATTATATGTGGGAACATCAGTGCACACAAAAAATGAGAACGCTCATCCAAAACCTACCTGGGTGGTGTGGTATTTAGGCATATGACCATAACATGACTTAACCAGAAACTGCTTAAAACATTATTTTGAGTGCGATTTTTAGTGGAAAATTCATGTAGTTACAGCAAACTAACCAAAACAATTTTATCATAATTTTAAAATATTAACAGAATGACTTCACAATAAATTTTCTCTACTTACAGAATGAAAACTCAAATGTAACATGAAACTACTATGCAAACCTCTTTCAAAATTTGAGCTCCCTATAGGCATAAATTCACAAAATTCAAAAAGCTTTAAAAAAGATTAAGCCATTGATAAACCCACCCACTCCTGCAATTCAGACATATCTCATTAAAAAAAACAATTCCTCTGGAAGAGTGCACGTTTTCCAAGTAAGACAAGACACACATGTTTCCAGGACTGTCTGCATTGGGAAAGTGATATCCCCACTTGGCTGGGGATTGCCAGTTTACTGGCATTAAGCTAAGGGCAAAAGCGTTTCAGCTCGAGGCGGCGGCAGCACCCTGCACCCCAGCTGAGGTTATCTGCAAGGCGCTCGCCCTTTAGGAGTGTGGGTACCACACTGGGGTGTGCCCATGCCCCCTCCCACGCCCCCCCAGCGCGGCATGGCACCTGTGGCACAGCAGGGCACTGTCAACCTCCCCAGCACAGGGCCAGCTCAGCACGAGAGCCCTGCACATAAAATCCTCCCCTTGGCCAGCCAGTGCCCTCGCTCTTTTCTCATCTTTCTCTTGCTTTTTTCCTTTTTTTCCCTGGCCCAGTACCCCCCCTCCAATCCTCAAGAGACAGGACACAGTCTAGCAACTCAGGGACTCACATAGGCCAGGCTTCCTTCTGCGCAGCCCTTTGGGTAGAGCTGCTAATCCTTCTTATTAATTAACGAGATAATAGCAGTTAACCGGAAAGCAATATTAATGTTAACTATCTAGGAAACTTCCAACAGAAATGATTTATTCTTTTTGCCAATTTCCTGGTAACAAAGTTGCACAGCTGGAGCTGTGGTAGCATCTTGATGGCGTAAGAAGTTAAAAAATGAAGAGTGCCTGAATGGGACTAAGGACATCTACATCTATTTTCTTCCCCACTCCCTAGATAGTTTAAAAGAGCCTCTCCTCCTTTGACTCCAGAGTTTATTAACAGCTGGGAACCAGGGTTCCCCCAGTTATATCACCCTTACATAGGGACAAAGGAAAGTGTAAACAGTAACATGACTGATCAGAGAAATGTACTCTGAGAGACACATGAACTAAAAACATTTAAAAATCTTAACATTTACATGTAGCACTGCTTCAGTTCTTTAAACTCTCAAACTCCCAAGGTGTACTATGCTTCATTCAGTATATGCTGAATTACTGAACATCAAGTTTGCATTTTATTCATGCTGCAAAAAAAAAGTAGTGGAGATGATGAGGGAATTCAGAATTCTGCAGACAAGGCACATTGCTATAGGTATTTTATATTTTAGGAAAAAAAAATAAGGCAATTTCTAGCTTTTTTTTTTAAATTAGTCACTGTAAAAGTAAAACATCCATCTGAAGGAGAGATTTATATTATCCTGGTTCTGTTGCAGCAAACAAGTACTGCAGCTTTCATTCACTGATTGTCAAAAACTTTCCAATGTGCCCACTGCAATGCGGATGCCAACCAACGAATCAAAGGCATTCAGCAACTAGACAAAGAGGGTCTGATGCCAACCTCGGTGCCACTGGCAACCATTATTGGCATCAAGCACATTGTCTGCCTTTTTTTCCCCCTCTCCTGGCACTCGACAAACAAAATGGCGGTTCTTGTAGCAACGAGAACACAGCATAAGCGCTGCGCTGAATTAAATACCATCAAATTATTTTATGGACTGAAATGCATTTCATACCAAATGATAGACATTCCCTGATGCTAATAGGAAAAAAAAAGTAAAAAGACAATTCTGTCAATAGAAACAATGTTCACGCCATTTTCAAGTTTGGGTTTTATAAGCGATCTGTGTGGGACATACACACACCCCTGATACACACAACAAGCAAAGCCTCATAGAAGCGTGTTGTGATTAATACTTATTTTAATGTCAAACATTGATCACAGTGTATACTTCCCATTTTCTTCCTCCTTTTCAGTCAAAGGAGCAGCATTTCAACCTACATCAATCCTCTTTATTTAATTTTTCTTTCATTTAAGAGGATAGCAGAAAGTGAATAGAGGGGGAAAAATATGCTGAATTTTGAGATGAGCAAAAAGTAGCATCTGATGAAGTTCATCAATGACAGAACTTCATAGATCAGTCCTTATTTCTTGTTTCAAGGCAGACATGGAAGTAGAAGCTCTTTTTGTTAAGAACTGAAAACATTATTGACACTTCTAGATCTGGAAATTGTCAATATATTGTAACATTACTCTGCACTGCAATGCGGATGCCAACCAACAAATCACAGACATCCTAGGCTAAACAAAGAAGGTCTGATGCCAATCCTGGTGCCACTGGCAACCATCACTGGCACTCGAACTATCCTTCCTCCTCTTTTTCTCCCTAATCTTCTATTTTAAAGCAACAAAAAAAGCAAACTACTTGGCCCCTTTTTTCATTTTGTGTGCTAATTCGTTCTTCATATTTTGTTCACGGATTTAATTGTTTCTATGTTTCCACTTAGTTTTTACATCGTGCTATTAGGCGTTTATATGTTCTGAAAGATAAATAAAAAGCAAAACGCCATATGTATAATGCAACATTTTTGGTTGACTTCATGCATATCTTTCACAGAACCTGGCACTCTTAATCAAGTACACTACAAAGTGCCACAATTAACCTGCTTTCAATTAATATAGAGAATCAAAGTTTGATAAAATGGAAAAAAAAAATTGCATAGACAACTTAATATGACTTCTTCAAGAAGAGAGCCAACAGATGTTAATGGAAGACTTACAGTAAAGTAGCAAAATATGAAAGACATGCAGTTAGCAATAAACAAAAGGGTCTTCTAAGAGTGACTTGGTATATAGAAATTAGGCAGCTTCATTTTCAGTATATTCTCAAAGTAGCATTTTGTAACTTTGAAAGTTACAATATAACAGCATGCTTAACTTCCTCATTTACAATTAGACAAAAGTGTTTTAAATAAACTTATACTCTCAATGCATTTAAATCAACAAAATCAGCTATGCCCTGCAATTCCTTCTCCCACTTCAAGTTACTGCCTTTCAACAACTTATAAGTCAACAGTGTGTTAAGAGTACTCTGACCCCAGTTTCTTTGGCTCAAGAGGTACTTAAACTGTTTTGCCTCCCTTTGTAGTTTTGGCTTTTAGAGACAGGTAAATCCATAGAATTAATCAGTAAATTATAACTTACGCTATATGCATTCATAATATAATTTGATTTTTTTTCTACAAAAGGAGTTTAAAGGTAAAAATTATTCGTAATTAAGCTATTTTGTTTACTTTTATCAAAGAATCTTTCTTCCTATATTATTTGGGATCAGATTTACCAGACTCCACAGCTACTTAAAGTCGCTGTAAAATACCTAAATGTGTCCACTGCTGTGGAGACATAAAAAACCCAAAAAAATACTGGAGGGGGTGTCGGGGTGGGGGGGAAGCCAATATTTTTTTCATAACACATAATATATACATTCACAATAACAGTTCTTCACTTTCATGAGTAAATGCTAAAAGAGAATTACTTAAAAATATTTCATTGAGTAGCCCTCCTCTTAAAAAACGAGTATACACCAAATGAAGACATGTAATTTTACGTTTTTGTTACTAACAAAATCAATTCAATTTGTTTTCCAGTTACATCCCATAGTTATTTACCAAGCATCAGATAACAGCCTGCCATCTGCCCTTCTGCAGGCCATTTCTACCTACTACCAGGCCAAGTTGTGAAATGGCCCACCATCTGCAGATGGTTGAACTTTCCCTAGTTGAGATCTGTGGCTAAAAAAGAAATGCATTATTACTGCTGATCAGCCAGCATTACAATGACATTTAGAAGACAGTATCATTATCAGAAAGAACCTAACAGAGAAAAAGTATTTCAGAAGACTTGCTATCCGAGGGAAAAAAAGAAAAGAAAAAGAAAGAAAAAACTAACCAACACCTTTATCTACTTACAGTCATTTACAATTTTAAGGAACCTGCATATGGATACTGTTACTGAATATCCAATATAACAAATATGGCTAGTAGGTTTTTCCCCTGACACATGATTATCAGAAGCCCTGTTTTTATTTTCATTCTGTTATAGTAAGTTTAAGAAACTTTTCCATAGAGCTTCTGCAATTTTCCACATTTCAATTACTTGGCAAATAAAAGTATATAAGTGTGATTATAAAAATATACTCTTCATAAAAATTTCTCAAAATAGTACGACGTGGATCTTTGTTTTAAAGCTCAGATAGATAAGATGAGATACTGATGTAAAATATGAATAAAGCATTACATATTGTATGTTGCAATTCTGATTCTATTTTGCATTTATATGAAACACAGCCATGATAAAGTATTTTCAAGCCTTGTTTTATAGGTAAGAGAAAGTCTACAATTGCTCTTCAATGTGATCAGTTTAAGGATTACATCTTGATTAATTATAACTACAAAGACAATAATAAATATTTGTAGTATTTATTGTGACTGTGCAATTGCACATACCTGCATCTGTTCTTAGTAGTACTGGGGTGTGGGTTTTTGTTTTGCTTTTCTTTAAAAACACAAGTTGAAAACAAGTATGTTTTCTGAAATCACAACTATGTATTGTCACTTTTTCACAAAAAATAAAAGGCAGCTTCAATAGAATGAAAGTACTGCCTTGGTATATATCTCTCTCGCTGTTGAAAGAGGCATGCATGTCAAATATGCATGTCACACAGGTCTGTAGGAACTTGTGTGTGTTTTAAGTATATATGTATATATGCTGATTTACAAATGGATATGTAGCCACACTACATCTATGGACCACAGAACAACATTTCACTGGAAGCCAGCCCACCAGGGAAATGGCTACTTGGAGTCAGAGTCTGACATACTAACATAGAAACATGACAGTCTGCTTCCTACCTTGCTCCTGCACGTAGTATGCCAAAAACAAATCAAGCTCCTTGACTGATACTGTTATGTGATGTGGCTGGACGCAAAGTGCTGGATTTGTGCAATGTGGGGATTTCATGAGACGTTCTCCATCCGTACTTTCCAAGGGGATGCCTTTGAACAGGATCACCATGACTAGATCCAGACGCCAGACTTTGTCAGCCTGTCGCAGGCAATCGATTCTCCTAATCTTGCCCTTCTGGTCAGGATTGGACAATACACAGCATGGGTGCTTCTTCCCAGTAACTGTGAGCACAAAATCCTCCCGGAACTCTTGGCGAATATCTTTGCGCAGCTTGGCCAGGAGCCTGGATGCCCACTTCTGTTTAATTTCAGGCTTTTCACTAAGTAGCTCATCCTTGACTGCTCTTTCCTCATCCTTTGACATTCGTTTCTCATGTTTTTTAAAGTACTTGCGTTTTCGAGCCTGAAGATTGAACCAAGTATAGGCAATTGCACGGACATGTGGAAGAAGTGCCTCAATGAACGGGTGAAATTCATCCTGTGGAAAGAAGTGAAGGAAAAAAAAGAAGAGAACAAGAAAACTCAAAGTCAGCAAGTTCTCATAACCAAAGCAGTACCAAGAAACGTTTCTGAAAATCTTTAAGTGAAATACAAGATGAAGAGAATAAACACTTAAAATTTACACAAATTTCATGTTTCATTCTTTGAAAGAACTATATGAAAATTTTATTTTGTACTCCTCCCCTCACTTCATCCCACAACACTGCAGAGACAACATAATTTAAGAGACGCTACCAAGATGTTTTGCTCCTAATTTAAATATTTGAGTGAAGAGCTAACATCAAGAAAAGTACCATTGCACAGAGAGGACACTGCACGGTTTTAAAAAATCTGAGCAGAAATGTTCAGAAGGCTGAGACAAATGCCACAGTTCATTTCTCTTCTCTGTGGCACAGAAACACAAAGCATATACATGCTCAGTGTAATGCCACACAGTTCCCGCTTTTGGAGCATGCTCTCAGCAAGAGACTGCTGGTGGCACAAAGAGCATGCGCCATTAAACTTGATCCATTTTCTTATCAAACGTCCAGCATTCCAGCACTGAAACAGCACCATTCCAGTGGTGGTAACTAGAGAAACCAGTATACAGTAAGGAAAAGCAGGCAAAAGACACATATCATATACGAATCCTGAACAGAAGCTTCTGTACTTTCTGCTCTTCTCGCTTCCCTCCCACCACCCCCAAGCTCTGTAAAATTAAGACTTTATGAAGGTGAGAACAAAAATTACATTTATGTCCTTCCAGCAGTTCCACTGTGAATTTTGAAGCCCCACAGAGTCAGTTAATTTGCTAACTGATCACATGAGTGTGGCAATTATTCTAAACCCCTTAAAAATCAATCTGAGGTGTACAATGAAAAATGGCAACTTGGCACAAACTTTGCATTCTTTGTGTTTCTACATGCTGTGGCAAAGAGACATTATGAGTCCACCGCTGGTCCAATGCTGCTTTTGTGAAATCCATGCCATTTATTTACAGTTTCAAAATATCCCTTTCTGTTGTCTGGCTTCACCTGCAAGTTCTTATCTTCTGCCTAGCAGCAATATGGATTGCATTAAGGAGGTAATGCTTAGTTGTTGTCTACAGGCACATCCTATAGCAATTAAATTAATTTCATTTGTCTGCTCAAAGTACCATCCTACACATCCATGTTAATATCTAAATAGACCTTCCCCAAAAACTTATTTTCCGTTAACAAGTCTGCTGTTTAAAACACTGCAATCTGCTTATCAAACATTACTATATTTCGGGTTGAAAGGGAGACCTTAGGGGAGGTATCTTTCTTCCTGTGTGTAGGGATATTTAGTTTTAAATACCATGCAGATTGCTCATCCTACTTAGTGGCACAGTGCAATCAAACTAAAACTGAACCTTTTTTATGCAATTATATTCAAGAATACAATTAACAAACTACTATTTTAGTTATGCTGCTAGACAAGGAATGAATTATGTTTAATCAATAGGCTGATTAACTCCATTAGGTAAAAATGATGAAAGTATAACTAATGGTCTCAATTATAGAGTGCAGACTGCCATTGCAGAAGCTTCAGGCAAAGAATTCCATATTTAAATCTTTGAATTTCAAACAAACTTCAAAATTTCCTGAATGTTGCAAAACCCACTAGATCTAGTTACCTCTCTTCTCTAACCATCTTTAAATCAAACAGAAAACAACAGAAAAGTTACACCCAGTTTACCTATGATCACATTGTCTTCATAGAAAAAAAATTAAGCAAAGGCGGCGGGGTGGGGGGGGGAAGGAATAAAAGAACAGAGGGGCAATATAGGAAGATACTTCAGGTCATAAACAATTTCATTACAGTATGATGCTTGACAAAGACCTACAAAGGCAACAATTAAACTGATTAGTAGTTTCCAGCAGAGATTTGAACAATTCTGTTACTATACTGCATATAAAACTAGGCCGTGGAAAGAGTTAAACCACAATCTGTTCTTTGTGTGGGAAGGCAGTACTGCTCTGAGCAACCACAGCCCTTGATAAGACTTCCCTATCTTCATATGTTTTCTGATGCCATGCTTTTTTCCCTTTCAATTATAACTACTAAAGAAAGTTTATTTTTTCTCCTACAGAAGTCATCTTAATTGAAGTATTGAGTTTGTTTTTTTTTTTAATTAGTGGAAGCATAATGACAGTACTGTGTTAAGTCCTCACAATTCATTTTAGGCTGAATAAAACAGATTTACTACAGATTTTGAAAATTCTAGCAGCTGGGGCTAAAGGTGGGGTGAAGGCAGGTGGCTGAAGAGCTTTGGAAGAAATTAATTTTTGCCTCAATACAATGATTTTCCCTACATCTAAAAAGAATTTGGCATTTATAACTTAAAATGGCAATAAAATAAACATGAACATATCCTACACTAGTAGAATATTGCTCATCTAGTTTTAATTTTGAAGAAGAGCATCATAAATTATTAAAGTATTACAGATTGATTATGCCTTGAAGTAATGCCTGTAGTATTAACAATACTACAGGCATTACTACTATTAACAATAATAACCTATAGCACTTTATATCTATGAAAATCTTATAGACAATTTCACTGATTAAATTCCAGTCTGTAGAAGTTGAATGTTTCCTTTTCAAAAATAGGGAAGAAAAAAAAAAAAAAAAACACAAAAATATACACACCGGAAACTCCAACCTTTTAAAAACTGAATTTAGGTTTTTCTTTCACAGTATTTTAAGTCCTAAAGATATACATATAGGTGAAAAATGTTGAGAAGCAACACAGCAAAACATCCTGTTTGAAAGAAATTATATCAGATTTTTGGAGCTATTCATTGTGGACCTGGACTATTTTCAAATTAAAATACTACTTGACATGGGGAAGTGCCCATAAAAATTATCTTAAATGGACATTTGCAATTAATCACACACATTCTCCACCAAATCTCCTAAAAATACATCAACAGAATTTTATTTCTCCTCCTTAATATTCATATGGACAATAGTGAATTATTTTTTGTTTTTATGTGGCACTTGCTCATGTGTCACAGTTGCTCTTGCAATGAAGTGATTTATAAAGATAAGATTTTTCAAATGTCATATCAAATAGTTAAGATGAACCACTGTGCACCGGCAATTTAAATTAAAATGGAAGTTACTATATAACATCTATGTTGCTTGCAAAAAAAGGAAAAAATAGCAGTCATCTAATGACCATAAGAAGGCCAAATTTACTTTATTGAAAATATAAAGACGATATGCAGTGCTCTTCTCCTGTCTTTCAATTTTAAACTTTCTATCAGCACATGAAAGCTCAAATTGAGGATTGTAAAATAAATACACCAGGCAGAAGTATGGAAATTTTTACTGAAAACTTTACCTAGTCAACTTCCCTGCATGGATTTTCTTATGCCTAGTGAAATAACATAGGCGCAAAAGAAAATACTACATATTCTGAGATTTTGGACTACTGTAACATAATAAACTACGGGGAAAATATCTCAAAGAGAGCAAGCACTAAAAGGCATGCAGTAACTGCATCCTATTCATGCCTCAGCAAGACAGATAAATGCAGTTTCCAGTCATTCCAAAACATACAGAAAGAGGTATATGGGAAAGAGAGGGAGGGAACCCACAAAATTAAATTGGTAAGTTTTCTTCTACCTTGAAGTTATTTTCACCCACCAAACTTTCATTGTAAGTGTGATGGGTAACACTCAAATCAACAAGGTTTGTCTTAAAGCTGTACTTTGGATCTTGGACTTGTTATTAAAATGTGCTTCAGTGCTGTCTCGGAACTGAACTACCACTTTCATAAGTAGTTCCATCCAAACAGGTGTTCTGTGTTTACTTTTACCAAAAAATTTTCTTCTGAACATACACACAGTCGATGTGCACTGCAAGAGTCCTAGAGACAGAGAATACAATAGAGAGAACAATTGTGGCAGTAATGCTTTAATGCAGTTGCTATTGAAAGTGAGATCAATTAATCCTTTGCCTTAAACAAATAAAGAATATGAGGCTTAAGTTCTCATTACTGGTGTAATTTTTATTTCTAATTTATATAGAGAAAAAATAATTTATAAAATTCTCTTATCATTCCAAGCAAGTAGAAAAATATTCCAAACTAAAATCAATTTGCTGCAACTGTGTTCCATGTATGTATCACCAAATGGGAACTGTCCCTGCATGGCACATGGTAGAGCATGATTGTAAAATATTATGGAAAAAGTATCAATGCACAAAAGCAAGGAACTGCTTTCTTGGATTAATGACAGTAGAAGTACAATGTAGCATTTTTTTATACACCTGAGTGCAGTATTTTAACACAAATTTGTAAAGAATGAGGAAATCTATTACATCAATGAGCCCAAAAAGAAAATATAATTTAATAAAAAAGTCATTAGGGAAGGAAACAAGATCATGAATTACCTCTGTAAAAGAGGTGGTTGTGAAAACCTATATCTCAAATGCAAAAACTGCTTTCTTAAATTGTACTGTCAGGTTTATATTCTGATGCATAGGTCTTATTGCCCATCAATAATTTCACACGGTGAACAGCCTACACAGAATTAATTTTGCTAACCACAGATTCCATGCTAAGTAGTTATTTCTATGTGTGTACCTGCAAGCATGTGCATCTCTGTTGCACAAAATGCTTCCTATGTTTTTCTTTTGAAGAAGAAATATCTCAATAACACTTTTTTCCAGCTTTCTTCCACTGCAGCTCACGTTTACTTACTGAAAATATCCATATCTAAGTCAATCACACTTAGATGCCAAACAAAATATAAACAATAAAAAATGTGTCAGCCAAAAAACTGCAGAACTGTGTCCAATCACTGAATAAGCCTTATCATTGTTTCCGTCTTCAATCACAATTTATGAATACTTTAGTCCTTCGAATTACAATGGTTTGCAACTGCAGAATAACTTAAATCACACTTATTTATTCACGGTGCAACTGTAAGTGCATCGTTGGCCTCTCTGTAGCAGCCTCGCAGCAGACATTACTTTCGCACATTTTCTGCTTCTTTAGCTATTTCTTGCACCAATGTAGAAGCAAGCAGTTATCGCTTAATCAGTTTACATCACATCCTCCTAAGTCAGACTTTCACGAAAGCTGAAAACTATCCCCGGGCTTTGCAGACAGGGTTTACCGTCCGAAAAATGCTCCGGTGCCCCGGCGCTCGCTCGCCGATTCCGTACGCCGGCCGAGGGTGCTTCGAGGGGCACCCGGGGAACTTCCCAAACATGCTTCCGAAACCCCTCAGGTTTCAAAATCTGCGCTGTGCCGCGGCGCGGACCCAGGCTCGGACTGCCCCCCGCTCGCCGCCCGTCGTCGCCCCCCGCCCTCCGCGGCCCCGCTCCGCGGCCCCGCTCCGCACCGCGCCGACCGCCGCTCCCCGCCCGCCGTCCCGCTGACAGTCGCCGCTCGGGACCGAAAAGAGACAGCAAGCGCGGCTGTAAAAAAAGGGTCGGTCTTTCCCCGTGCTGGGGAGAGGACACGCTCCTCCGCCAGCGCCACACTTTAGCGGGGAAGGGAAAAACGACCTGCCCTTGTACAACCGAGCGAGAAAACACTGCACAGCTTGGTCATCCCCTCTCACATCTCCCTCATTGTTGGCAGCCTGCATATTATTAATTAAGCATAAGACGGGATTACTTCGCACCGGCCAGTGGTCGTGTTTTGTCAAAAAAAGCACTTTTCCTTTCAAACCCTTTCATTAGGCTGTGTGTAAAGTGGCGAGCTGAAAAGAGTGCAAATCGTTTGATTCCAATCAAATCAATACCTCTCAAACATGGTTTTTTAGCATAATTATGCTCATTTCCAGTTTGTTAACCTTTGACTCCTTATGCACCAACAATTAACAGTATTTGTCTACGGGTGACACTTTGAATGGATCTCCCCAAAACAATGGCGTGGTACAGTTTATTCTTTAATACTCCCTCCTGAGAGAGGAGTTTGGATCTGACAAACAGTTACGACTGTGCTTTAACCCGTTACAACTACTAGCAATGACTCATTAACAACCCACATACATATAAAAATTAAAAAAAAAAATCCCAACAAACACGTGAAAATAAATAAATTAACAAATAAATTAAATAAAAGCGTCTATACCTGAGTGAGACAGATGGGAGAATACATCATGACTTCGCTTTGAGAACACGTTGCCCGGAGAGCCCCTAAGAAAAGCCTCAAAAAGGAATAATTTCATCTATTCATTTTACAGTCATCTGAGACTCAAGGAAGATGAAATCAATCAGGACGGGGCTCTGCTCTGGATCACCACAACTTCACAACAAACCCCAGTCCTCCTTAAATAGCCAAAGATTCAAGTTCACTCCGTGTGCTAGATTTCCCGGGGTGAAATCCAATCTACACTTTTAACCCTCTTGTAGTCGGCGGCGCAGGAGTCTTGCTTTTGCTGCTGCTGCTGCTGCTGGTTGTTTTGCAGATGAGGGGGGAAGGACTCGGGGAGGTGGGNNGGGGTGGGGGGGCGGTGTTTTTTCTTTCTTCAGAAGTTGATGGTGCTGTCGTAATAACACGACACTGTCACCACGCTTTCGAAAGTTCAAGGTTACAGCCCGGAGCGGAGCAGGAGTGAACAGCGGCGGCAAGCGAAACTTCGCCGGGCGGTCGGGACCGTGCCGAGGGGGCGCGCCGAGGCGGGGGCGCGCTCGGCGGGCAGGGCGGGCGGTGCGGCCTGCGGGCTCCTCCGGCAGCCTCTGCTCGCCCGCCCGTCCTCGCTCTGCGGGCAGTGGTGAGACTGCTTTCCAAACGGACACCGTAATAAAAATGATCTCCTGAAAATTCAAACGATAAATCTCTCCCTGGCGCTTCCACCCGATTTGCTCTCAACGTGTCTGTGAGTGTCCCCTCCCTACCCCGCCCCTGACTCTGCAAAACTTGGAAGTTGGAAAATTCATCAGTACACCCTGCGGACCCTATTCCAGCTCTCTCCCCAAATGAGACTTAAGTATTTTTGTTTAATTATTTAATTACACAATCACCGTTTACACTCCTCCTCCTCCTCCTCCAAACACATTCCTTCTCCACCAGATCCCCTTCCTCTGCCCTCCCTCTGCATTCATTACCACCGAAAGCTGGAGAAGGAACGAGCACGTTTCGCAAACATCCCTCCCTGATTTTCCCGCTCTTCTGGTGGGAGAAAGTTGCGGGGGAGAAGGGGAGGGGCGGGGGGCTGCCATCTGCGAGAGGCTTCTTTTCTTTCGGGGTACGACTTCGCCAGCTGCGGCGGGGCTCAGGCGCCCCCGCTTTCCCCCACCCTGGGCGGGGGACACGGGGGAGGACGGCCCCCTCCGCCGCCCTCCGGAACGGGGGGAGCCTGTCCCGCACCGCCGGAGACTGATGTCCCCGCCCTCGCAGGCTGCGGCCGGGGGCGGCGAAGGGGATCCGGCTCCCGGGCGGGAACAGGGTGCCAGGGTCTGGTTTCATTCTCAGGGGGCAGCTTTAACCAGGGGAGCTGGGAAAAGGGGGAAAACAGTGAGCGAAAATTATTTCTGCTCCTGTGAGGTGGGCTGCGATGCTGTGTCCAGCTCAGGGGGCGTCCGGTGTGTGCGGCCCCCACCCCCAGCACCGCCGCTGCGGGCAGGGGCGGCCGAGCGCCACGGGCGCTCCCTCCCGCTGCCCTTGCGCAGCCCCCGGCGGCGTGCCGGAGGGACCGCTGACTTCCTCTTTGCCCAAAGTGAGAGTTTATTCACGTCAGGCATTTCACAACGACACATCAAGGAAAGTAAGCAGGTTCAAGTCAACCATGAAATGGTCACTTTTTAACCCCGTCCTGTCCTCATTAGGGAAATGCTCAAACACAGCCCATTTTCAAAGAAGGCTCTTAATGAGGGGAGCTTGCCAAGGCTACCAGCTGCAATTCCCATAAATTTACAAACCAAAAGAAGCAGAGGAATGAGAGGGGGAAGGAGAGACCCCGTACAAGACAGGTAATGTCAAAGGAAACAGCAAGAGCCCAACAAAGTAACCTTTGCAGAATCCATGCCTCATCTCCACAGCTCAGCTACTCTTGCCCAGTACCCTCAGATTTGCAGGACTCAACAGCCATCGTGCATCTTCTCTTCTACAGACTATATTGATAAGTGACAAGTTAAGGATATACATTTAGGCAAAGACAAATGACACAAACTTGGGGTTAACCATAATTAGCAAAACCTATTTTTATATCTGGTATAAAATACCCCTGAGATCCTATTGTTTTTCCCTCTACCCAGACATAAAAAGCTGATAATGCCAGCTTTAAATTATGGAGTTTCCCTTTGAATAAGTATTCTCTTTAACTGGAGTTAATTTACCATAAAAGACATTCCTCTTGGCACAAATGCACTGATGTCCTTGAACACACCTTTTTGAGTGCTTGAACTCTTACACAACAAGCCATTATTGCAGACCTGATTTAAGATGACAATAACTCTCCTCTGTCCCTTTTATCACTCTCATCCCTCCATAAGGATCAGGACAACTTAACCAAATCCATAACACCACATCAGCAAGGCTGCCCCTGTGAGCTGCATAGATATGGGAAGTCTCCTCTTTCCCAGGCAGGGCTTGCAGAAGGCCCCACTCCCTCCCACGGTCTGGCCAAGGGATTACAGTTGCACTAGGGTCCTGTGCACCAAAAGCAAGAACTGCCTGGCAGTCTGGCAAGCAGGAAAAAACAAATGTAGGTGAGGTAAGGGCAGAGAGAAACTAGTCTCACTTTCTACAGCCTTTGCTACTGCAAGGGATAGGGAGTCAGTGTGAGATTGTGTTCGCATCACCACGAGAGCTGGCTGAGGGTGGGTTTGCATCTCTACCAGAGTGCACAAGGTGGGAGATGAACACAGACAGCTCTGCAGCATGTGCCTGTATCCCCCAGAATAGCACTGCTGCAGAGCAGGCAAAGCCAGACACCCTCACCCCCAGAGCCAGTCTGCTGGCCAGGATTGAACAGGCCTCTCATATGAAAGCATCTTGGGGAAAATGGAACTGCCCAGCCAGCATGGCTCAAGCAGCATTTTCTCTTCGGTGTGATCTATAGGGCATGGCAGGTGTGGTACTTGTTGCCATTGGTTTGCACATGGATTTGACCAAAGTCAAATCCATGTGCAAACCAATGGCAACAAGTACCACACCTCCGAGTATATGACAGAAAGCAGGCTGTACTGGGCACCCAAACATGTTTTGACTCTGTTGCTCCTAGTTAATCCCAGTGGGAGCCCATAAACGATGAAGGCTTTGTCCTGGGAGAATCCTGCTCAGAAACACTTGTGCACATGCCTATGCCCCCCCATCCCCATCCTCCTCCATCCCACCCCAACCCCTCAGTTCCTTTCCCAGAAAAGCAAGCTACAGTTTATTTTCAGAATGGATAAAGAACTACATTAAAATCATAACAAAGTGTAAGTCTCTAGCACTTTGCTGCAGAGGCATGTTAAAAAGGGTAAGTGGTAACTGGGTTAGCCTGGAAAAATATGGCATTAATGCAGCAAGAACACCAGGCACAGTGGCTGCCCCTTGGCATGCAGGGAGAGCTTGTGAGAAAGTGGTTCAATTGCTTTCAAATTCTGTCTTGCATTATTTCCTCAAGCACCCCGAAGACCCTTCTCTTCATCCCCACATACTAAAATCGCTGATAATGCTGCAAGTTCTCTACCCTTGAAGCTCCAGGCTGGAGGACAATTGCTTTTTGTCTTCACTGCCAAGAGCTATGCCAACCTCATGCTGTATCTGGAAGTTCAACTAGCATTTCAATGTGGACAGTTAAGAAAATAAAAGTCACTATCTGACCTTCCAGGTGAGAGACACTGAGAGTGGTTCTCTGACACTAATCCTAGCCCTAACGTCATAGGGCCAGGCTGGCCTAAGGGATCCTGCTCTCAGGTGGGATGCAGTATGAGAACTGGTAACACTGCTTGGACACACACAGCTGGGCACCTGCACACAGCTGCTAGAAACCTTCATGTGACAAAAATGTATATTCAGGAAGAAGAAGTAGCTTTCACATTAGCAAGTGCAGATACCAAAGCTGCCACGAGTCACCTCACCGTCAACCTGCACACTCCAGAGTGGGGAGCTGTTCCCATGCTCCCCCTGCCTCTCATTCAACTCTGGCAGGGTGGCCAGGATGGGAGGACATCCACTGCCCACACTGCATGATCTGAGATGCTCATCTCATAGGAAAGAACCACAAAAGTTTTTTTGACACCATGGTCATCTCCTCCACCCATCCTAGTTTGCCAGGGCAGTTTTCTGCCAGTGGCGCAGACCCTGGTATGCCAAACTTGCACTCAAAGTGGAAAGGCCATTTAGACCACTTATATCCCACCTAAACCAGAATGTTGTCCTTTGGCTGGACAACGGCTTAAGTTTTTCAAGTTTTGGAGCACAACACTATTATTAATGGAACAAAAATAAAGAAATCACTAATGCCGAAGTGTGAAGCCTAAGATTATCTCAGAATAAAAGTGGGCAGTTTGGCCAAATATCTCAACATACACATACTGAGTTTCTAAGAAATCAAGTTTTCATGAAAATTCCAGTTGTCTCTTTATAGAGATTAGAAAGAACTGATTCTGGCACATGCCTTTTCATCTAAAGTATGGAATATCTGAGAACTAGCACCAAAGCTCATATGTAAGACGTTGCTGTGATCCAAAACACAAGCTTTTTGTCTAGTTTAATAATACCTTTAACTCCTTTCTCACCCTTTGTTAGAAAATATCATTAACCCACATGTCCATTCAATACACAATTACTTGAGTAGATGCATAAATACTGAGTAGCACAAATAGAGTATAATTTATGTCACTTATGCGTAACAAGTAATCTAAACCATATTATATTGTATTGTTACCTGATGGTGATTCTATCTGTATGATTCTATCATTGCGCCTTGCAAGTCTTCTTGTACAAGTGTATTAACCTACAAAGTAAAGCTTTGCATCTTTGGCATAACCAGAGCCTTGAACAGTTTTTTTATGTGCAGGAATATTGTCCCTGCAGGGAGATATATATATATATATATATATATATGAACATATGTATATGCACAGAAATTCAGAGAAAAAAACCCACATAAATAGTTAAATAAGAAAAGTGATAATATATTGGTTTATGGGGCCTTGATATACTTCATGAGACTGAATTTTAAGTTATTTTTGACTTAAAATGTAAACAACAGTCAGTACAACTTCTAAGCCAGTACAGTATCATAAAACAATAAAATTAGTTATCTTAATAATTACTAGCATTTTTTATTTGGTTTTGGGTTAGAAAAGAAGGTAGGAAGAAACATATACTGTACAAAAAATATGTATATGTATGATCAGATAGAGAGTGTGCATATATACAATCAAAAGGAAAGAAATACACTACTTACTCTAAACAGAGACACACATATGATGGGTGTGTGCGCTTGACCCCTGTCCACATATGGTTTGATGGGGACTATAATACTTGAGTTTCCCACAGCTCCCAGACCAACAAATAAAAACATCAAACCTCAAGTGTAAAGCTGTAAACCACAGCATTTTGGGGTACACAACTGTGCAATTTTGTCCTCACTGCAGGTCACATCCTTGGCCTTACAAAGGCATGAAACCCTCTTTTCCAATATGGTAGATTGTTTAAAAATTCACATGTACTGATTTCAAATGCCCTGGACATAAATAGCAATGACAACACCACAAATAAAATTCCAACACATGTCTTCTTTGGCAATTTATTTCACTTGCCAGATTTTGAGAATATTGGGATGGCATGGGAGTGGGGGCAGCATCTAGAAGCTGGATTTAAATGTCTACCTAAATTAGACTTATAGTAGTGCTTGATCTTTTTCTTGTGATTCAATGTTAAAATTGTAAGCATTGCAGCTCAAAACCGCTTCAGAGGATGTTACGAGTTAATCCTGTGTGTTTTGGCGCCTTTTCCCTGCCAGCTACTGTACTTTATAGAAAAAAGAAAAAAAAAAAAAAAAAGCTGGAAATCTTGTCTGTCCCGTCACAAGTTGAATGGCAGCACTTTCCAGCAGCGGGAGGAGAAGATGGCTATGTTCACAGAACTAATAATAATTCAGATCACGCCACATCGGCATCTTGTGTCAGAGTCGAAACTGCCTTCCCCGCCCCCTTCAACCTGAGAGCTGCCAAGTCCTCACACACTCCGCATTCAACCACAACTTAATGGATGGGATATTGTGCATTAAAATGTGGCCCAGACACACAGGGGAAGAGAGGAAAAGAGGGAAAGCAGACACACGCACACACACATACAAACAGACACGCAAGAGAAAGGAATGAATTAAAATACACACACAGGTCCTACAACAAAACAGCAGTGAAAAAGGGGGGGGGGGGGGGGGAAGGAACAAAAAGAAACCCTCCAGAGTAACTTTAAGAAACAAGTCAGAGTGCCACCCTAACACTGCATCCTGCTATATAGCATGAAAGAGACCAGCGCAAACCCCCAGACAATTTATCGAGCAGATGATACACAGCAGCAATGCCATTTCCTCCACATGATACATTCAAATTGCAATCCATTAACAACAAAAACCCCTAAAACAGCCAGAGAGAAAATATTACATTAAAATGTGAGTAAGGAAGCAATTTATACTGCAAGAAGAAAGTGAGGGAAAGATCTGTCTGTTAGATACCAATAAAGTAGTATTTGCATTAATCCTTTCCAGCATTTAACTGATAGTTGTCTGCCAGAGAAAAGGGGGGAGAGGGAAAAACTTGAAGCAGGAAACATGCCAAGTTCAGCACTTTTGGATGCAAACTCCCATCAACTGATTTCTGGCATAAAAGTGTGACCCACATGGAAAAGCTGCCAAAAAAAACAAAACTAAAAAAAAACAACAAAAAAAAAAAAAAAAAAAAAAAAAAAACCAAAAAACTCAAATACAAACAATCCACCACTTATATATTATCCTGTAAAGCAGAAGTGGTATCAGCATTTAAGAACAGGGTATAGCATCCACTATGAAACCACAGAGACGCAATCTCAGCCTGGAGAAATTACAAAAGAAGAGTCAATTGTCAATTGAACTAAAAATTTTATATATATATATATATATATATATATATATGTAAAGATACAAATCACTTGAGCACTATCTGCCATTGGGGCGTATTGTATTAAATAAACGAGATCTTAAAATCTGCAATATACCACTCGGCCTTTGGCTTCATGTTTACCAGGATGTCTCAATTTTTTCAAGGATTTTCAAGGTTTTTGGGGTGTTTTTTTGGGTTTTTTTGTTTGTTTGTTTGTTTTTGTTTTGGTTTTGGTTTTGTGGTTGTGCTTTTTCTTGTTGTTGTTCTTGCTATTTCGTTGGTATTTTTATTTTTTATTTCCAGAAATTACCTTTTGGGTAAAACCCCTTTGGGATGGGGTGTATGGGGGTCTTTTGTTTTGTTTTGTTTGCTGTTGCTGGTTTTGGATGTTTTAAGAGATTTCTTAGAGGAAGAGATGGGGATTATTACTAGTATTACTATCATTATTATTATTATTGTCTCAGGTTGGCTATTGGTCTTGTTTTGGATTTATTTTGTTGCCAGCTTTTTGCCTGACAGTGAACGGGATGAAAATTCTTGGAGTGAGGGAGGGAAAAGGCGTTAAAGTCACAGCCTGTGGGCAGAGCGCTCCTCCTCCTCCTCTTCCTCTCTTCCCAGTCTCCTTTCCTCTTTTGAGCTGCCAGGCTGGAAAGCAGGTTTCAGTGGCCTCTGACTTGAACCCGGCCCAAGAATTCCTTTCCCGCACACCACCCCCCCCCCCCCCCCCCGCTTAAATTTTAAACTCTTATAGATCCACACACATATAGAGGTGTATTTTTACCCATGCCCGCATGCGAGCGCGGAGAGGCCGAGTCGCCCCAGTCTCCTGCCAGCTCCGGCCGCAGGCTGCCCGCCGCGGGCTACCGGGCCGCGGGCTACCGGGCCGCGGGCTGCCGGGCCGCAGGCTGCCGGGCCGGGGGCTGCTCGGCCGGGGACTGCCCGGCCGGGGCTGCCGGGCCGGGGGCTTCTCGGCCGGGGGCTGTCGGGTTGGGGGCTGCCGGGCCGCGGGCTGCCGGGCCGGGGGCTGCTCGGCCAAGGGCTGCTCGGACGGGGGCTGCCCGGCCGGGGACTGCCGGGCCGGGGGCCCCTCGGCCTCCTCCGCCTCCACCATCGCTGCCGGAGCTCCGTCGCCGGCCCGCGGCAAGCGCGGCTCTCCGCTTCCGCCTGGCGGCTGCCTCACGCAGCGGGGCCGCCGCGGATTTCGCAGATTAGGGACAAATAATAGTTTAGTTTAGCCCTCTCAGGCCACGCTTGGCGAGTACGGTTCTTCGGTTCTTCGCCCTTTTCTTTTTCTTTTTTTTTCTTTTTTTTTTTTTTTCCCTCCAGAAAGGTTTATGCACGCAGGTTGTGTAATTTCGTGGTTTCAGATGGCACCTTTTATAAGCTATCACATCACACTGCTCGCTCCCTGTAGGATTAGCTCTGCTCCAGAGGAATTGTTCTCCAGTCCAAACCCGACGGCGGTAAGGCAAACTCACAGAGGAAGGATTTCACATCTAAAACGTCCTACACAATTAAAGCACTTACAATGAAATAAATAAAATCGCATGAGGTAAAAGTGTGTGAAGAGTTTTAATCAATCAGATAACAAATACATTCCTTCCAAGAAATTGGCAAGTACAAACTGTAAAGAATCTTCATAATTACTTGGAGGCCATTGCTCAGAGTATGGGGGCCTCTCAGGAAGTTAGTTTCTTTTGTTTGATCCGAGAAAAACAGTTTAAGCGTTTAAAAACGCAGTCTACTCTTAACATTAAGCAGAAATTGACATGAAATAGGAAAAAATTGAAATATAAGCTTTCAGAATTAAGACCAATCGCTGTAGAGTTTTGCTTTATTTTTCAGAGTTTGTCTTTACTTTTCTAATCCTTTTACAAAGAAGTCAAACCTAGGAAAAAAGAATTATGAATTTGTCTGTTTGGTGAGAGGGGGAAATGAGTGCTCGTGCTATGTGTGGCAGATTTTGAAAACTTTACACCAACCAGTCAGTCAAGGGGACAGCAGACCTTTCCCAATGACAAAAAAAAAAATCTGCAGACGTTGATTTTTACATTTAAATGTTTTTTTTTATTTTTTTTTCTTTTTTTTTTTTTTTTTTTTTTTTTTTTTTTTTTTTTTTTACAGAATGAAAGTTTTATTTTTTTAAAGTTGCACACAATTAAAAATTTGTCCCAGTCATCAGTGCTTAACAGAGTTTTTGCAAGAATTTTAGCAATATTTCATTCAGGTTTTGAGGCTTTTTGTTTTGCTCCTTATGTTGGATTTTGGTGTTGCTGTTGTGATTGCTAACAAAGATTCAATTTCTGGTAGACAATCCCATTACTCTCTGCAGCTTTCACTGTTTTGTTGATTGGTTGGTTTTTTTTTGTTGAGTCTGTATATTTGCTAAGCCTAACTTTGCATGTGATTTAGCAAACAATTGCTAATTTGATTTTTATTATGTCAAATGACAGAAATAATGGCATCAAGAAAGAGATAAGTATTTCAGTCCTTTAGAAAGAAAAACTACACAAAGTTGTCATACTCTCTCAGTTTAGTTTAAACCTAGATGGTCATAAAGAACTTCTGGGAACATATTTTCAAGTTCAAAAATTGTGTTATGTATCATTTCCATTGCTTTTGATTTCTGAGTTCCATAGCACTAATGTGTTGATTATGGCTTTCTTTTCCATAAATATATATTTTTCTTCTCCATAAATGTAGTCAAGGGCTTATATATTTTGTAGCAGGTTGACCTTAACTTCTGTTGATTTTGGAATTTTTTTGTTTGTCTGAGGTTTTTACATCTATGTACTTAATACTTTTTAGCATTCAGAATGGATAAAACAGGAAAAGGCTATAAATAGTTCTCTTACATGGATAATTGTTACCAAATCAGTTACCCATCTGTGTATGAACAGATAGCAGTCTGGAGGAAGATAGACTCAGTTGCAGAATTTCCACTAAAACAAATAACAAAGAATTATTTGACATCTTTATAACAGAATTTTTGAGAAATACAAAATGTTTCAAGATATTTATTTTTGAAGATGCTGATGTAAATTTCCTTTATTAAAATCTCTGTGTTTTCAAAGTTTGCTTACTACCTGACAGGACAGGAAAATTAAATGAGTGAAAGGGGAGCTGGTGAATCAATGGTTCAACAGTCCAGTCTGTGAAAAAGTCCAGTCATGGGATAGACTGAGCAAACAAGGATCACATTAGACAACAATGCAGTAGGCAGGATCTCAGTACTGTTTGACTGGCATAGGCATAGTGGCATAAGCCATTCGTATTCACGACAGGACAGTGAGAAAACCACATAGCTTTGGATGAATATATCATTTTGCACACGTGAAAAAATTCTCTTGCCCCACCAAATTTCAAGTAGGAGCTTCCCACTTTGCGCAGAAAGGCCACTGTAGTAAAAAATTGTTGCTTCCTATTCCTGAAACAACCCTTTCATGTTTGTCTGAGCAGGGCACCATGAAAACTCCATGATTTGCACATGTGCACAACACTTGCTCATTACTTCTGGAAGTTCATACTTTCACCATGCTGCTCTTTACAGAACCCCAGCCCTGCCGAGCCTCCTGCACAGTCTCCTAGCAACTAGGAGAATTATAACTCTCATTTTGGCACTGGCGAAATTATTCCTTCTGCTGCTTCCCCCAGGCAAGCGCTCTGCAGTCCAGGGTGAAATGCACCGGGCAAAGAGATGGAGAGTACTGGTCAGAAGGCTTGCAGAGGGTGATGTCTGTAATTCCCTGTGTTGCCAAGCAAAGCCTGGAGTTCCCACCCGCTGGGGCAGGGTCAAGTGCCAGTTGTTTCCTGCTCTGCTCTGGCATACTAGGTAGGGGTGAATTCAAGCAGATTTCGTAAAGTTATTTCTAAAATTCTGTGACTTCTGTAAGAAGTAGTAAAGTTGTTACAGTAGATCAGATTTTTCATTTTGGATAATTTCATTTTGGAAAGGAAATATGACATATAGAGTCTTAGTCAGCAGCAAGTCACCCTGTACTTCTCCAGAAAAGCAACTGCAGAATCCTGATGCACAGCATTTCTTCCTGTATAGTTAATAGTCTCATACTATGTACTTTTATTTGTTTAGACCTCTATTTCTATTAAAATATGGCAGAAACAGTATAACAGTATCACCACTCAGTCATATCGTCACATCATCACCAAAACAAATTAAAAGATCAGGAGATAAGTGAAACACAGAAAGGTAGAAAATCTTGTGCATGTTCCATACAAGAGTCTTCAGTTCTTCAACTCTCCTTAATAATAGAGCAAAGCGTAGTTTCTTCCTCCACACCCTCGTTTCTCTCAATCCACAGGATTGCTAAGGAACTGTAACATCATTGATTTTAATAGGGGGAAAAAAAAAAAAAAAAAAGCTGAGGCTTAATGGTAACATTTAAATGGCATACAGAGCCCTTTGAGTTCACACCTCATTAAGGTGAACAGGAAGAGAAGGGGTGCACATCTTTGTTGTTACTTTTGCCTTGCAGCATTTTCAGCCAAGCTATGTGAACAGACCAGCAGCATATTAACTAACTTTGTAGCGGCTATATTTTTGTAGCAAGTTTGTTTTGTTTGGGTTTTTTGTTGTTTTTTTTTTTTTAAAGTTTGAACATTGCAAAACATTGTGAAATGGAGCCAGGGCAGGCCCTTAAAGGACAATTATTTTGGCTCCCTATTTTTTGCAAGCCAATCTACCACATCCAAATCTCCTCCCTTATCCAGTTTGGGAGGGTTTTTGACTAAATTTCACCTGCCCTGCTGTTTCTGATATGTGTTCCATAGCACCAAAAGTGACTTGGCACAATATTTCTTGCCCTGGGTCTGAGATGACCAAATACAGGTACATTTGTAAGCTGTCTGTTAAATAGTCCTGCAGCAAACTCTATGTTGCAGTTGCATAGGTGATCGGATTTGGCCCTAAAATAGGTTTGGCACTGGAATCCCTCAGCAAGTTTGCTGACAACAGCAAGCAAGCTGTGTGGTAAGGTCAACAAGCTGGAGGGCAGGGATACCATCCAGGGGGACCTTGACAATCTTGAGAGGCCAGTATGTGCACACATCATGAAGCTCACAAGGCCAAGTACAAGGTCCTGCATCTGCAGTTGGAGCAATCCCAAGTACAAATACAGGCTGGGCGGAGACTGGATTGAGGGTAGCCCTGGGGAGAAAGACTCAGGAGTGTTCATGGACAAGAAGGTCAACGTGACCCAGGTCCAGAAAGCCAACCACATTCTCCGCTGCATCCAAAGCAGCGTAGCAGTAGGTCATGGGAACTGATTCTGCCTATCTACTCTTCACATCAGACCCACCCCAAGTGCTGCATTCAGCTCTGGGGTTCAACATTACAAGGACATGGACCTGTTGGAATGAGTACAAAGTAGAGTCACTAAGTTGATTGCTGTACTGGAGCATCTATCCTGTGAAGACAAGGCTAAGAGTTGGAGCTGTTCAGCCTAGTGAAGAGAAGGCTTCAGGGAGACCTAACAGTACCTTCCATACCTCAATAAGGCCACAAGAAAGTTGGAGAGGGACTTTTCACAAGGGCAGATGATGATAAGACAGGGGTGAATGGCCTTAACCTGAAGGGGAATAGGTTTAGATTAGATATTAGGAAGAAATTCTCTACTATAAAGGTAAGGCACTGGCATATGCTGCTCAAAGAGGTTGTGGACTTTCCATACCTGGAGTAGTCTGAATGGGGCTCTGAGCAGTGTTGTCAAGTGGAAAGCTCCCTACCCATTGCAGGGGGATTGGAAAGATATGATCTTAAAGGTCCCTTCCAACATAAACTATTATATTATTCTGTTATTTCTGACCATGTCTTCCAAGGCTTTAGCACATATCAGCTTGAAAGCATGATTCAAAAGAGTCAGAGGAAGGACTTCTGTGCAAAAGTTCTTTTAGCTTGCTAATGCAGCTTCTCACTTTCATTTCTGTCCTTTTCTGTTACATCAACTGAACATGGATCAACTGCTCCTAAATATTGCTTTACTGTTATCATAGCAGGAGAGATTAGGGAAGGTAGTAAAGGTTATTTTCATGCAGCTTTACACTGGGATGTCCAGGATAATGGAAGGAGACTGTATTTTTGCTGATGGAGCCTCATCTGACAGTCTGGCAGACGCTGACAGTTAGCACATGCCACAGTCATTGTGGGTTGTCCTGTAGGCACACCATCATGACAACTTGTGCAAAAGAAATCTATTTTGTCAGCACATGGTCTTGGGATATTTAACACTTCTGCAGGAAAAAGAAATATGTGTGAGGATTGACCATAAACTTTCCTGCTGCCATCTCCAGGACCACCCAGCAGGGCAGATGTTTTTGTCCAAGCTGAATGGTTTTGACACTCGGTGGCTTTTTCATACCGACTTTCACACATCTGTGGCATTTTGGTGGCATCAAGGCTGCTGAAGATCCTGTGGTAGAAAAGATTTTTACATGGTTGATGATTTTATTCCTATGGCTGCTGTGCTTAAGATAATAGCTAAGGTTCAGAAGAATGGACTTCACAAACTGCTCTGCAGTGTTAGTACTGTGGATATATGGCACTTTACCAATCCCATAGAACACCTAACCATCTCAGCCTGAAAGACAATACAGGTTTCTGTCACCCACAGAATACTGCTTTCCTAGAGATGACATTCACCAGCTTGCAGGGATCTTGCTTCCTCACGAGAGTATGAATGTTGATAAGATGTGTATGTCATTTTAAGAAACACCTCTTCATGTACCCAGCAGAAGATTCTCAGCTGGTGTAGAAGATAAAGTGTGAACAGCAGGCTAAAGAAAAGACAGTCCTTACTGAATAATTTCTGAATAAAAGTATGGCCAGTGCCGTTTCTATTCCTGCCTTCTGCAGTGTCCTGCACAATGTCTTTAAGGAAGAGTACCTCCAAGGATTTTCAACAGTTTTCAAAGCATAAAAGTCCTGAGACAGGTGGCTAGCTAGTGCGCTTGTCATCAGTGGAGCACAGTAAGAAGCAAAATAACTAAATGAAAGCATTCTCTTCAGTGTTGTGTAATATACAAGAGAAAATTTCATACTATGGAAACAAAATGGAACAAGACACTCTTCTCCAACACCCATGGATAGGTTTTCCATAGGTTTTTGACTATCAGGAAATGGAATATGTTAGAATCCTCCTAATTTCTTCTTCCCTCCTGCACATTTACAAGCCTGGGGATACCTGTGAAAGTTGTGTAACTGATATATTAAATAATTTTTACAATATTAAAATAAAAATATTGCAGATAATTTGTTATATAAGCACTTTTAGAATCATCACATGCATTCCAGCTGCTTATAATGATGACTTTTAAAGATGCAGATTTGCACTGCCAGTAAGTGCTGGCAGTGGTCACACTGGTGGTTGAGAATGATTTCTGAAGGATACTGTTTCCCTTTGACCACACCCCAATGCACTCTGTGAGAACAGAGTGAATGGTGAGTAGTACCTACTTCCAGATCCAGAAAACAGAAAATCTTGTACTCTCTGGTGACAGCTCTAGCTGTGTGAGAAGACGGTGTGCAGGAGAGGGCACCAGTGAAATGTCTGGGCTGATTATGGTCCAGGAGTGGGAGCTCTTGCCTTGGAAACCACGGGAAATCTCACTGCCGTTTTTTTGTCTTCTGTCTTGCTGTGGCCTTTTCGAGTCCTTGTCAGAGAGGACTTTCCCTTAGATTATTTCTTTTTTTTTCTTTTGTTTGGGATTTATTGGTGGTGGTGGTTGGTTGGTTGGTGGTTTTTGGGGTTTTTTTGGTTGTTTTGTTTTGTTTGGTTTTTTGTTTTTTTGGGTTTTTTTTGTTAGGCGTTGCTCCCTCACTTCACTGGCTTCATCTAACTGATGTCCAGAGTCGCTGTGTGCTTCATGCCCATATGAGCTCTTCCATTACACTCTGTTGATTCTGCTTTGCTTATTGACTCACTCTGAGTGGAGGAAGGTTTCTTCAGGAAAAATTATGAGCATATCTCTTGTCCTCAATTCAAAGATGACTATATCTTTTGTATTCTGTGACCTGGTAAGACCACAGAGCTCCTCCTTTATCCCTGCATTTTGACCCGTATGTCATCTACTAACAACCAGGTTCCCAGTTCATGAGTGCATTATGGGGGGCATGTCAGGTTAATTTCATAAATCACTGGTAGGAGAAGTGAGGGAAAATTGACTAGGTGGTCATTCCAGAATGTTTGTAAGGAGAGATTACTGATCAGAAGACAAGTAAGTTTCTCGTGTGTAAAAATCTACACCTGACACCACATGAGTCACTTAGTGAAGAGCACATCATGATAGAGACAGGGCTGGTGAGCTACAGGAAGTTTGTTCTGGCTAAGAAGCCTATTGAATGTTGGTATATTAATCTTTAAATGCTAAAGGCAAGTACTGGCATCATGGATAGGAGAGGGGGACTATTTAAGCAGGCATTTACACAAGACTAAGGTGAAGATTAGCCCAGACTGTCAAATTTATTCTTTCCTTCTCTCCTAGGATGTGAGGAATGGGCAACCTCAAGGAAGGCAAATTCCACAGCCTTGGGTGGAGATTTTAACAACATGCAATCACGGATGATCTATAACCTGGACTTGGAGACAATGTCTCAGGAGTATAACTCTGTACTATTGTCATGTGAATGATAGAGAGTGCTGTCTAGAGAAACAAGAAGCCAGAGCAGCTAAATGAAAACTCATAGTTTTCTTTTAAAAATGAAATATTTCGTTCAAAAGCAGATATTTTCGGCAGTCATGTGGGCTATTCAAGTTCATCATACTCACAGCTGTGCAGGTATGCAACAAAGTGTGTTGTTGCTGTATTTTGCTGCACTGGATTTATAATGGCACACCCTGAAATCATACAAAGCTTTCTTGTCCTCAGCCCTGAACATGCCCAACTAATGGTGTTAATTTACCATGTAGCTACCAAAATGAAATGGTAAACCATGAGAGTAACCAAACCCCTTGATGAGCTGGGTGTTACAACCTGGTTAACCACAACAGCATGTCCAAGGTGAGACAAGCATGTAAAAGTGGAATGAGCTACATGACAGGAGATTACATATGCATAAGCCACAGGTGACCACAGGTAATTTGTGTTGCATAGAGGTAAGCCACAATAAGGAAGAGGAGTGGAACAATACAGGCCTAGGGAACAGCACTGTAGTCGTGAAGAGGTACCGAAGTGTGGCATAACCTTGAACCTTGCCAGGAGCCACTCACTATTGTCAGCCTCTCAGAGCCAGTTTTAGAATGAAACCTATATCCTGTCTGTGACCAACTTCTGGACAAGCAATCCTGTCTCTCAAGTCCATATAAATTCAGAGCAAAAAAAAAAAAATTACTTGGAAGTATATAAGCTAAAATATAAATCCTGCTTCATACTTTAAACATACAGTGACTTTCTGAAAGACTTAGTTTTGTGTTCAGAGGAAGACTTCCTGGTGCATTAATATTTTTTACTAGACACGGGAAATTTGAGTTCCAAATGTGACATTTTCAGAACATTTTGAACATATGGAAAACAGGCTATAAAGGAACTTCTCTGTAGCTTAATCATACCCAGTACTTCTGTGAATACTCTAAATACAGAGATGCATGCTCTCAAGTCTCAAGGTAAGACTATTAATCTTTTTGTTAATTGATTAATGAAGTAATATATTTTGCAGCACAATATGTACTACTGCGAGCAAGTGGCAAAGCAGGACACCATGGAGCTCTTCAGTAAATGAAGTAGAGAAAGTCAAAAGAAGGTGTGACTGCCAGCAGCAGGGGGTCAGTCTAGGCCAAGAGCAGTTTGATTTGACTGCTGCTCTTGGGTGAGGATGAAGAAAAGCAAGCCTCATCACAGGAATGGTACTGATTGATAAGACAAAACCAAATCAAAGCAAGTTTTGTCTTTTTCATTATCCTCCTAGCCCTCAACATTACCATTTTTATCATAACCCCTCCCTGTTTTCCTTCTGCTTCTTGCTGAGCCAAAGAAAGGAAAATATGTTTGGAAGTAGGAGGAGTTGGAGCAGCAGAAAGATTGTAAAGGGCATGAAAATTGGTCTATTAGACTTCACAGTATGTGAAGGAAAGTAATACATGAGCTTCTCCAAAGAGGCAAAATTAACTTACAGCCCAAAAGTAGAATTTTTTCAGTATATAATGTATTTTGCATATCTGCATCATAGTGTCTGTATAGAGATATATTAGAGAAAAAAAAAAAAAAAAAAAAAAAAAAAAAAAAAAAAAGTAAGCAGTGCTTTTCCATTGGAATGTTATTTGGTGTTTTCTTCTGCACCAATGAGAGGAGTTTGGTTTTTTCCTTTACTGTTTTACTTTCCTTCAGTGAACCACATCCTCTTTTTTTTCCATTAAATTTTGACAGATTAATTTCTCTGAGAAAAGGTGAATTTCTTTGTTTCTGGAATGCATTGTGCCTATAACTCTCATGGTCTCAGTTCAGGAGTAAGTTTTGTTTAAATGTCTTTTTTCATTGCTACTTCCTTTTTAAGATTGAGCTGTGATAGTGGAATGGAAAATATTAGAAATAGGCCTTTTCCATCACCAGCAAAGCTGCAGCTTGTCCCAACAGTGCGCCTTGAAGGCAGGATAAAGTTTAAACCCAAACCATACCAAAAGGACCCAGCACCATCCTTAATGCAGTAGTGCCCACACAGAGAGGTCTGTCCTACCTAAATTGCAGTTCAGACCAGGATGATCCCAGCCCCATCCCTGGCAGCTGCCCCAGGGCCTAGGGCAGGCTACTCCCCTATGGCAAGGACCACAGTGGTGGCCACTCTCTTTTAGCCCAGGGGTGTCAAGGCAACTGCAGTGGGAAAGGTCCCATGGCAGCCCTTGTGGGGCTGCACTACTATGCTGCCTCCTCTCACCCCACACCTACTACCGACACTGGGCAGGTAGAGGTGCCACAGTGGGAGGGGAGGTGGCTGCAGAACAGCAAGACAGGGAAGACATGACACTCTTGGGCTCCTTTCCTTCCTCTGCCAGGAGTACTTGCTCAACATCTCTTTTTCCTTTCCTTTTCTATTTTTTTCTTTTTTTCTTTTTATGTTTGTTTTAATTTTATTGTATTTCCTACAATGTGGGAGGGAGCTGCAGCCAAAAATAATGTTGCCAAGCCAAGGGGATTGGCACACACTGCTTGGAGTCTGCAGCAAGAGCAGAGGCTTTAAATAGACTGAGTTCTGACTACACACTGCTCCTGGAGGGCTGGCAGTCTAACACCAGTGAGCAGAGACAGCAGCTGAGGATGCAGGATAAGCTGCACCTATCTGTCCCTGTGCCTGTGTGGTGTTTTACTTCCATCTGTGATCAGCCCCCTCACCACCCCTAGCTCCCTGCTCATTCCAGGGCAGACTGCAAGGCTGCAAAGGCTGGCAGTGCAATCCATCCCCTGGAAATAACTCTACAGTTACTAGAAATCTGTCATCAGTAAAGCTGTGGTGGTCTGGTGGCAGCACATGTGCATGGTGGGGAAGCCTCCACTCCAAGTGTTACACGTGTGAAATGCCAAATGTGGTGAGAGCTAGCCCAGTGAGAAGGTATTGGGATGGCTTCACAACCCTGCTGCCGCAAAAGCTGTGCAGTATTGTTGTCTCATTACACATTGACCACTGGTGAATTTTTCGAGATAAAGCAGATACACAATTTCTGTTTCATCATCCTTTCCCTGAACCAAAAGTAATGCTTGTGAACAACCCTCACCACTGCTAATTAAACAAAAACCTCAAAGCCTGGCAAGCCCGGTCAACTCTCTCCCTTGGATGACAGTGCCATGGGGGCAGGGTGACGAACTTGTGTAGCAATGCATGATAAAGCTGCCTCCTGCCCCTGTCGAAGACGTAGGAGGGCCCGGAAAAGAGTTTCTCTGAAGTTTCTCTGAAGTTTCTCTGAAGTTTCTCTGAAGTTTCTCTGAAGTCTACAGAGTTCTTCGGTGTTCGGTGTTCGGAGTATGTGTTTTTGCTTAGCGCTTGACGTGCAAAGAAAGCACGAAGTTCTGCGAAGATGCAGTGCTGAAGACTAAAGCGTCTGTTTGCTCCTTTGAATTTTCTCCTGCCTCTCAGCCCTTATTTCCTCAGCACCCCGTATTTCTGTCTCACAGCAGCTGCCGATGACTTAGTTCTTCCGGGGGGCGCTGGGGCTGGGGCCGCCCGTCCTGGGGAGCTTGGGGGGAGGTGGGCGGCCGCTCCGGGCAGCATCTTTCTGCACTCTTTTGCGGCCTCTCGCTGCTTCCGCTTCTCACTCTCGCTGCAGGGCAGCTTGGCATCTCGCTGCGCTTTCAAAGTCTGCCTGCGCAACTGAAGTCACTTTCTCCGCTTGCTGGTTTCATTCCCTAACTTCGGACCTGCTTACTCCTCACAACCTCAATCTCCCAAATAGACGAACGCCAAAACTGGGTCGGTTTCTCCATTTCACCCGGTATATGCACATTTCCTTGACTCTTTCTGTCGTTGTTATTCTGAACTGGTATTTCTCCCTCCTGAGAAAGAGCGATATTTTCAGTCCAACACCAATTTCTTGCGTAGGATAAAGAGGACAGCAGTTAAGGTGAATAAATACTTAGGATACAGCGGACATATGTTGGTCATTTCCTCTCTGGCATCCCAGTGTTACTTTTACGGCCACGGCAGTACCGCTTAGGCGTGTTCCAAGGCAGGATACTCTTTCTAAGAGAGTATCGTCAAAGACGACACAGAGCAGGTAGGGGCGCCGCTACCCCTCCTTTAAAGACATGACTGTTTATTTTTGTCTCTCTCTCCGACGAACACACAAAACACGGAGGGAACAAGGAAATGTTCAGACTCTTAGGCTTCACTAGATGGAAAAGGAACAAAACAAAACAAAAAAAAAAAAAAAACCAAAACAAAACAAAACAAAAAACTAATAAAAAAACACAAAAGAAAAAACAAACAAACAAAAAAACCCCCAAAAAACAGGAAAACCCAAACAAAACAAAGCCAGAAAAATCACCCTCCACTAGCGGCTTCAGCCACATTAGGAAAGTTTCCTCTCACAATAGCGGCTGCAAAGTTGGCTGATAAGTCGACTGGTATTTGTGGCTAAAATTCACATATTTAAAGCTGAAATAATGAATGCGCCCATCATTCTACCGCCACCGCCCGCTCCCGAAAAAATCCCACCCAAACAAACAGCAGACGGGCTCGGTCCGCCGCCGCAAAGCTCGAGCATAACCAGAACATCGGCAGCAGCGGAGTGGTGCTTGGCTTTTGTCTCCGTACGCCTTCTTCCTTTCCTTCCAAACTTTTGGACGGTCTCTTCGAGCTGTATTTATAGACCTGGAGCACACGGCTGTATTTTTCCTTATGCCTCCTTTGGCTTGGGCTTAAGTCACTGGCGGGGAAAATAAAAAAGGAGGCAGGCAGGCAGGCAGGCGGGCAGACAAACGGGAGGACAGAAGGGGGGAAAACTGGAAGTCCCGCAGGCGGGACGCGAAGTGGGGCTGGGGCAGGCGGCCGGAGATGAGGGACTCCCTTGCTTCTAATAGGCGAGAGAGAGGTAAGGGTGAAAGTCCGGCCCCGGCTCCCTGCGTGGGGAAAGGAGAGCCTCTTGCTCCCGGGAAAGGGACAGGCCGGGACTGCCGCCCCATCCTGATGCAGAGGAGCCGAATCAAGAAGAGCTTGTGTTTGTGTCCGGAGGAGGGGAGTAGGCGGCGGGGGAAGGAGAGGGGGGCACACACGACACAAAGTTTGTGTCGTAGAACCAGATGAAAATAAGGTAAGTACGAGGGGAGCGAGGCTGCCTCCACTGCCGGCAAGACTGGAGAGCCGGAGCTCCGACCCGCCTGTTGCGGCGGGCGGTGGCGCCGGAGGCCGGCCGCTGGCGGGGATGCCCGGGCTGGCTGGACGGCATAGCCCAGCCGGGATGCTCGAGGGCTGCGGCCGGAGCCGCGGGGCAGAGCGGCAGCGTGCCCCGGGGCGGCGCAGCTCTTCGCGGGGTTCGGGCGCTGAGAACCACGCCGCTCCGCTGGGCTGCCGCCGGCTCTGTTAATACGTCGTCTCTACAGTGATTTAAACATTCGAATAAAAAAACAGACCCCAAGACGCTCACGAAAATGGGGAACTAACAGCTATCTGGAAGCACGCTTACTGGAAAAGAGGAAAGCTTTCCCTGCTTGCAGAAAAAGTGACTGGGGGATTAAAAAACGTGGGTGTCTGGGGTTTTGATGATGTTGTTTTGCTTTTATTTTCTCCTACAGTCTGCAACTAAAGAAGCTCTTTTCCCACACGGTGGATGCTGAAAGTCTCTAACCAAATATCTCAGTAACGTGGATGGTGTGATTATCATGTTGTTAGGCATTCCCTTATTGATACGCACCACACTTAGCGTCTGATCTCCAAAATATCCGTCAGAGCAGTTTCTCAGTTTCTGACATGGTTAGAGAGCCTGTCCTGCAGGTAAGTAAAACATGAGGCTGTGGAAGTAGCTTGCTTTCGGGCTGAAAATTAGATTTTCACGTTTGGCTTCGAGTGGCAGAACGGCTGGAGCAGCATTACACTTGGCTGTGCAATTTGGCATTACCATGACCTCGTTCAAATACCATGTTCTGATGTGCCATGAGGAAAGTACAAAATTATTGAATCTTCTAAAACCCCATCAAATCCCAGAGTCCTGGCTCTGGACTCTAGTTGTTTGGTTTTGTTTGTTTGGTTTTTTTTTTTTTTTGTTTGTGTTTTGTTTGTTTGTTTGTTTGTTTGTTTGTTTGTTTGTTTGTTTGTTTGTTTGTTTGTTTGTTTTAAAGCACTGACACTTCAGAACTTTCACCCTTCACCTCTCCGGGCAGATTTTTCTGTTTGATTATATTAATAATCTGATTTCTATTTGCCCTTCCAAATGTGAAAATCAACCCGCTTCCAACACTGGGAGGGGCTGTTATTTTTAGCTCGTTCGCTGGAACAAAATGTTCCAACATTCTCTGCTTTGAATCTCACTGCGGTTTGACTACTCTTTGATATATAAGACTGTTGGTTATCCTTGTCAAAGTACCTGTTATAGAAAATGGCTTCCTCAGCTTGACAAGTCACTCCGAACTAAGTAGACAGCAGCATTTGCCTAACTAAAGAAACATTTATAGTATTGCAGGAAAATACCCCAAATATTAAACATTAAAAATTTAAATATTAAAAACCATTTAAAAATGGTAAATAAAGGTAGGTGCTACCTTTATGGTGTTATTAATGGCATGCCCAGCTATCAAAATAAGTAAGAGGTGAATAAAATATTTCCCTATGTTTTCTTGTCTCCTCTACAGGTATATTTTGTCAGCACTTGCTGAACAGTTTCAGGAAGTTTCCATATGCACTTGATAAACAGCACGAAAAATGTGATTCCGATTCAAATATCACTTAAATAGCCCTGTTCCCCCCTCTTCCCCCTCCTTATCCCTCCCTTCCCAGTTGCAGTTCTGCAGCCACTGTTGCGGTTACAGAGTACTGTAAAGTGCGTTTAAATGTTCTCCAGCCCTGCCCCCTTCTCTCCCGCGTCCTCCGAGGAGTTCCACATGACGTTACTTCTGTGTTAATTTTAAAAACCTGTCTGGGTGTTTAGCTACAAACTGGCCAACCTAAATGCAAATAGTGCTATAAAGGGACATAACAAAGTAGAAGAGAAGGGAATGGAAAGGGAGATATGCACTTGTATCAAATGATGCTTCCTTAAGAGAGAATTACATTGATCTAGATTTTAAAAGATAGTATCCTTGAGGTCATAATGCTGTACACATTTCTATGCACGCACAGGTATAGTCTGAGGTGTAGGAGTTTTTACAGGAGTTTTGAACTTCATGGCTGCAGATTTAGAAAGTTCTTTTATCAGTTGCATCTGGACACCCGCATGCGTTAGCAAAACCACTGTGTTGAATCAAGTGCCTGAACATTGCTATCTTCTTCACAGGATTTTCTGTACCACCAGAGTATAGCCAGGTAGGGTGCCCTCCTTGGCCAGAGGCCAGTGGCTGAACGAAGTCAAGTGAATAAAATAAGTGCAAAGTAGGGTTCTTTGCAAAATCCTTTGCAAAACCCTAGGGTGAAATGCACGTTCAGGGAGCACCTAGAAAAGATGAAAATCCCAGTTTTGTAGCTCCAAATCATTACATTCTCGGCAACAGAACCCCATCATTATTCATGAGCGATAGGGGCAAAATCCTGCTCATATAGTGATTATTGTTATGACAAGGACCAATAACGTCTTTGTTATAAAAATAGTGTTTGTTATGAAGAAATTGGGTGAGCAGCCATCCAGATAAATATGCCCTGTGCCTAACAAGCCTACTGTCTTTGTGATGTTTTTTTTGTGTTGCTCAACCGCTCGTCCTTTTTCAACAGTTGTGGGGGTATTTTTCTTGTAATTATGCACATTGTTTCCCACTTACCCTAATTTCAGCACTAAAGCTCCGAAATTGCACAGCGAAGTAAAATAAAGCTTATTTTTTTCCTGCTTGTGCACACACATAAATTCTATACCGACTATAGCTGTGCAGTAACATCTTCGTGTGATTCTGTGGAGCCCACTCAAATGTTAGAGCCTGTACTTCTTCTCTATTTTCAATTCATCTAGTTGCTTTTTGGTGGTGTTTTTTTTTTTTTTTTTTTTTTTAAGAACCGTGATCAATTATTTTTTACAGTGCAACACTGACGTTGTTCTTCAAGTTAGGCGCCTTTTATTTTTATCTGTATTTACTTCGCTGTTACAACATCCCGCGGGACCGGTGTATTTAAAACAAGAGGACGGGCACACACACAGGGAGCCACGGAGAGCTCCGGGAGCTCAGGGGCGGCGGGGGTCCGGCACAGACCGCGGGCTGCAGCGGGGACCGGCGCTTCCCAACGAGGGCAGCGCCGACCTGGGCACCTGGCAGCGCAGCGTTCCTCGCAGAGGCCGCCTCACTGTAACATAAAGCCCCCATAAAGAGGCTAGATACAAAGCAAGGAGCCCACAAACACAGTTTGGGGATGATGGGTAGCGGGAGGACGTGCATCCGGTGTTCACCACGGGAGTCTTCGGGAAGCTTGATTTCAACGCCGCGTCGCACTCGCTGCCGATGAGCCGGGTGCGGGTGGCCGGGTTTGGCCAGGATGACGAGCCCCGCGCAGCTCCTCGCCATCGCCCTCCGCGACCACCTTTTCGCGCACGCACAACCTCCGCCCTCCGGGAGCACGGGGCAATCCTCCCCTGACCTTACAGACCGCTTCCCGCCGACGCAGGCCGGCGGGATTCCTGCGGTCTCCGCGGCCGATCCGCCAGTGGGTCCGTCCGCCTCCGGGCACGGCGGGCACCTGGCTGTGGCGGGGCAGCAGCGCAGCCCTCCTTCTCATCCACGGACCGTCTCGAGGCTTCCCCGCATTCGTTCTTGCACGCCGGCAGAACCAGACCGCGCTGCCGAAGCCGGCGGGTGAGCGGCAGCAGTTTCCCGGCGGGGACCAGCGGCAGAGGGTCCCTCCGCCGGGCCGGGAACTCCGGCCGCACCCGGGGTCTGCGCTGCACCCCTCCTCGCCCCCACCCCAAAACCCATCTGCCGCCCTCCCCCCTCAGCGCCGTGACCGCCGGCGCGGCCTCGGTCGGCACTGCTTTTCGGACGCCCGAGATTCCCATTCCCCTTGGGAAAACAGCCCCCGATCTGGCCAGCGGCACTCGGTGTCCCGCGGTGCTGCCTGGCGGGGCGAAGTCGCCCCCGCGAGCCCCGGGCGCGGCACACGCGCGACCGCGCAGCGCTGCGCCTGGCCACCCTGCCATCCTGCCCGCCCGGCCATCCTGCCCGCCCGGCCGCCCTGCGCGTCCTGCCCGCCCTGCCCGCCGCTCGGGCGGGGGGCCCGAGCCCACCCGTGTGCTCGTGTGCCCCCGGGCCACGACAGCTCCCCAAGGCAGCGCTGTGGGCTCTCCCTGTGGCATGCCTTAAAACGCTGGCTCGCCCGACTCCGGACCATAAGCCTCACTTTATGGAAGGGAAGCAATGGAAAAATTACGACGTTTATAGGCTCTTTTGAAATAAAATCTTGTTCTGCTCTGGACTCCTGAATACTGCGCAATGACTATGGACATAAGTTTGTATTGAGGCTCCAGAATTCGCGTTAGTTTTTAATTAACTGAGGCATGGTGAGAGCTTAAAACTGTTTACTGGGTATCGCTGCATGCTGCTTCTTCATTAAACTGAAAAATAAAGTTCTATGGAATAACTTTGGCAGGTTTTCCAGAGAGTTTCATGCCTGCAGAGATCTTTATGCAGAACTTTTCCACAGAGCTGTCAGTTTCCTGCAGTCTAAGCTTTGCAGCATGTGCACCAGGATGCCATCTCATCATGGACAGATATCACTGTTTGCTGGGGACCTACACCCCCCACCCTTTCCCCAATTTCTTAATCAGCTCAAATCTGACATCAGTTGACTGCCTATAGGTCATCACTGTCACTAACTCAGTCATTCAATCATATCTTCAAAGTCACCAAGGTGGCCTGTGTTGTCCCATTTCAGGAAACAGAGGTGTTTCACCAGTATGGTACTGCCTCCAGGAGGGATAGTGTGCCACACCTGATCTCTCTTTTGCTTTAGGCAGATAAGCTTGTCAGAATTGTGCAACCCACCAAAATGGAGAGCATCAGCTCCTACCATAGCTATGAAATGAAATGCAGTTCTCCCCTTGCTACAGAATTTTACTAATGGAAATTTAGACTGAAATCTAAAATCAAATTATTTGATTGACATACATGTGATCAAAGTAAAGAGTCATCTTCAAGAATAAGAGGAAATGGGACTTAACAAGAAAGGATGAAGTACCTAGATTTCTTCTTGGAAGTTGAGGAATGCCATGGAGATGGCCTATCACCACTTTAGTGGCGATGGGAAGAAGAAAGGGAGATGGTATTTTTTCCTTGCTATTTGAAAGTGTCCATCCCTAACTTCCCTATGTTTCCAGACAGAGTAGCTATCTGGGAATTTGTCCTGCACCTTTGGGAACTGAGGAACATATGGCCTATTTAGAGATGACAGGTGGGGCAAGGATGACTCTTCTGACACCTGCTGTTAGAGAAGACAAATTAGATTTTGGTGTAATTTATCAGAGCTGGAGGCCACCCCATGTTACAGTAGTTGTCCTAGTTATGCTTATGGTCACAGTATGCCATACTTTTTTATGCTGATTTGTGGCCCACAAAGGGAAATAAATGAATAACGGTGTTTCTAGTCCACCAATAACTGCTGAATACCTAAGAGCCAATATCAAGTGTGAATGAAGACCTCTCACAGGAATTCCAGCAAGTCCAGTTGCCACATAGGCTGTCATGTCTCTGCACATAAAAGTTTCCTCAGACCAGAGCATAGCAGCAGAGATGAACGTGAAAGAAGGAAGGTTGTGAAAGGGTTACTCAAGACTTAGTCCTATGCAGAAGTCTCCACCCCATCTGTTAATGGGGGATGTTCAGCACATCACATATTTCTGGGCTTAACTCACAGTATCTTAACATTACCCCTGGGATGAAATATACCCTCTTTTATGAGCTCAGGAGAGGTAAAATAAGAACTTTGGTGAAGTATGCAGAGGTCATCCTAAATCATAAATGAAATGGGTTCCCTCCACAAATGATTTGCCATGTTTTGTTACCATATTTTTAGATTGCCATGATTTTCTATACTTAATTTTTTTTTTTTTTTTTTTCATGGGAGTTCATTTCTAGGGAATTTTATACTTCTCCCTGCCCTGGTCAAGATTCTAGCATGCAAAGCCAGATTTGTTTTAATTTTTTAGTTTTGTGATTCACCTCTCAGAAGGCTTTTGGATTCTGAGGGAGAAGAACCTTTCTATAATGTTAAGGCAGGGACAAACAGAAAGGAAAACAGAAAAGTATATTTTTTTATATTTATGCCACTCCTTGTGAAGTTTATTTAGAGCAAATCACATGGCAACTCTGAAAAGTGTACTGACACTATATCCTCACCTGGTCTGAGAGTGTTTTATATTTCATTTCTTTAGATCCTCTTCACATACACACCTAAGGACACTAACTTGTGAGTAAGACAATGTGGTGTTGTAGCCTCCACAGAATCACACAATAGTTTGAGTTGGAAGTGACCTTTTAAATGTTCACTAGTCCACCCCTCTTCAATGAGGAGGAACATCTTCAACTAGACCTTCAAGATTTTTTGTCTTTGAATAGTAAATTGGATTTACCACTTCACTCTGCACCCACAGCACACCAGACCATAAGGCTACCTACATTCTTTCTCAAGTGACCTGACCTGGCCTTTGCTCTTATTCAACAAATGAATGAATTCATCATGCCTGAAAGGGAGAGATGCAGAATTCTTGGGGGACTCAGTGTGATGACCACCATCATGGCTTCATAGAAATGATACTAATTGGTCTGCAAGTAAAGTTTAAAAGCAAGGAGCCCAAGCAAGTTCTACTGTTGATGAGCTTAATCTGTGTTTGCCAGAGGTTTTCTAGTTAATCCTCAGAACAAAGAAGGTAGCTTTGTTATTAAAAAATTCCCTGTATCATTACTGAAAAGGCAGCCAGAATTAGTGGTAACTGGTGCGTTATTTCCAAGGCGGGCTGTGCTGAACAGCTGATACTGAGCAGGAGGGAATTGTTCAAACATCTGTCTTTGTGGCAGAATTGGAAGCTTCTGAGTTGATTCCACATAACTGCAGTTATAAAGAAGAATGAACAGGCTGATTTTAGGGAAAGTGTGATTAAAAAAAAAAAAAACAAACCAAAAAAAAACAAAACACCAAAAAAGTTTGAATTCTTAGACAGTGCAAGATTTTTCACTAGAAAACAGAACATATACTCTCAGGTATTTCTTTGTAATTTCATTCCATCTGTTAGACTTGTAAGTATTAAGACTGCTACTCTCTTTTTTTCAGTAAAGAGGAATAAAACTGGATGTGTTTCCCTTCTTTTCATTAAAGGAAGGAAGTGAGAAGTGAATATAGACTAAAGATATATTCATGGCAGTTTGCTGTCATTTCACACAATTCCAGAAGTGTATGTAAAATGGAAAGTACAGGCCAATAAAAGTAATTTTTTGAGTCCTATTAGCTGCCAAATGGAATCACAATATACAGTTAGCTGGAAATCTGCAAAATTTCACACCTAATTCTACTGGACTGAAATTTTAATTTGCCATCAGAACAAAACCTCTAATTGCAAGCAGAAGCAGCTTATTACATCTTTTATGTGACTCTGACTCACACATTGACCAAACTGTAAGGAAATAATTTTCCTTTGCATAGAGATGATGATCCCACTTGGATATTCTGTACCTAAGAATTCTTCACAATTTACTAATAAGAAACAGAAAATTAGAGGAAATTATCTTCATCTGTTTCTCTCACTCATAAAGCCCAAAATAGACAATATGTTAGAGCAATTGCATACCCCTGCACCTTCTCCAGTTAACTCCTCTTGCACAGTCCTCAACTAGCAAGCTGTTAAAGAAAAGAAATGTGTGGGGAGAGGAACTTTTATATCTCAGGTATCAGTGAAAGGATTGTAGTAAATGCAGGGGAGAAAACAGAATAAGAATAGAGTTCAGAGTTAGAAGGGTAAAGGGAAAAATGGGGGAAAGGGCGCCTACTGAGACTCCTCTCTCCAGACATTCATGATCAAAGCCCACCACTGCTATTAGGCAATCAATCTGCAGTTGCATACATAAAACTTTGGCAGTGTATAGACTCCACTGCTTTCAGCAGAGGCTTTAGACATCTGAAACTGGGCACTCTCCCAAAATTTAGATCCAGTTGCACTGTACATTCCAGAGAAGGCAGCATCAAATCAGAGGCCCTCTTTTACCATGTTATTTTCAAGCTGAAGTGTATAAAATGTTGTGCTCCAACCTCTCTATTTAACCTCTTGGGTTGGCTATGTTTGTGTCCTCCAACTTCATAAAGTGGCACACGCTGCTAGTAGGCAATTGCTGGCTAAATGCATTGTTGTTTTAGGAGAGAATACTGATAACTTGTGCCTTTCTTTCCTGACAAATTCTTTCTGGCATCATTTATTTGCCTACTACTTCTTAATTTTGCAAATAGCAATCTACTTTGGCATCACATCTTATAGGTGTAATGCGCGTTTTTTCTTAAAGTAAGTCACTCCTGATTTGTTTTGCTTCTCAGCTTTTAAACCTTTCTGTCTTTTGTGGTAGGACATTCTCCTAGACTTCATTCAAAACCAGCACTAGCAGCCAGCCAAAGTTTTAGCAGCTTCCTATTCTTACTCATGCCACAGCTGGAGGTTTCTCAAGCAGCTGCACTGTATTTCTTGCAGAAAGATATACTCAAAGGAATTCTGCAGTCACAGTCAAAGTACAGAATGCAGCATCAGTTACTTAATCCTAGTCTATTTACCTATACCTCTAGATCCTTCTGCTTTCTTCTGATAAAACACATCTTTAGAAATAACTTAATCTCTGTGTATCTGAAGAATACAGAGGCTGCCCTACATTTGCTAGATTTTACAGTTACAGAGTATTCAATTTCTTAATACTCTATCTATCTTTCATTCCATTATCAGAAAAAAAGTGCTGTAACTGTAAATACAGGGGACATTTGCTGAAATCTTCCACAAAAATGCTCTGTGAAATATGCAGCCTTCAGTGAAGTTCTGCAGAAGAGATCCTTCCACAAGAAAAAGTCAGAGACTAAACACTACTTAATAGGATACACTTAGAAGTGTGGTGAGATCCAGAGCATGCCCATGAAATCATCTGTTTATTTATGATAAGAAACTCACTTCCTCTTGGATAACCTCAGGATTGCTTTTGTTAAACCCTTGGCAGCTTAAAAGTCATCTTGCTTTCCAGCGTCTGAGACTTCTTCCTTTCTCTTTTCTTCTCTCTTCCCCATTCAAGGGCCCCCTCTCTTCACTCAGCTCCCACTCTCCCTCTCAAATGACATTCTTTTGATACTTGTCTGCACAAACAGCGCATGGCCCAGGCTGTGCTTCTGAAAGCCAGGAATAATGCCTTAGTCTTTTCCAGTGATTGATGCACTATCCATGGAGAATGCTGTGCCATGGTCAGAGAGGTTCACAAAGCCATGCACTATTAAGGTACCTGCTGATCTGCTTTTTACTTTCACTGTAACTTAAACAGAAAAAATGTGGTGGATATTCCATGACTATATGGTCATTTTTGTTGTTTTTGTGAAGCTGTAGCTCAAGATTTCAAGTCAGATCCAAACAAGGAATCACACACACAGCGATCTATGTTACAAAAAGGTCTATGTTTAATATTTAAAGCAACTAAAACTGGAATAAAATATTTTGCTTGAACAGATCTACAAGGCAAGTCTTTAGTTCAGGCAGTGCTGCCTAGTCTAATCAAACACACAAATTACCTTACTTTGATTAGTATTTCTAGGGAGCTCCAAGTAGCTCACATTTCCTTTCCTAAACTTTGGCCTGACATTACACAAGTACCTTCCGTGTGTAACCAAAGACTAGAATACAACCCAAGATGTTAATACTCACCCAACTTGGGTGAGCAGAGACATTGAGCTTTACCTTATGCCTGAGCCTGCACCTGAGGCATGCAGATATCTATTACAAGTTCTAAAGGGTTAAGAGATCTGAGTTTTATTGCGATCTTAGCAGCTGAGTTGGCTGAGTTCTATCCTTTAACATTAAAGGGGATGTTCCCATTTCCATCAAGTCAACAGCAGAATTCTCATTAACTTCAGAATTAAATATATATTCACTGAGCATTTGTAAGGGGATAAAGACATAGTAGAAATTGAAGGTTTTAAATACCTATACTGAAAACCTTGATCCAAACATACTGAGATGTTGGAGTTCAGAAAAAGCTTTATTGGTAACTCCTTAAGGAATTAACCTGCTGCTTTTTTCTGATTGTGATCTTGTGTATGGAAAGCTTAACCCTTAGGACATTGACATTTTACCAAATCACCAAACAAACAGTAAGAGTACAGCTGGATTTCAGTCAGAAAGTCTCCTAGGCAAGCTGGAGTTTTGAAGGTAATAAGGTAATTGCAATATTCGTTTATATAGATAATTAAACAATTTACTTAATTTATAGTTGCTAATTATATGCTACGTGCTACTTTTCTGTATGTCTAAGTCTCATGAGTAAAACCTGAAATGACTCTGTAAAGCTCACAAAGGTTTTCCAAGTTTCAACAAAATGTTGCCATCTACTGTTAGTATAATAATAATAATGAGAATGCTAAACAAAACTTAAATGGGTGAAACAAGTACTGTAATTGTGGAAGAACTTTGTGGTTATTTGTGTCCTATTTTGCTGATGCACAAGGGACTTTTCTTTGAATGCACAGGCAATAATGTGTTCATAAATCCTTCTGTATGTCAGAAGGAGAATAGAGTTCATTGTTTGCAAGATCTCATTATTATTACTTTTCAGCTCTAAAAATGTTGTAATAGTTTCCAGAACTAGCATTTATGGTATTCAGTATGTTGAATGCTTTTTTTTTTTTTTTTTTTTGACCTAGCACTCAGAAAAGTGATAGTCTCTTGCATAGCAGATTGCTAAATATTTTACTTCTATTAAAAATTAAAAGCACACATACATATATGCACATCCTTTTACCGAAAGATGCATAAGGGATACATCACGGTCAGGCAGGGGTATCTTAACTGAGGACATAAAGACCTATCTCTTTCAGACTGCTTCTGAGCTGACAATAGCAAAACTACTTTCAGTCTTTTACATTATACACAGCTGAAACAGTTAAAAATTTGTTATAAGTCTCAAAGAGGAAATTACCTCTGAAGCACCAAAAGTGAAGGCAATGTGCTTTTTCCCATATATGATGCTGGAGCAGGACGTGATTTCAAAAAATTGTGGGATCTCTGAATTCCTGCTGTGTGGACCTTAACTGGCATATTTATTTTCTCATGTCTGATATTTTCTCATTAAAAAGAACCTACTGAATTTTCTACATCAGATTTCGATGGAATACTAAAATATATTCCTCTCAGAAAGCCTAACATGTTTCAAACAGAACTTCCTATAACTTCAAAAAAACCTCTGCTCATGTGTTCTTTTCTTACAGTCTCAAAGAAACAACCTCAGCTGCCTGTAACTGGTATGAGCTGTGAAAAGGTCAGAGGCTGTCCGTACTATCTAGAACAGAAGGAATGCAAATACAGAAAGAGCAAAACCCATGGCTACTGTCATGCAGTGCCACCTGCACTTGAAGCTGTGAATTTTAAGTGATTTTTCAGTAATTCTGAGGAGGCTTAGTGTTGTTTCTGATGGAGCACTGATGTAGAATGGGTCTTGATCAGCTGCATAACACAGATATGAAATGGAGAGTATTATTTGAGGTACAGGAAAGTGAACTTCTGTGATGTGAGTTCTGATTCCAGCAGACAAGTGCAGTTGTGTGAAGCGCAGTCTGGAATGGATTATGTTGAGAAACAGAGCAGTAGCCCTGGCCCCTGGAACTCTGTGCTGGATAGCTTTTTTCACCATTGTGTGTCAGCCAAAAGCAGTTTCAGAAAGAGCATACAGGTCTCTTTGTAAAGAGGGTATGCAAAACAGGCCAAAGTGACAAGAACATTTTGAGAAACAAAAAAGGATGGAGTTAGGAAAGCCCTTACTCAGCAGGAGTTGATCTGATCAAGGGACAGGAAGAGTAGCAATAAGGGATTCTATGGAAAAGTCTAAGACTCCCAGTGATATCTCTGCCTTGATTTTTTACTGGTTATGTTTGTCTTTAAGTCTCCTAGGTCCCTAAGCCTATTTTCAAGTCCTTGGAAAATGAAACATGACCCAGGGTAAGCGAGGGTGGAGTTAAGACTGCTTAAGCAGGCTGGATGAAACAACCCCATGGGACCAGATGGAATGCCCCTCAGGATGTTGTGGGAGCTGCCTGTAGCCCCTGTGACACACTCTGTACAATATTCAAATTATCATGGTATTTCATAGAGAGGTTTCTGACAATTTGAGAAAGGTAAATATGCATATAGCCTTGTTCAAAAGTGTCAAGGAGGTGAGTCTAGGGATATCAGGCTGGCCAACCTCACCTTAGGTCCGTGGTAAGATTGTGAAGTGAGTCCTCTGGGAAGCCATGTCCAGATGACGGAAGGAGAATAAAGTGATTGGGAGTACGGACAATGTCCTTAGCAAGGACAAATCACAGCAGGCCAGCTGGATTGCCTTCTGTAACATCCCATGTAGACAAGAGGTGAGAAGTGGATACTGTTTCCTCAGCTAAGTGAGGCCTTCCAAGCAATCTCCTGTAGTATATTCGCAGATGGATTGGTGAGATATAGACACTACAGACAAACTACACAGCAGGTGGAAAAGTTTCTCGATGGCCAGGCTTATAAAGTAATGATCAGCATTATGAAATCTGCTGCCAGATACTTGTGACATTGCGCAGGAATCAGTCAGGGACTAGGAAGTGTTTAAAGTTACATTTTGCTTGCAGATTTTGTAATTATGAATCTTTTGATTCTAAATAAAAAGCAAAATTTTCTAACTTTCAGACTCTTCAAGAAACTGAATCAGAGCATATGCTGTGATTTTTTTTACTTTTTTGGCCTTCCTAAGATGTTTTTCCTTTCTTTGATACTGATTCTTGTCTTAGATTTGTCAGTCTGTAATTGTCAATCTGTTGAGACAAGACGGGTCATATCAAAGTATTGCTAGATGCAATAAAGGAAGCATCTTAATACATATAAGAAGAAATGCCTATTTCAAATAATTTTTCACTTTGCCATCCTTTACTGTGGCTGTCCGAACCCCAAACTCTTCTGGGAGGTGTCCTGCATTAGCTCAAGTGCTTTTTCAGTGGTGGCAGTAAAAATTGCTTTAGAATTAGAAAACTCTAGCTGTGATTTACCTAGTGCTGCTGATAGGTTGGCTGGTGGACACAACAACAACAACAAAAATCCAGAAGAAGATATGGCAGTGTTTTAGGACTTTCCCCATCTAATGCTGCCAGTGCAAACTTTTCCTTAAAAACTCACAGTGGAAGTATCTGGCTTCAGCATATCCATAATGTTGCTTTTCTGTGACATTTAAAGGCATGCCCCACTCATAGATGAGTTGTGTCTTTTGTCTGCATGAGCAAACACTCATGGTGATATTTTTCCCATGGTCAAAGCAGAGATATGGCATGAAAAATGAAGCCATTGCCAAAACAGTCTAATGGGCAAGTTTAGTGTCTAGTGTCTTCTCTGTGCAAGAGAAGACTCAGTGGGAATCTTATCAATGTATATGAATACCTTTAGAGGAGCATGTGAAGAAAGTTCAGCGAGGCTCTTTCCTGTGGCATCCAGTGACAAGACAAGAAGCAATGAGAGCAAATGGAAACCCGGGCAGTTCCATTTGAACGTCTGAAAACGCCTTTCCACTGTGAGGATGGCCAAGCACTGGCACAGGTTGTCCAGAATGGTGATGGAGTCTCCCTCCATGGAGATAGTCAAAAACCAACTGGACACTGTCCTGGACAGTGTCTAGGTATCTCTGCTTAAGCAGGAGGCTGGACCAGATGAGCTCCAGAGATCCCTTCCAAGCTCAACCGTTCTGTGATTCTGAGCAGCTTTTTACCATAGGAAATGGTGGCATAATCTACTAATCCAAACTTGTTTAAGAACAGCACTTTCCTACTTTTCCAGTAGTTAGGAGTGTTTTGGTTAGACAGGAAGCAGTGGAAAGTAACATGTAAATGGCAATATGTAACTGTGCTTAAGCACATTATCCTCCTCCAGCCATGTAACCGAGCAAAGGGTTCCTGCAGTTATCTGAAAAGACAGCTTTGTCCCTTCTTCACTTTCAGTTTTGTTCTTTCTTCAGTATATGCATATTACAGGTCAAAATTTAAATCACATTAATAAAATCTAAAAAGGTCTAGTCATATAACTATTAGTTATTAGATTGCTACAAGAATCATGGAAGAGGAGTTCAATGCAGGGGGATTTATGAAAACCGGATCCCAGAGGATATAACACTAGATGTGCAAAATAATAAAATTTAATACAAAACATGCTGTCTGTCTGTTTTGGAGAAAAGCTAATCTGTCCAAGAGAGCTTTCTAGGCATAATTGGTCACAGTTCCTGCTGAGGACAGAATGGTACAATCAGCTATAAAACTTTGCAATTTGGACCAGAAACATGTCACATTTCTTCTCCTTAGTTCATTCATATCAGTTAGCATATCCTGAGTCCAGGGACAGCAATGGTCCAAAGGACAAACATCCTTTAAAATGGGCACATTTTGTGATAACTGGTTTTTGTTTTGTACCAAATTTTGAAAAATAAGGGCATTTTTGCAGATTGTATGAATTGCAGTGTCATTGAAAGTAATTGTTCTGATTTTCATGTCTTTTTTTTATTTCTTTAAGCAACTACTGGAGACTGAGGTCTCTATAATAACTATAACCAAATAAATATAACCATGTAACAATATTTATAACTATATTATTATAATAAATAAAATTATACAATAAAGTTATGATTATATGATCATAGAATCATGGAATGGTCTGGATGTGAAGGAACCTGAAAGATAATCTAACTCCCCTGCCATGGTCAGGGACACCTTCCACTAGACCAAATTGCTCCAATCACCATCAAACCTGGCCTTGATCTGTTCCAGAAATGGGGCTCCCAGAACTACTCTAGACAAACTGTTCCTGTGTCTCACTACCCTCACAGTAAAGAATTTTTCCCTAATATCATATTTAACAATATTTTAGTATAAAGCCATTAAATCTGTAGTCTCACTTTTCATGAAGAATAAGAAAATTGCTTTCCTGAAATGAATGGCAAAGCCCCAATCACTGTGCAGCCCTCATCCACAGGACTTAGGCAGATTCACATTCTTTGCAGATCCAGCAGAGGGAGCTTGTTTTACTCAGAAAGAAAATGCTCAATTAAAATAAGTTGTTTAAATTTTGGGCAAAGAAAACGTTGCCTAACCACATTAAAAAAGTCAAAATTATAAGAAACAAGTTAATGAGTCTTAACAGACAAATCATTTGGAATGGTTTTCATGCACAATTGCATAATCTAGTAATACAACAAAAAAACCCCAAACCAAACCAAAACAAAACAAAACAAAAAACCAACCAACAAACCCCACAATCTGTGTTTGACTGTAATAATGTTTTTATTGTGTTACATGCTTAGTCAAAGTGAAGTCTAAGATCAGGATCAAGTCTGTCATTTCAATCATCGTAGAAATGTACGTCATGAGAGGTATGGCAGCAACCTCTTTCTGCTTAAAATTATTATTTGTATAGGGCAAGAGCATCTAAATAAAACCATAAAATTGTATTGGTTAATACATGGGAAGGCTTTAAATACTTACAACCTATTATCATGGCTCAAAGTATTGTTAGGCATTTGAGTTTGCCTCACATTTAGGAGAACATTATATGTGCTGCTGTTAAAATTATACACCTGTTGTGGTTTACCTTCTTTTATTTGTTTCATCTAAGATTTGAAAAACATCTTTCTATCAGCCATGATAATTTATTTTGTTGGCTTGATTTTACAGATATTAAAAATAATATTGTCTGGATTTCACATATGAAAAATAAGGGTTTATTGTTAGATGTCTTGCTGAGGACTGGGCAAGAACAGAAAAGAGAAATCAAATATCTGGACTCTATTTGGTTTGCTTTCCCCACAAAGTACCACAGCAACGAATGCACTGTAGGCTGAGGACACTGATAGCATGCTGCAAAATGAGGGAAGATAAGGTCATGTTTGATAAACATTTCTTAGTATTGGTTATTACAGAAGAAGTGATTAATTGTCTCTGGTTTACATTAACCTTTTCAGGTTATATCCATTTAAAAAAACTGATATAATTATTTTTTGGTAACTGCTTGATTGCATAAATATCGGGATACTATAGCTGTAATTGCTACTAATGCATCCTAAATGGAGTTATTTAATTATGCTTAGGAATATATCTGATTTTGAAATGACACTGACATATCATTTATATTATTAATATCTCAATATCATAGGCAATGTAATATCTCTTCTGAGAAAAAGAGATTTGCTAACATTAAGAAATTACACTCTCACAGTGCCTTTGAGATTCAATTTACAGGTGTGTTCTAGTTTTGGAGGTTTATTCCATATCACCTTACACCATTGCCAGGGGAGGGGGCAAGGTACTCGCTGTCTTCTGAGACGGGTGAAAATACTGTGGCATTTTCTGCCACTGTTCTTTGTCTCTAGGTCTATGGTGAGTATTTTGCATTTGGATCACCCTCTTATCCATACTTCTGTTGTTAATATTGTTGCTGTTACTATTTGTTTTCTTATCTCATTGATGTTTAAAGTAAATTGCTCTTATCTCAGCTTGTGATCTTGACCTGTAGTACCTCCAAATCTCAACTCCATCCTGCTGGAGTGACAAGGGGAAGGATAATGGGGGACTGAACGAGCAGCAACTGATTTGGGAGAGTCTCAGTGGGGCACTGAGTGGGGAAGTACCATTCCTAAACCACGTTAAGGGCCTGCTTAGAGGATGACCACAAGCCTGGTTATGCCAGTGGTTATGACCTGGTTATAATCTCTGGTGAAAGTAGCGGTGATTAACAGAGGAGAGATGGCAGCAGGAAACCCAGTTCAATTACAAAAAGAACAGGATGTGAAACTGCAATCACCTTACAGCCTCAAACTTCATAAAATCTTTTTCCTCATCACATGTTTAAGATAATTTTGATGTACGTCAAAAAGGGAAAGATAGGAACATGGTGAGAATTATGTGGCAAACAGCACTACTGCTTACAGAGAAAACCTGGTGTCACTTTCCTTTTGGCACCACATGCAACTATTTTATTTTTTATTTTTTAAAATTGTTTATTGAAAGCAAATTTTTAATGGAAAAAATCAGATCATATCAATGAAAATCAGAATTTTCCAAATATTGAAAATGTAGACACAATTGGTTAAATCACTGTGACGTAACAATGCTCTCTTTTTAGGATCACATTAATAACACTGAACAGATTTTAATAGCTTTTAATTCAGTTATGAGGTTCAGTTTATAATCAAGTTCCTAGACTCATTTTTAACCTGGTAATATTTTAGCATTTTGTTATTTCACAGACAAAAATTGACTGTTTGAGTTTTTCTAAAAATAGGTATTCTCTAAAAATGTTCAAACATCTCTCAAACTTATTAAATGCAGAGCAAGAGGTCATGAATTAGGTTTCTGAAGGAAGTCAGAAACTTGACATTATTGTGCCTGTTCCTTATGAGCTCTTGCTAGCTAAATCTTAATTACCAGACAAATATAAATCTCATAATTTTTATACTCTGAAGTTTTGGAGCATAACAAAACATCATGAATATGAGATTTTAGCCACTTTTAGTTGCATGTAGGCTCTTAAATAAGATAATTGAGGATTTTTAAAAAAATATATGTGTGGACTTCTGTCAAAATTTTATGGCTTATTCAATTTTTTGCATTCAGCAGATAAAATAAAAGACTATATCATGAAGTGTAATGTCTTTCTAACTTTAGGACTGAAAACACTACGAAGTTCTGCTACCTGCAGAGTCTCAAATGACCGTGTCAGAAGTGGCTCTCATTCTGTCATCCCCTGAGCAGACATTCCTTACTCCAAATAGCATGTTGAAGAAGTAATTTGGACTAAAATATCTGACCATAATAATATGAATGCCCTTGTTTTAATGCTAACCAACCTAATAATTTTTAAAGTGTTCTGTTTTGTTACCAAGACCAACTGAATTAACAAAAGCTATCTCCAGAAAGATAAAATGATACATTAAATAAAAGAAAACAAAAATTACAGTAGCTTTTAATTTCAATCTTAAAAGTCTCCCAGAAGCAGGAAAAGTGCTAGCATGTTTGTGGTCAACATCTAACAGTTGCCAATGGGATATCTACAGGGAAATGAATTTGAGTCCTCCTGGACACCCTGCTACATGGCTGTTATGTCATTGACTATTTTACTAGCCTGATGCTTTAGATGGTGTCATCAGCATCATACAGAATGAACTTGTGATACATTTATAATATACTACCCACTATACTTGTGATGTTTTTAAAAAAAAAATTAAGTCTGAAGAAAACATTGAAAACAGATGAGAGACTTTTTGACAAATAACAGCCAAATAACAGCTAGAATAGTCCTGTCTGGTTTATGTACAGGGATTTGAACATGGAATGTTCTGAGCAATGTTCTGATGATACCAAGATTACCTTTCTTTGAAAGAAACGTTTGTAATGAGTATGGAATGGTAATATAGCCCTAAAAAGGCTGAGATGAAACCTGAAAGCATCATTTCAAGAAAAATTATACAAAGATTTGAACAATTTGCACAAAAGTTCACATAATTCATCTGGTTATGAACCATCTTGTCTTTTACTAATCTCTTATTACCCTTATTGTTGTGTTGTGTCAGAATTGTACACTGGAAATCATGACCTACCAGCAGCAGCTGCAAGATAGAAGGATTCTGTGTGAACCACCAATTCTCCAGGAACAGGTAGTTTGTTGTGTTTTGTTTTTTTTTTTGTTTTTGTTTTTTGTGGGTTTTTTTTTTTTTTGTGTTTTGTTTGTTTGTTTGTTGGTTTTTTTTTTTTTTTTTTTTTTTTTTTTTTTTTTTTTTTTTTTTTTTTTTTTTTTTTTTTTTTTTTTTTTTCCTGAAACAGTAATGAGTGCAGTCTGATAGCTGAAGATAAAAGCTTGGCTGTAGCAGCAAAATTTGTAGAGTTGCTCCAGCGACAGGTGTCATGAGCTGGTGATAGCAGGCAAATGTGGCTGCCATATATCTATACCTTCAGGACCACAGAGCAAGGCTCCCTGGCAGAGACTGATATTCCTTCTGATCCATGCACTTCCGGTGTTTGCTAGGAATGGCAATATATTGCTAGAAGCATTATACAATGCTGCTAATGACTATTAATGTATTAGAGGAATTAAGCAACTAGCCATTAGGATGAAGATTCAAGAAACCAGCAAAGTGTTTTGAACTGAAGAAGCACAGGACTTGAGATGCACACAATATAAAAGGAAAGCATTCATGTTTGCTGTTGATGCTAAGGGGGACAATACTGCCTAGACCCAGTAAAATTACAAGATATTTGGCTGTAGTATTGCAAAATAAAGGTCATTTCATGCTTTGTTACATAAGTGTGTTGATGGAAATCTTCATATTGGAATATGTTAGATAAACCTGTTTATTTCCAAGAAGAAAACCTCAACCTTATTAAAAATGTTCTAGATTTCATATGCACCTTGTTTTATGAAAGCTGAGCTTCTGAGAGTCTAATTAATTTTCAAATAATTGTCTCTTTTATAAGCAATCTCTTAATTAAAAAATTGGTTTTGAAATCCTTTTCTTATTTTGAAGGATGCCCAGGTACCATCCATGATCAGATTCAATTTGGTTACAGGATTGAAATGGACTGATGAGTATTCCCCTTGTAACAGCTGGTCTGAACATTTTGCCAGCTCTGTGCATAAGAGAAGTATGTAAACATTTCCTTTGAGTTTTTGCCTCATGGTTATCCTTTCCAAGAACAAGCTGTAAGTGTGGCTTCTGTAAAATTTCTCTCTGCCATAGTTATCATAGAATCATAAAGTAGTCTGGGTTAGAAAGGACCTTAAAGGTCCTCTAGTTCCAACTCCCCTGCCATGGGTGTTCCACTAGACCAGGTGGCTCCAAGTGCTGTCCAACCTGGCCTTCAGCATTGGAATGGGGCATCCCTAATTGCACTGGGCAACTGTTCCAGTGCTTACATGCTTTTATAAGTAGTCTCTGTCCATCTTTTTTGTAGGCTCCCTTCAGGTACTGGAATGCCACAATTAGGTCTCTGTAAAGTCTTTTCTTTTTCCTGGCTGAACAAACCCAACTCTCTCAGCTTTTCCTCGTTGGAGAGGTGCCGTCATGGAAAAGTTTCTTCTGAATAGATTCAATACAGTACTGTCTGAACAGACAAGAAATCTACTTGGCTCCTCTGCACTCTAACACCCCAAAGTCAGAATTTTGCAAATGGGTCTTTAATGTTTGTTTAAAATGTTGGCCTTGACAGTTGCTGTATGTGTTTATATCAATTGTGAGTACAAAAGGTAGGATTTCAAACCAGAAGTCTCCTAACAATAGTCTGTTCCAGTCTGACATGCTCATCTCAGAGGGATATATCACCTCTGAAACTGCTTTAGAGCTGGAACAACCTTCAAAAATAAAAAAAAAAATAAATTAATACTGGTCATGAATTAAGACAGGTTTTGGCATATGTGTTCCAGACAGACTGAAACAGCTGGATGTGATTGGTTTTAATTTTCAGTATCTACCCTTATTCTCCTCTGGCTTCTTTTCAGCATTATGTGAGTCGTGCTTCTGCACCAGAAGTCCAACTCAACAGAGTCATAGGATGTTTTACGGATTTCCTCAGGATCATACAGTTTAATTTGCCAGACAGGTTTACTTAAAAGTAGGTTTATTATCCAGTGTCTTGTTTAGACATGATAAAATTCATATCTCATAAAAAACATTCACTATCTTTTACATTAAGCCAGTACTATCTTAAGATGAGAAATGAATTTAAAAAGTGATTTTAAACTGTAAGATGTTTATCATCAAACTCAGGTTATGATAAAGGATTTTTAAAAAAAATTATTGGAAAAGACACTGATACACTTCAAACCCAAATATATTTTTTTGTCTAATATTACATTGAACGCATACTCTAAGCATTCTGCAGTCTGCATTGAATTCGTATATAATCTTCTACACATAACAACTCAGACAACTAAAAAGTAAGTATAATAAGCGGCTCAATTACTACATTTTGAATAGTTGCAGAGATAATTCTGTGCTACAAGCTTTTATTTTAACAAGTAACTCTTCAGACTAATTTAGTGCTGCCTTGTTATTTGGATCATTGCAATTAAATTTAGTTTATTAAAGAATTTACTTTGGAATGCACACCCCTTAGGGAGGCCTATTTATTTTTCTCAGGAAAGTGCACGGGCTATAACACCTGAGTTAGCTCTTCTGCATCCTTAGCACAGCCCAGGAATAAGCCTTTTGCTCTGGGGCCATTTTTTCTGGAAGTTATGTTACTATTTAAGTGTGCAATAACCCATACTGTGTATCCATGGGCTACTTTATATTGATATAAAGCAAACATAACAGAAGTTAATAGAGTGAAAAATTAAGTCATGGTACACAAGGAAAGACAGGTTAGGTAAGGTGAAAATGGATTACAGGGTGAGGGGATTTTCCTAGCAGCAACAGCAGAATCTGAGCTGTAGCAGTAACATTTCCTGCAATATTGAAAATGGTACTACAAATGACTCTGCAGATGCCTTGGGGCAGAGGTCTGCTTTACCACTGTGAGTTAGAGTGCTTATGCACCTGAGCAGTCTGGCTATCCCCTAGTAGCTATACACACAAAAAGATGACATGACTTTAGTTCATCTCTACTTGCCTCTGAGTTTTGCATTACCCTAGAATCCTCTTTTCAACAATATTGCTGTTGCCTGCCCTAAGGTAAAGCAACCTTGCAACCCTATGAGCACAGCTAAGTTTCTTCTGCTTCTGCTACCAGGTTAGGCCCAACCACTGCTTCTTGGATTATTTTTAAATGGAAACTGGAAACACAATGTGGCAGGATTATTTCAAGGAGACATTCTGGTGTTCAGCAACATTAGCCCAAGATTCTGAATTTCCAAATGATTCAAGGTCTCATCTAAATTTCAGCAACCACAATCAACTAAAGAAACATGCTATCAAACCAAGGAATCCCCAGAGCCACATGCTGTGTATTCAGACATGCTGACACAGTTTAATGTGACAGGTTTTTCCTCGGATGCCAACAGCAACTAGTCATGTTTAACAGTTACAAATGCACAAGATGAGTCAAAGGCAGAAGCTTTGATTCATACCTACTCATGTCATAGGCATGCTTTTTAGTTTAAAATGTTACAAAAACCACTCCTGTTCTTGAATGACACACAATACCACACAATTAATAGATTTGCATTGAGTTTTCTGACAATAATATAGTTTATTTTAAAGAAAAGAGAAGTGGGGAGGATGGAAGCAACAGAGAGAGATTACTGGGCTGAAAGTAGGCCTTAAATATGAAGTGGATAGGAATTTTATCTACGTTAGACCATGCTCAAGTATTACAGATGCTAAAGTCTCTCATTTAACACAGAGTCTTACTAAGAATTGTAATTAAAGCTATGCATACATGTTTAGGTGCAGAAATGTGATACAAGGCCACATTGATAAAATAATTTAGACTTTTGGATCAAATCCAGAACTTCAAAAACTGAGACAGAATAAAATACAATAAATGAAATTAATTTGCAGCACAATTTTAAATATTCCTATTATCATTCTAGCACATACAACCAGATATGTGGTGTATGTTGTATGTGCACATACAACATTGTGTGAAGATATTAAAAAAAGGAAAAAAAAAAAAAAAAGAAAAAAAGAAAAAAAAAGAAAAAAAAGAAAAAAATAGTGTAGTCTGAATACAATGGTAAACTGACATATTTTTATTTATTTGTGGCTACTAGACAGGCAGCTTCTTTTTTCATAATCACAGGAATTTTCCTGAAACAATGTAATGTATATTCATTCACTTTGGCTAAAATAGGAAGCTGAAAAATTCTGGAAAATCTTGCTAATCTATACCTTTAAACATTCATGTCCATCACTGGGTACCTCTAACTCCCAGGAAAAATATAGCATACACATGTGCTGTGCAAGATGCATGTTGTAAAGCCTTTGTCAATTCTGAAAACATAGAAGCAGGTTTTGTACCAAATAAGATACTAAATTTCCAGCCATTGCTTACTTCTTTGGCTCACACAGTCTTTGTGGATTTTGACAGGGAAGATTGTCAAGCTTTCAGTATCCCATTCTTGGCACTCATGGACTCCCTCTGCTCAATTGCCTGTGCTGTTAAGTACATAAACACATTACAGAAATGTTAAAATTTTTTTTTCAAGCACTGCCATTTTATTTTTGGTTAAGGGGTTTGAGTTGCTCTTATTTTGGTGGTTTTTTTTTTTTTTTTTTCCTTTCCCAAGGATCAGAATCACTGAAGCTGTCTGGAAATCTCTAGTGCCACGGTGACTTGAGCTGGGTCAGCCAAAGCTTGGCTATGGCCCAAGACCATATTGAATATCTCAAGGAGGGAAACTCCACAACCTCACTGGGCAATTGGTATTCAAGTACCCTCACAGTAATAAGTTTTCCTTATATTTAAAAATAATTTCCTTTATTTCAATTTCTGCCCATCACCTTCTGTCCTTTCACTGCATACACTCTGGTTGGCTCCATACATACAGCTCCAGTCATATCACTGCCTGGCTCCAACATCTTTACTCTCCCATCAGATATGGATACACACTGATAAATTCCTCCCCCAGGCCGGTTCTTCTTGAATGTAAAAAGCCCCAGCTCCACTATTTAAGCTGCAAGCCCTTCATCATCTTAGGGATTCTTCATTGGCCTTGTCCCAGTATACTCATGTCTCTCTTTTACCCGAGAACCCAGCACTGGACACACCACCCAGATGTGTCTCACCAGTGCTGAGGACAGAGAAGGGATCACCTCTCTTGACCTGTTGTAATGGTCTGCCTGATGCAGCAAGGGTGGCTTTTTGTCTTCTTTGCCACAAGGGCACACCGCTGGCTCATGGTCAGATTGGTGTCCATCAGGATTCCCAGGCCATTTTCTGCCATGTTGCTTTCCATGACAGAGAGCACTCTCTGTTGGTTTGCCCCCAGCATGTGCAGGTGCATGGGGTTGTTTGTCCCTGGGCGCCAGGTTTGGCATTTTCACCTGTTGAGTTTCCAGGAATCCCTGTCAGCCCATTTCTCCATCCTTATGAGATCCCTTGGGATGGCAGCACAACCATCTGGTGTATCGACCAATTCCTTCCACTTTTTTAACTAATTAACAGAATTGGGAAGATACTTGGTATTATCAATCTTTGCTTGTTATCACTGTCAGACACAGAATTAAAAAGTGAGGCTAAATGGCAGGTATGAGATCTTTAATAAGACAATTATTAGAATAACTCTACTGGGAACACTTGTGTTTTGAAACCTTAACTCAGAAGCCTGAGCAGAAATCCTTCTTTAATGACTCATTGATTTCAACATTTGTTATTTTACTTGACTTGATATTTTTCTGCCATGTCTGTTCAAAATCTGTCACAATGTGCCAGCTTGCTGTGACAGTCCAGTGGCTTGTACTATGTGCTATGGCTGTAGCAACTTTGGTTGAAATCTGGCTTACAACAGGAGGGGAACATATGTTTTCATGCATCCTTTTCAATACCTTTTAAAACAATTGTGTAACTTTGAATGTACTTCCACCAGGTTTTCCTCCATTGCTTTCGCGAAAACAGAAAGAAAATTCACAGACCAAAATTACTGTACGTTTGAAGACAGAAGGCAATGGAAGACTTCATCAACAGACAGCAGTTGCCGAAAGGAGCAGGAATACTTTTCTGCGACCACAACATTTGCGCCTGGCTTTGGCTGGCGCTCCGTCGGCGGGATGCCGGCGGGCGCCGCAGCAGCGGCTGCCATCCGGGGAGGACGCCTGCCGGTGGCATGTTCCAGCCGGCCCACGCTAGATGGCAATGCTTGCGCGGCTCTGCAAGGCGGGACAGAGAAGGCAGCATCGGCCAAGCCCTTTGTGGCCTGCCGTGGCGGCGCAGTGGCTGGCATTCCGCGGGAGGCTGGGCTGCGGGGCCGCTCGTCCGGGGCGGCCACAGCCCCGCAGAGCCTGCCTCCGCAGCAACCATGCACAGAAAAAACAGGGCAGAGAAGGCATGCACGAAAGAAAGGCTCATTGCTACCTGACAAGGTGGTTGGCGCCCTTTGCGCCATGAGCTTTTTGTCCCGTTTTGTGTGATTTCAAAAAAATCGCACAGATGTTGCTGTACTAATGTTGTCTGGGACAATATTTTCTCTGATTTCACGCTGCCAATTTTTAAATAAATGTCCTTGCATTCTCCCAGCAAACGTTAATTTATTTCTATGATGTGTCCCCAGGGATTACTCACCACAAAGGAAAATTCCAGAAGATTTTTTCCAGAAAGAGCAGCAAAGGAGGCATTAAATTACATGCAATTTATTTCTTTACTGTGAGGCCTCATAATATCTTCACTCCAAGAATTATGCACTTATGAGATGAGTCAACAACAGCAAATGGAAGACATCATGTCTAGGTATAAATCTGATAAAAGAGAAGCAAGACACTGTTGGAAGTGCAGTGTCCTTTTTGTGGGGTGGCGGGAGAGGATTATGCAACCGAGAGGATTCTGCCACAAGGTGGAAAAGTGATCTAGTAAGATTCTCTGTTTATCAAAGCAACATTCATTCCTCCTGCCCATACTGCCTGATGGGTGTTTCTGTCTATTAAGGTGGGGGTGTTAGGGACTGGTTTTCCAGTGTGGGAATGGTGAGGTGGGGAAGCTGATTGAAAGGCAAAAGGGAAGGAATTTTCAAGAGACACTTCCAAGTGCCTATTGTTGACACTTTGTATGCTGACTGAATCATGTGGCAACACAGTTCTAATTTGTTATTAATAGAATATGCTAAAAAATTGATTAACAAACTTAGATTATGTAACCAAATGGAATTTTATCCATAGATAGCTACACATCCTGATGACTGAAGTAAAAACTGCTCATTTTGACCAAATGATTAATTCATACTTAAGCACAAAGCCTGACTACAGGTAAAAAGAAGAAACAGGTTAAAAAAGGAGGAAGGAACAAATACTAATTTATGGCAAATGGATTTATTTTTTTTAACAGTTGAAGGCAGGTTCTCAAAAGTTTTCCTTAATGAAGATAGTGCATGTCTTCTGAGGTCAAACATAATTCTGTCAACCAGACAGAGTATTCACAGCTCTTGGCAAACTTCCTTCAGGTGTTTGTCCAGACCTAAGTCAGGGAGCAAGACTATCTTGAGACTATTAAGATGAAAAGGGATTGCTTTTAAAGCAGGGCTCACATAACTCAGAAGACCTGCAGGGTTCCGTTAAACCTGTCTATCAGAAACAAAATTAGGAACAATCTTATGGTGAAACAAAGCTGGTGAATCAAATCCCAAAACCACAAATCCCTTTCTAGAAATTATACTTTTGTCTTTCTGGAAGACTTCATGTTGCTTGTATTAGGACTTCTAGAGTTCTTTTACAATTATTTTTCAATGAAGCTCAGCTCTTATGCAAAAAAAACCAAACAAAAACCAAACCAAAAATAAAACCTTCAAAACATGTTTCTAGTGAGAATTGTCTATGATATGCTAGTTTTCTTACTGTTGCTTTAGCAATATTATTCAGACTGCTTTCTCAAGCGTAACACTAAAATACCAATTTATACTGCACAGTTGTTCTACAAATATATAAAAACATTTACCACAGCTATATCATAAAGTTTTCTTCTCTGTGCCATTAAAAAGGTCAGTACACCTTTTTGCCTTCAGCTGCATGGTGATTAATAGCAATAGTGCTGATCCCAGAATAAGCACATCCTAGTATGCCAGATTTTCCTCAAGAGTTTAGATACAATTATGGAGAGTAAAATAAGAGGTTTGCTGCTCATATTAGGGGATAACAACAACAACAAAAAACCCCATTATTTGAAGAGCCTGGAAGCATGAGGTCTAAACTTGGAATTCAGGAATCCACAGGAAAAAAAAAAAAAAAAAAACAACAACCAAAAAAAAAAAAAAAAAAAAAAAAAAAACCTATCAGAAAAATTGAGGGAGTTCTGTTGCTGGCTCCATGCAGAGTTCTCAGGTGCAAGAGGCACACGTGCTGGTTCAACAGCACAGAGATGCTGATTGTATTGATACTACAGACCATGTTATAAAAGAATCTTTTAATTATCACAATTATCACAAAATACCAAAATTATACTCTCTTATACACTTTTAAAGCACTCTGCTTTGAGATCCCTTTGGATTGAGGCTTTTTTTGTGGAAAAGAATGAATTCTTTTGGAAGGAGTATCACAAAGTGTCATCCTCCTGAGTTGTATTTGGTGCAGAGAAAACATACACAGAGTTTCTGTATAAAAGAGTGGAGGAAAAAGTTCTAAAACATTAAGCATGAGAATTAATTTCATGAAGCTTTGTAAAAGAGTTATTTATCAGATGTGTTTGAATTGCAATGAAAAAGCTGATTTTGTTTCTGTGAGATTTTAAATCAAAAGGTCAAAAGGTCACATCTATAAAGATTTTAGAATAAAGAAAAATGAGAACTTGGAATTTTAAGATGAAAACACATAGAGAAATACATTTTTAAAAAGGGAAATGTAAACCATTAGTTAGATAGTTTTGGAGACATTTGGTGGGTTTGAATTTGTGCTGAGCTTTTGATGAAGAAGTAAAAGCAGGCCCTACTCAGGGCCTCTAGTTTGAATTGTAGTGCAAAACATTGCAGGACTCAAACCTGAGTCAAAGCTTAACCAAAAGCAGTACAAGGCAAAACCTTCATGAACGGAGCAATAGTCTTCACATGTGTTCTGGTGCATCTCTCTCCAGGGCTGCAGCTGCTGAAGCACTAAGAATAAGAAGCAGTCCTTGACCAGGACATGTTTTCTTTCAAGAAACACCAAAGACATATTATGAGAACAGAACTGCCACATCAGATATTGTTTATGTAGTTCGGTTTACACATCAGGCTCAGGAATTTCTCTGTCTGCCAAATTTTTCCCAATTACTACCCATTCTGCAATAATAGCCTGTAAACTCAGAGCTGAATTTCCAGACGTAAAATCATCCCACCTGTGAAGTGAATTCCTGGCATTCTTTGCTAAAGCACAACCAGGTATTTAAGCTTTCATAAGTTCTTTTTACCATGTATTTCCTTTCAAAGAGTCTACTTGACCACAGCCTTTTGAAAGGATTTCAGAAGGGATCTACAAAAAGTTTTAATATGAGCTACACTCCTGTAAAGAGAATGAAAAAAACAGAATTAATTTGATTTGATGACTGCAGATTTAAAACAGTCACTGCCTTCTGTCCTGCTCAACACCCAATATGGATATCAGATAGGATACAACCAACTTTGCTGCACTCCTGAAAAATGAAAAATAACAGAAACCTACAATAGCCTCCATTAATGTTTCAAAAGCTTTTCAAGACTTTCTGTTCAGTGCTGCATTTTCAAAAAGTAGCTGTCTTTCTCTATTACTTAAAAACTCTTGCAGTTTTGGCCCTAATCAACAGCTAATGTTAAGATACGATAACAAGAAGGAAATCTTTCCCCAAGAACTTGATGAGGACATCATATTAGTTTTTTGTTTCAGTGCCAAGAAGCAAAGTAGTTGTGCTGGGGATATGAGATAGACACCTCCATGTCCTAAAGATTTTATGTTCTGTGCAGAATGAGCCATGCATGAGAATAATAATGAAATGACATGGGAAAACTGCAAAGGAAGGCATGTATTCTCATACCTTGTTTTGAAACTACTGTTCATTCCATGTTTGCTTTCAGTTTGCTGCCTAAAGGTAGAGATGGCTGCCAAAATGAACTCTTCTCTATGGCCCCCAAATTGTTCTTAGACAATAAAAAAATTCAGAGCTTCAGAAATAGATTTATGTAAATATTTTAATATTTTTAATATATTGTTATTATTATTTAGACCATGGTTTCCAGCTGGGAAAGTGTTATGTGGACTTGTCTGCTAGGCATGACAACCTGCATATTCCAGCAACATACAGGCAAGTATTTGTGCAATTCACCATTCAAAATCACTTCCAGGTTTGTCCTGTTATCCTCGGAAACTCTTTTGCACTGAAGATTTTATTTTTCTCTAATGAGAAGGGAAAATTGATAAATATTTTCTCAGGAAGTGGAACACTGGGAGCCATCTGCACTTGCATGTTTATATTCCATAATGAAGCTGGCTTTTAATTTTCATTTCTTATGAGGAGAATAAATAAATGCAGGGGGAAGTGGTAAGAAAGGTCTGATTATCTGCCTACACTATAGTTTGTCTCAGTTTATAATGTGACCACTGAGCTAGCAAAACAAATATTGGTATCACAAATAAAATAAATTAAACTGAATAACTACTGTTTTCCAGCAAGCCACCATAAAAAAAAAAAAATATTTTTTTTAAAAGGACACTTGGAATTTGTCTACTATCCTAATGAAATTCTTCAAAATCATCAATAATTACAATAAGGTAATATTTAGGCAGAGATGAACACTGAATATAGAGAAGTCAATTATAGACTGAACAGTATAGAGAAGCCAACCTATCTGGGTAGGCTGAGGTCAAGCAGGGGTGAGCTTTGAGTGCTTCAGCAGCCTCAGGATGATGAAAAAGTAAAACAAAATATTTGGTGTGGCAATTTTTGAATTCCTTTTTCAGGACTTAATTCACTAGGATTCTTTAAAGAGTATGTGCACCTGTGATGAGTTAATTTGCTATTTCTGGATTTCATAAAATCTAACGCAGCAGATGACATTTCCGAAAGACTACAGCAGGGACAGAGTACAAAAGACCATCCTGGTCTCTTTCATGCTAGTGCATATTTCTAAATTGCTTTCTTTTGGGGAATCAGTCACATCTGCCTCATCAATTAGACCAAGAATTCACAAGTTAATTGCTCTGACATGCTTCTAAAAGGCTGAATGATATTTAGACAGGAAATCTAAAGCAAATCAGAGGAATGCTCAAAGTTATTTTGAAAAATACAACAGAAAGAGCTTTCATGAACCTAAGGAAGGTCCTAATATGCCCGGGATCATTAGCCTACTACACCAAAACTAGGACATCTAAGCCCACAGCCTCTAAAGGTGATGTGCCCTGCCAAGTTTCCAGGCATGTAGGGCTTTGATTTTTCTTGACTCTGGTGCTAAAAAAAGATTTGTTTCCCTTCCTCACCCAGAAGGATGGTAAAGAATTTTCCTGCTCCCTTGGGGAGATAGAAAGGTTCCTGTCATTCACACTCTGAAGCAGTTGGCCTGCTTCCTTCAGGAAGCTTGAATCTATCTGGGTTTTTTGAAGGTGCTGTCCATTATAAAAGGGCTGATATCCTGTCAGATGCAGCAGTGAGAGAAAAGCAGTTCTTGCTCTTGAATTTACTTAATATCAAATTAAAGGACCAACTACCAGAAACTAGTCAGTAGCTTACAAATTCTTTATCAACTCATAATAATGATGTTTTATTAATGTATTACCAGTTATGTAATTTTGTTTGTTTGTTTATTGCACAAATATCTGTTAGGTACTATAACCAATTTACTAAATCAAAATCGTAATTTTAGAAGTCTTCGCACTGAGAATCTGCTCTCATATTATTCAGTGAAACAGGGCAGTGAAATCATACAGTGTTCCTACTATAAAAACAAACAGAATCAACAGACAAGTGATGGTTTCTCTTGTCTGTCACCAGCAAAGACCTTCCGCTGGCTGCAGTCCAGGCCTAGGTAAGCAGGATTTCCACATCTACCACTGTCATACTTCCAAGAAATTCAGGCTGATTTTTTATTAGCGGGAGGAACGAGGAAAAGATCAAAACTGAAGAGGCTTCATGGCTCAGTCCAGACTAAGTAGCTGTAAGGAATGAAAATTCCATGGCCACTATGAGACTTCATTTTTCACACTATCCATAACAATTTAAATTTAAAGAAATCCCAATTGGCACAAGTACTTATGCTACGTACTCTTTTAGAAAAACATTCTCGTAAAAGTTACAGAGCTTCTATTTGCTTTCTTGTTTTAGACATCACTAATAGATTACTTTTGGTATGCAATCTGTAGTTACATCTCTTCAAAAGAGACATCATCCCCTGCCGTGACTCGGATTTGAACCGAGGTTGCTGCGGCCACAACGCAGAGTACTAACCACTATACGATCACGGCAAGCCATCAGAAAGCTCAAACTGAAAGGGAGGGGGTTTTTTTTTGTTGTTTTTTTTTTTTTTTTTTTTTTTTTTTTTTTTTTTTTTTTTTTTTTTTTTTGTTGTTGTTTTTGGTTTTTTTTTTTTCTTTTTTTCTGGTGCTCTTTGAAATGTCGTATAAATGGTGCCACCTGCAGTTTACAATGAGTGTTAGCAGCAGCTTGGTCTAAACATTCTTACGATTAATCATCTCGAAATTGCTTCCAGACTTATTTTACTTTCCTTGCAATCATCCATGTTTATCAGAATTGCCTAAAAACCCGGTCTGGGATTGTTATAGTATACTTTCTCCTCTCTCTTAAAAATCTTTTCAGAGATATTTTTTCCTATTTTATCAGGCAGAACTGTAAAACAATTATTAGTTCTTTCAAATGAAAGCTGCAGCAGAAATCAAGCTACATAATATACAGAAAGATTATAACGAGGAAAAAGAAAAAAGGGCAAACTCTAAGGCACTCAAGTCCTGTTCAGAAAACACAGGCTTTTTTTTTCATGCTCACTCTCTGCAGTTACATTCATTATTTTAATACAAAATGTTATTGCTTATTTGCCTTGGAATGCACAGCAGCACCACCACTGCAGTGGTACATGTCCCACTGAATGTCTGGAGAAGGAGAAAGACACCAAAAAACCTACTAGACTGTAATATGCAAGACCATTAACATGTCTTCAGCATGTCTTCAGCATGCAGAGATGTGGATTTACTCTGGACGAACGTCTGCACAATGGGGTAATTCATAAGTAGACTGTGCAAAAGAAGCATGAGACTTTAAAAATGAGTTTAAAAATGCAAATTTACTAAATGTTAAAAATGCAAATTTACTAAATGTTAAAAATGCAAATTTACTAAATGTTAAAAATGCAAATTAAAGGAGTTTAAAAATGCAAATTTACTAAATGGGCTCTGCTCTGCTCTGCCTGACGAGCAGACTCTCACTGCCTCCACCTCAGGGTAAAACACTGGTACCTCTTGCACTCACATGGGGGCCCACCTTGCCACTGGAGCTGCCAGAGAAAAGGAGAAAGTATTTCTTTCTGGTGGCTGGTGGGGGCTCATTAGAGCAAAAGGGTGCTCTAATGGTGGTTTGGTCTGCTGCACTTCGCCCTACAGCCTTCCTCAATGGCATAATGTGTCCAGAATAGCATTTTTCACTCACGAGTCAGCATATCCTTCCACAGAACAGGAAAGTGGCATTGCTCAACATCATGGAACTAGGCAAGGAAAAAAAGCATTCAGTAGTATCTTCTCTGAAGTTTCTTGTTGTTATAGGCCTGTGAAGGCAGAGATATCAGAATATTTATTGCATTTCCATATGTATGGCTTTAAATAACTTTAGGTTTTCTAATTTAAGATCTTGCTATTACTGGTTACATGTCTTGAAGTAATAAACAACTTAGGTTTTGGGTGAGTGTCTCAGAACATACAGATTTCTCCCAAAGACAGAAGTCAAGTAAACATTGTACATACAGGTCTTTGTTCATGGCATCCCCCTTCAAGCATGGATATTAAATTAAAATTACTGCAGAACTTCTTGAGGTGCTTTATAACATGATAATCAGGAGATTATGGAGATTTTAAATGTGTTTTAAATACTTGTAGCTGTGATGAGACAGGCTTTTGCAAATTCTGGAACATTGATCCGCTATAGTGTTACTTCCCATCACTGTCATAGGGATGCTTTAGTTTTGCAGCAGTGAAATTGGTTTGCTAGATTCCCCACAAAAAATATCATGTGATTTATATCCAGGTGCCAGAGAAACAACTACAAAAAAACCCTCACTTCTAGTTCCATCTTATTATATAAGTTTACAATGTCATCTAATGTATTTTTTTTTGTAAAGTTGGAGTCATTTGATGTAAATTTTTTTTATTTCAGATCTATCTATACATGAGAATATGATGCAACAATTACATAGATAAACCTGTAAGGTCAGTACAAAATTTTTTGAGATGAGAAAACAAGCTGTAACCACTGGGTTACAAATCATAATTTCATTACTTTTCCTGTTTATTTTTCATTAAATCTCTACACATCTCACATTTTTGGCATTCATTATTCTTTTTTATAATTTCTATTAGTAAAATTTTATTGCTGGTTCCTATTTTTCCCTGAAAGAATGTTAGTACACATGAGCATGCTTTGTGAAGTATTTGCTTAGTCATCCAATTCTCTGCCCCTGAGCTGAGAATTGCCCCTGAGTGCAATTCTCAGCCTTTTTACCTTAGGCTTAGAATACAGCTGTGAAATTATTACCAATGTAACTTAAAAGATAATCTTTCAAAACAAATACTTTTTCAGGTAACTTGTCAGTTTTGGATAGAACATTTCCCTTGTTCAGGATTGGCTCTCTGGTCAAAAGCAAAAAAGAGTAATCTGAAGACACACAGACTCCCCCCAACAGCCAACAAGTACTTGGGCAGGTCTGGAAGAGGAGATTTTGAAATGTATACAAATAGCATATAGATGTCTCTAATTTCCAAGTGAAAGTCTTTACTTGTCAGATTATTAATTAATGTAAGATGAATTTCTGCTCTCATTTACCTTTAGCACAGGCAAATGTTTAATAGGACTGGCCTTTAGGCTTCTAACTTCTGTTCCAGTTGAATGCCCCCAGCATCAGGCCATGGAATTTTTTGGCTTTTTTAACTTTGCAGTGAATTACATGTCCAAGACTTGACACAAAATGTGGGACAGACACACAGAGAGAGAAGTGAGAGAAGTAGCCCAAGACATACACAGTGGAAACAGGAGAAGCTCTTCAGGTCTCTCCTCTGCTTACTACTACTTATCTGGGTTTCTCAGCCTGTTTTGTGCCTGTCTCTATCAGAAAGGCTTTATTTCTTCTAAACTTAAAAATCAGAGACAAGCTCTATTTGATTTTGACTAAGAATCTTGATTTTTGTGACTCTCAGAGTAACTTCATGCAGTTCAAGTGTTTGTTCTGACCACAATAGAATGGATTCAAGTGCTAGATCAAATTGGCTTTTATAATACTCTTTTTAGACTACTTTGTTTAAATTGTCACAGTTTGCAACAGGACACTGAATATGTATTTTTTTTTTACTGTTATTGCCAATTTACTACTGCAGTTGTCATATCAAGACATTTTGGGATGTACAAGTGTACAAGTACTCTTTTAGTACTGGTTTTTAGTATTAGAATTCTACAGACATTTCTGTGCTTGCTATTTTGTTCATCGATGCCTTCAAGCAAGAAATCTTATCCCCACACACATGTGCATGAATTATTTGTTGCAGTAAAAACTAGAACAGAATTTATTACAGGCTGAAAAATTTTTGCTTAAGGCTTGTCATCATTAAAAACATAAAGGATTTAAAATTTTTTGATGCAGCAATAATATGAAAGTTTAGCATTTGTAAGGGGCACAATCATCACCCAGATCAGAGATGATGCTTGGAAGAATTGATGCACTGCTGGAGTTCTGACATTGTCTAGATGGACATATCCAGTGCCCTTGTGGGGGGAAGGTGAATGCCATGGCATAGACACTTGTTAGTTTTCACTGCAGAGCTAAGTTACTCAATATTTACATTTCCTATCCTCACTGATTGTGTTTTTTAATGAACATGAAAGAAGGGAGGAGATAAAATTATATTTAAGTATTGTAAACAATTCAGGCTAGCATCTGGAGGTCTGCTCTATTCCTTTGGATGGATAACATAATTTGAGGAGCCTAAAGTCATACTGCTCTGTATATAGACAGTTCTGATTGGCAGTATTTCACAGTTGCAAGGTACATGGGAGTTTGTTTTAGTGCTACATGCATGCATGGCATTCAAGCATTTTCTGCTCAAATGGTTGCTGACTGCCTTTACTTCAGCATTTTACCACCAGCACTCCATGTGGACATGTCAGCCATATGGGCTGGGCTATCTTCCCAAGGACAGGGTATGCTCCCCTTCTTTGACATGCCAGACACAGGTCTGTGAGCCTTGCAGAGAGAGCCCTTTGTACTGCATGAGTACAACAACATGCCACCCAACAATACTGCATCTCCTGCCTTGCAGGCAGCTTTCAGCTGGGTCCAGCTTTCACCTGAGTCCAGCTTTCACCCCCCAATAAAACATGGGCATTGAAGTCACCAAAGGGTGTACAGGGAGCGTGAGAGAATGCCAGCCATATCTCCGTGGGAGAATGAACCTACTCTTTCTGCTTCAAGGGTTGTCATTTTGCTGAGCCTAAGACAGAGAAACTGAGTACGTGTAGGCAGCTTAGAGTTACCATAACCGGATTATATAGGAATATAGAAGAGTTTCCTGTATTGTGTATGTGTTTGCCATTTGGCTACAGGACTTTCTTAGGCATATTCTGCACAGAACTTCACTTTATTCTGTGTATAGATGGAAAATACAATTAATGCCCATTAGAACTAAAGCCTGAGCTGAAAAGACTCTTTGGCAATTCATTAGACAACTCTGCTATCAGCAAGTAGTCTTCTCTTTTCTTCTACTATTATTTCTAGTAGTAGGGTGACTACTCTTTTTTCTGAACCAGGACTAAGAGTCCTAGTAATGAAGAGTCATCTTGGGATCTCTCTTTTTCTTAGGATTCAAATATATTCATTGTACAATTCTTGTCTTTTGCACTGTCCACTACCACAATCAGTCAAAAAAGTCAAAAAAGATGATGGAAATGTCTATTATTTTCCCTTAGCCAACATCATATAACTGTTTTTTGTGAGAAAATTTCTTCCCCTTCCAATGATTTTGTTTTTCTTTTCTGTGGTTCTTTTCTCTTCCTACAGCTTTCAAATTTCTTTTTTTGTAGCCAGAGGCCTAGAGTGAATAAAATGATTCAAGCATTCTTCCACCAGAGCTCTACCTACTTACAGAAACAGAATATTCTCAAAGTCAATTTGGCTACTTCTGCAATCCTGTATATTTAAATATAGACATTTGTGGCACAAAGGGAGCAAGTGACATGGCTAAACTCTTCAAAGTAACAAAATGCCATATCATCAGTATTACTTAGTTCCAAGCACAGTTGTGTAATGAGCCTTACAGCACAACTCCTGTGTCAATGATGAGAAAATTGTAGTCAGCTCCTAACCACTTTGCACAACCTACAGCCAGCAGAGTCCTCAGGTTAGCTTTCTAAAAAGCAGGTGCCCTTCTGTTCATGAACAGCATGACTTTTGAACATACAGACTTCCAAAGTCTATATTGTAAGTGAAATTTCCTACCCTGTCCAATGTTCCTGGTATGCAGTCCAAACCTGCACTGGCAATTCATTCTGCCTGTTTCTGATACAAGTGAATGTGTCATCTGCCGTTCCTTCATTTTGCAATTTTTATCCTCCTGCAAAATTCTCCATCTTATTGAATATTCATGTAGATTGTATTCCTACAGTTGAAGAACCTTATAGGTTGGAATTCTTTTCTTAAGTGATTTTTGTTCTTTAAAATTTTTGCATGCTATTCAAGGAAAACATGTAAATCAACTTGGATTATCAAATTGTGCACTGTGGCTTGCCTGAGGTGCAGCATGAACTAGTACTGATCTCTCCCTAATTTTGGTACCAAATCAGTAACCCGTCCTCAAGGGTGAAGAGCTGATGTCTTGGGAGGGGAGAAAAATTTCCCTGTACCTCCAAACATAAACTGAGGATAGGAAAGGTCTCAGGATGTTCTGTTATTGTCAGACACATGTTCTTTTAGACTCTAACAGGACATAAGCACAACTTCCCATTTAACATGAGTTGTTAACAAATTAGTTGAGGTATATCTAAGGAAAAGTTTTTGTATATATAGTGTTCCTAATATTTTAATTTTTTTATTGTAGTACAACAAAGCACTTTCATCTAAAGCCAGCAGACTGTCATATGTATCCAACAGTTGCAAACCATGAAACAGGGAGGATGACTATTAGGCAGTTTTATAGTTCGTTCAGCACCATGCTCTCTCTTCTGGTAAAGAAAAAGGGGATATGCCTTCTCAAGTTAGGATTTGACAGTCCTTTTCACTATGCTGCATTTTAACTTATTCTCAGTGGTTTCAGCTCTCTGCATAGCAGCATTCTCTGTGCATGTACTCTTGCAAGATAGGCAAGTCTGGAGAACGTACCCAGACAAAAGCTGAGAGATAAATCACGTCTGTATTCAACTTGGACACTTGCAGGCATCAAAGGACAAGTGAAATTCCTTACAAGGAGATAGTAATAAGCAAGGCAGTCAAACCAACAAAACCGAGCTAAGGTCTCATAAGTTATATGACCTATACATGATAAGCATCCCTAGGCTGAACATGTCTTCCTAAGAGTTTTCAACTAAAGATTCAGTAACAAAACAGGTATTTGATCAGTCTCTGTTTACTGTGAGTTCTTTCTTGAAGCACTCAAAACATTATGAAGGAGATAAAACATTATCTTTTGTGAGATAATGTTTTTGTGAGACCAGAACTGGCACAGCCCATATCCTCCTGTCAGTCTGGAACATCATGCCTTCAGCTGTAAAACCTCTGGGATATGTTGATCATTAATGGCACTTATCTGCAGCCTCCTCGCAAAAAGAGGGTGAGCATTATTTTCCATACACCTCTCTGGCAGAGCAAATTACCCCATATTTCCACAAGTGGAAGGGGCAGAGCCACAGGGCTATGCATCTTCAGCTATAAGCAGTTATAAATCTTAGCTAGTCAGATTTTCAGTACACTGTCAGTGCTGATGGGCACCACATGGCTCCCCCAGTACTTGAGGGTATATATCTAGCTCATTCATCTTTTTCTTATTATAAGCAGAACTGTTTTATATTTCTTTCACCGTGAATCATGAGGAAATTTGTTTGTGCCTTCTGTGTAAGGGTAGGATACAGTCAGGCACAGGAAAGCACTGAAGTAAATTATCCTGTGAGGGGCTATTTCCAGCCTAAACTTTCAGGCTCAGTTGGATTTTAGCTTGGGGTGCCTCACAGTCTAGCTACCATGGACTAAAAGTAACACTGACTGTGTGAGAACAAGTGTTGCCTGCAAGGTGGAGCAGAGCTAGGAGCTCCAGTCACATAATCAGAAAATAGTAGCTGATGGCCGTGTTCTTAGCCACTGTGAAAGTGATAATTCTATAGCAAAAGAGAGAAAGCATCAAAACTAAAGGCTGGATAAAGAAAGACAATAGCATTCACAAGGCTGAATTCAAGTAAATAAGTTGCTAGAAATGAAAGCCTAAGTCAAACAGAATTTCCAGTCAAGAAGCCAGAATGTAGTGGGACGCTTTTTTTAGCTGAAACAGACAGAGGATATCCCCAGTTTTCAGATCCTCTTGTTTGGTTAGATAATATCTATCCTTTAGGTTGCAAGTTCTCTATCATTCCTGAAAGTTAAGTGCAATCATATTAAACCTACAGAAAATATACATTTTCTAAAGTTATGATTCCTAAGAATCAGTTTTGTTGATGCAAATCATCCCCTCTTGCTATCAAGGAGTAAGGAATACTTGAACCTAGACAGATTCCTGTCTTTTCCAGGCCTCAAGGAATGTGAATTCATGCATTACAACTCACTCTCTAGTCCTCGCTCCCCATTACTCTCTCTTTCCCCATTAGCCTAATTATTTCATGTACTTATTTCATCCTGCAAACCAGTACATATTCAGAGGATTACTCAGAATGAGGGAGCCTGTACTGAAACATGCTCACATTACTGTATCAATTTACCTCACTTATCATTGCAGCAGATTTTGTTAGGAGTTCATTTACTTGTGTATATGTATCTAAATGCGACAGATGGATGTAGGATTTATGCATGGATTTGTTGAGACATAGCTGAGGAGCATGATGTTAGCTGCACTCCTGTACCAGCCCTAGCAAATACATGAAGAAAAGGGTGCAGAAAATAGAACAGACAGAGATGAATGATTCCTTCCTTCCTTCCTTCCTTCCTTCCTTCCTTCCTTCCTTCCTCCCTTCTTTCTTTATTTTTTCCCAAAACCTGTCAATACTGATCTGAATTTCTAGGATAGTCAGGTGAAATGTTTCTTGGTAGGACTACGATCAATTTGTCTGAATCTCATAGTGTCTGTCAATGATATGCAGCTGTGTAATCCTCATGACTGGATGAACACCCTAGCCATAGGCTGAAAAGTGTGCTGTGAATGCACTCAAACTGTTCAAACTAGTCCCAAAGCAGAGGTAAGTGGCTTTAAAATTGTGGGTAAGTAGTTGTCTGCTGCTATGGCCAACACAAGCTTAGACTGCAACTTTGAATTGCGTGCTGTGACTAACTGGGGAAAACCAGATTTGACTTCCAGGCTGGATCCTGAGAAAGATTTCATTGGCCTGTGATCCAGTAACACACTGATCCAGAATACCTCCAGAATCACAAGTCAGCAGTGGTGCTGTTGTCAGGGTTCCACAGCATTGCAATGGACAGGAAAAAATCAATATTTTCTGGTTACCCTCATTTGCTGCATATCAGCTTCCTAATAGAAACAGGGTTAAAAGACTAGAAAACAGGTTCTCAAGCCCTGTAGAATCACAGACCTCTTTGACCTTCACCACAAAAAAGACACTGAGGTTGTAGAGCATGTCCCGAGAAAGGCAAGGAAGCTGGTGAAGGGACTGGAGCACAAGTTCTGTGAGGAAGCTAGGGTTAGTAACCTGAAGAAAAAGAGGCTGAGAGGAGACCTTATCACTCTCTACAATTACCTGAAAGGAGGTTGTAGCTGGGTAGGGCGTGGTCTCCTCTCCCAGGTAACGAGTGACAGGATAAGAAGAGACGGCCTCAAGTTGCACCAGGGGAGGTTTATATCACATATTAGGGAAAAATGAATCACTGAAAGTATTGTCATTCATTAGCACAGGCTGCTCAGGGAAGTGGTGGCATTACCATCCCTGGAGGTGTTTAAAAGACATGTAGATGTGACACTTAGGGACAGGGTGGCCATGGCAGTGTTAGGTTAATTGTTGGACTAAATGTTCTTAGAGGCCTTGCAGGTCTTTTCCAACCTAAACTATTCTACACTTTTATGATTCTATGACTTCTTGACATGTTTAAAGATTAAATGTGGGGTTTTTTTTACTACAGTAGAAGTCCCTTACCAATTTCTGCTTAAAAAATGAGAACTTCAAAGAGAAGGTCATTCTTCACTGTTCATTCACCAGGATGACTGTATCTCTCCGACCGAGCTGATTTCTAAAAGTGTTTTCTAAGTGGAGGCATCTTTTCACACACAGGCATGTACTAAATGTCTTTCTTTTTACAGCCTGCAAAACTATTTCCTATTTTCCCTTCCCCATGATAACAGTGTGTATAATAGTGAATTCATCATTTTCTCCAGCATTCTAAATGCCATTTTTGCAGCAAGGAATGCAGGACAGCATCATGGACACTACTAAAGAACCATCAGTAAGTGAGCACAAACAAGACAAAGACAGTCATTGCACTTTTAATCAGATTTTTATACCCTTTTTAAAATATATATTACACCCTAAGTTACACTATCTAAAAAATTCCTGTATGTCTGCAAAGGTCCACATAGGGAGCTTAATTTCTTTTTAAATGGCTGCAACTTACATTCATGAGTTTTTAAAAACATATTCTGCATTATTGTAGGGAATATGATTACTAACAAAATATGAACATTTACATGTTATTCAGACATGGAAGAGTTACTTCTTGAAAATCTTACCTTTTTGGAAACATCAAAGCCAGGCAAGCAAAAAACCATCAAATTATACCCTGAGCCATGGGATTTATTCTGAAATTCAGTTTTTAATATTTTTGTTAAATATTTTTTAAATAACATTTAAATAATATTTCAGTTACCCACATATAATTATTTGCTTATATCCTTTATAAGGTTGTAAAAAAATATACAATTTGGAATATAGATTTATAGTGGTCTGGGTCACAGACAGAATTAAATTATGCCACAAATCAACTCCCTGAAATAGCAATTTTTACTTTCAAAATTTTAGTTTTATTCAGTAATGAATCAGATAAGTGTTATTTTCACTTAACACAAAGATTGGGGTGTTTTTGGTTTTTTTTTTTTGGTTTTTTTTTTTTTTAGTTCGGTTTTTTTTTGTTTTGTTTTTGTTTTTGTTTTTGGGGTTTTTTTGTTTTTTGGGTTTTTTTTTTGTTTTTTCTCACTGCTCTCCAGATGAAAAATAAAATAAAATATAACACACAGCTTGCAGGAATAACAAAAGTGCTGGTTACCATGCCAAAGAATGACTGAATAAAATTCTTTGAAATTTCTTAAGTTTTGCCTTGCCTTGCTCACTAAACCAAAACCCACAATTTTCAGTTTTAAAAGATAAAGTGTCTGTGTGTGCTTTAAAACATCTTATGTTGCTTCTGCTCAGAGTGCCAGGTTCCCATATCTGAGCTTCTCCATCTCCCAAAAAGCCATCAAAATTTATTTTCACATAACATATCCTCAAGGTTTAGTTGTTCGTTCAGCTTTGCACATTTCAACTACTTTTTAATGTTGTTTGAAGATCAAACAAGGTTTAACCAATCAGTAGTAGATATAGAGGATTTATCTGCAACCACACTATGCTGTTCCTTTAATACCTTTCAGCAACATAAGTGCTTACATCCTAATAGGTTTTTAGCTTAAGATCTAATCATCCACTCTTGAATTAAGATGCTTGAATGAAGCCAACTCATTTGGAACTAAGCACTTTAATGTCAACAGAGACATATGGTATTGAGACTGAATTACAAAGGATCTCTTCTGAGCCATCTATTACGGAAGCAAGACTAAGACTCCAGCATTATTATTAGTTTACTCATTTATTTTCTAGCAAATAATTGAGAGTAAGATCTTCTTAAGAAAGTGGAAATGGTCTAATAATTGCAGTCTGGTGGTATAGTACATTCCCGTGTGCATTGATTAAATCTCCCCCATCCATACTTTATGGCACTATGCTCATCTGTAAGATCTCCTTCTGAAACTGAAAAAAACAAATACAATATGAAGTGAAACGACTTTAGCCCAGCGATTAAAATTTTAATTTATCAGCAGTAATGGCAAGTCCTCTAACATTTATTAAGAACTTTAGACATTTACTTGCCCATTCAAGCCTTATTATCTGGCAAAATATTTCTTTTAAAAAATTGTTCATTACAAGGTTTATGGCAATAAACAACAACCTCCTTTGAATATAAAGTTAAAAACAGAGTTTTGTTCTCAAACTGTTCTACTCTCTCCAGTCTCAACAAGATGCTGAGAAAAATATGCTAGAACAATCTCCTGTAGCATCAGTTGGAAAAAATGGACATCCTTCCACATTGTTTGTTTATGGAACAAAAAGAGCAAACAAACAAACAAAACAATACAAACGGAAATGAAAGTGCATTTTTGTGAAATGGTCCTTTAAAGGAGAACCCATCAGCTTTTAAATGTTCATGACCATATAAAAAAATTGCTGCCAAGACATTTAAATACCATGTTTAAACACCAAGTGTTTAAATACCATTGTGTGGCTAAGATAAAATGCAAAGTTTTGTTATAATACTATCAAGAGTTCTTTGTCTACCTTTGTAAGGAAGATATGGTTAGACAATAAAGTTGCATTATCTATTTAAGCTTTGTGTTACCAAGGGCTCCAGCAGACAGTGGTCATCTCTCTGCATTGCTGTTTGTTGTATTAATGCATTCCTATTCCTGGCTCAGTAATACTGCAACATGGGCTGTCCTCACAGTCCACGTGTTTTCCCCCTTCAAAGACAAATAGGCTGAACTGGCTCCTTTGTGTCATCACAATAAATGCCTGGCAAATATGACTGCAGAAGTAAAAAGATGCAGTGCAGTTCTAACAGGGACATCAGCCATGTCTATACTGTGAAGGGTTGAACATAGTTTCCCTTTCTCCAAGCAGACTACACAGAACAACCAGAGTCACACGTTACACTGTTTGTTTTTTTCCCCCAAAGATTTTCAGCTCTGCAAATTTAAGAGACCTCCTGTATTTCTGAATATAGAGACGTTCCTATAAAACCTTGACATGGAAAAAATTGCTTAAAATTTCCTTTATATTTCCTAAATATTCCATTAAATTATACTGGTTTGCTAATAGCATGAGAGCTCCATTTTTGATTTTGGAATTTATATTATTAACTACCTCAGAAAGAGAAAAAGCAATTTAAAGATAATACCAATTTCCAAAAAGCTCTGTTTTGAAGACTTTCCTATTAAAAACATTAGAAAGCAGAAAGGTTCTTGTCTTGTGTAAATATAACTGCTATGAAAGTAACTTTAAGAACAATCTCTATTGTAGTACAGCATGGATTAGAAAAACCCACCTGAAGAAATCCCACTGCACTTCTCCCTGTGAACACACATTTCTAGTTTTGTTTTGGCTTAATTGTGCTGGTTTGCTTCAGCTTACTTTTTATCTTTTCCAAAGCTTATATTTAAGGTGGATCATGAGCTGTCAGCTAAGTCTCCCTGAGACCTCAGCAGGGGCCTGGCTGCAATTAAGCGCTGTACAAGTCAGACCACAAAGCCAGGTCGTGTTCTCAGTTTATGTTCAGTGGAAGTAACACACAGACACACACCTCAGAAAGAAATGTGGCCTTTGGCATGCAAGAATTTGGCAAAGCCAATTGTTTATCCAGGAGAGAGGCAAGTGACGCAGCAAAGAGCGAGAAACGGGAGCTTTCATTCCTGAACCTCTTCTCTACAAAGAACTTGGGAAATTTTTAGCATCTTCGTCTTGAAGAGGTTCTTTTTTCTGTTTTGTTCTTTTGTACTGGTAGATTGTAACACTGAGGAGTTCTGTGACTAGCATGCCTGAAATTTTAAAGAAGACCATGGAGACACTGACATTGTGAGTAAGTTCTTCCCAAGCGGCAAATAATATATCAGTCACATCTGGAAGTTTTTCTTCCAAGGACCAGAAACAAAATTTTTAGTGAATGAAAGCAATATGAACACCATGTTTGTATCAATTCTGATCCAACTATTGCTGGATTCATTCACAGAGGCTTACATTATATGTGAAGGAAAGGCATTTGTAAGATACCGGAGAAATCTGTGTTTCTGATTCTTTTTGAAGAGCAACTAGTATTTCTTCACAGCCTAATTTTTTGTACTTATTATTTGAGGGGTCATGGGAGTGATGAATGCTAAAATAAGAAGGAGAAAAAGAACAGACATGAGGGGATGAATAGCAGCTGTGGTGAAGAAATCTACCAGACAGTAATTGCACAAGTCCTTAAATACTCAGAACTTAATCTGAAACCTTCTCTGGTGTAGAAAGGCATGTGAGAGAAAGGCATCGTTTCAGCACCACCAGGAAGTCTTTTGCTCACTTACTCAGAGCCTCACTGGCTCAGGACCTCACAGTCAGGGCAGCAGCTTTCAGCTCTAAAGAAGGTAATGGCACATGGTGGTACTCAGCCAACACCAACGAACTGAAAGCGCAGACAAACAAAAATGTACCACCCCTTGGGCTAGTTTCCTACAAGATCCTCCTGCTAACTTTTATGTAGGAATCTAATACTGTGCAGTCCTCAAGAGACACACAGCAACTGTAAACATACAACAGGACATCTTTTGTGTGTACAGGTTAATTTTTAAAAACATTTTTTGATGGTGATTTGCTGAGAGAAATGCCACGAAGTCTCAGAAAACTAACTTGTCGTATAATCAAACTTCCTGTGAAAATGCACACAAGATTGCTACTTTCAGATGAATAGGAGCATGTGTCCATTTTTCAATTTATTCTGAAACACACCTTAATTTTGAAGGCAAACATAGATATATCCCCTTAAAAGATGAGATCATAATGTGCTAGGACTAATAAATAAAAACAGACCCTTACTTCTGAGATCAGAATAAAGTCTCTGAAGAAGGAATTAACTTCACATGGTAGAAGTCTAAATACAACATGTTTAAAATAAATACAAAATAATTTACATAGCTAACAGGTAGGATTCTAAACTATCTGCTTTTCTGGCCAGTCTTTATAGTCACAACATTTTGTTCCACACAAAAGCCTGTACTCCTTTCTGAACAGCAAAGCAGTGTTTCATATTTTGCTGCCATCTCACAAGCCACCACGTGAGGGCCTCAAGGACTCTTTTGTCTTTGCAAACCAGATTTATACCCGCGTTAAACCTATTGCTTATGTTAAAATGAAAAATTTTGGAAAAATATCTAAGCATCTGCCATCTCGTAATGCTGATAGTATGTAAGATTTTATTTCAGTAAATCAAGTTAATCTCTTTATATTGGGAGGTGATGTAAGTAGATGGTGATAATTTACAGGGCAAAAAATTCACAAAATGGAAATTACTATTTTTAAATACAAATATTAACAGTGATAAACACCATCATTTTTCTTCTTTGTTTGGGCAGAGGAAACATTATTTCTGCTAAATTTATATGCACAGTATGCCTCTACCAAATGAAAGCATAGATTTCATTTGCTCTAAGCGCAGAACTGACATAAAAAAGGGCAATATGAACAGGAAATATCTGAATGACCAATGACAGGGGAAAATTTTATTCAGAGCTTTTCTGCTGTTTTAAAATCAAATATGACTATACTTGAAGGTTCTTAAACCCTATTCCCTTCTGAAGCTTCAGAGAGAGCTGTGTAAAAGTTAAGATTTTCCTACACGGTATCCCTGCAAATCAAACTAAGGAATTTTGACACAGGCAAGCTGCAAGCAGATGAACCCTTTTTCAGAATATAATTATAGATAATAGATGTGTAATAACAACTCCAAGATCATGTGGGAATAATATCTATTTTTTCAGAAGCAGAATATCCATCCATGTCAGCCAGGCACAGTGCCGTACTGATGGAGTAACTCATCTTCACAGTTTTGAAGCAGTTGAGAAACTGCTATACTAGATTGCATTGTATGGCAAGGAAATGCTATTTGATTTCAAGTGATTTTTTTTCAAACAACTGATTTTTTTCTTTAAAAAGGCATGTTCTTATTTGAATTTTCTAAATAGAAATCAGATACAAGCATGAAAAGGCAATACATAGTTCTCACACTTTATCAGCTGGCTGATTGTTCCTCATGGCTTTTAATCTGACTTGGTAGTTTGGACTAAAAACAAGCAAACAAACAAACAAAAAGGTGTCTTATTTTTCAAGGATTTAAAGTAGATTAGTTGACTTCAGGAAAAGAACATACTGTTTTCTCATGAAGACAAATGCAAAATTTTCTTCCAAATAGTGGCTAAATAAAAAGAGTTCTAAGTTGAAATTGTTTGGTTGGAGAGTAAAACACAGCCAAGTGACTTGAAATGACTTGAAAGTCAAATTGAATAAGCCAAACCCACTGGAAAAATGTAAAAGAACAATCACACAATTATCTAACTGAAATATGGTTATATCTCTCTCTATATATGCATGTAAGTAATGAAAAAATAGGAGGACTTGCAAATCTCACAGTTCTTTGCCACAAGCAATAGAAAGGCCCTTATGACATCTCATAAAAATTGGAGGATCTTAAATTTTTTCTTCTAAGCTGTTCCCTCATTATATACCATACTTGCAGAGAGCTAATGCAGGCACAGAGGGCTGAACCCTTTGCTTTCTCATAGATAAAGGAGTAAAAACTCCAGAAAAACATAGAGCATAGAATTCCTGAAGAGTTCCTGTCATCCACAATTCTTTGCCTACATTGCTTACAATCTTAGGAAGGCAGAAACTGCTGCTCAAACACAGCACCATGCCAAGGGACTGAGCTCAGCTGACGTGTATGCTAAATAATATTAAACACTTTGTATTAGTAGCACTGGATATTATCTGCAAAGGACCTAAAAGACAGAAGGATTGCTGTATTTCCCAGTCTCAGTAAATCTAAACTTCCATGTCATAAGGCAAAAAGCTTTGTAAAACACAGGTGTCATATCTACTGTCTGTAAACCCCAAATGCAGACAGGCGCTTGGAAATCCAGTGAAATGAAGCTAGCAGATGCCAGCAGGTTGGTGTATCATGCTTGGTGAATGTTCTTTTACACTTCCAGGTACTAAAATGGAGAACACAGTGCCATTAAGACCAGAAAATTAGACAAGAAACTAGCAATTGCTGAAAACAGATCTGTCAGTGCAGATCTGTTTAAACAAAGCTGGTATTCATCCCCCAGGAAAAGGAAGTGCCATCTCCCTAATGCGTGCATGCACGTGTGTACCTGAGAGGTATTTTAATGAGAAGAGTCATAAAAAATAGCTAAAATTTGATGCAATAAAAATATTTATCATGCATTCTCTTTGGATATTTACCTGGGGCAGTGATCTAATGAACATTATAAATAAAGCTCTGCAGATGCTCTGTGGACACACACTTCACGTGCTGGCAGACCTGTGCTTGCAACAGAATGTTAAAGTACAGGAGAGGCAAAATCAGATGTGTTTGTGACATTAGTTTTTTAATTATTTACTTGTTTGGATCCATCTGCTTTTCCTTGTTCTGCCAGCAAAGATTTGGCAATTTCTGCCTCATCCACATGAATGCTCTTATCCTGTAACTGTCATGAGCATCATTTTGTCATTTGACTATTTATGAACTTGCCCTTGCTAGTGCTGTTTCTTTTGCTGAACATTTCTTTTTGCTTTTATTTTGCAGCTTGATAAAGAGTATTGAAGCCTCACAGTCAACCTTTCAAAGGATTGGGCCATTCCTTTGTCCTGTGCCAAGAACAAAACACTTGGTCCCACATTCACTCCTTGAGGAATCTCATTTCATTTCACTATGTCCTCTGTAGGACCGAATTTCCATCATCAGTTTCCATTTTTATTTTCTTTCCAGGTAGACAACTCCCTTCATGCTAGGTCAAGTGTTTCTCTGAAGTTCCTATGGACTGTATCCAGGGTAATATTTGCTTTATATACAGAAGTATCCTTTAGGTTATTTTCTTAAATTCTTTCACCTTAAGAAATACTCTTTGTAGCCAGCCTCATTAATAGAGATTATATTTATAGCTTCTCAAGCAATGACCAAGAATCAGGGAAATAACTTTAATATCTACAGGACCAAATGCTATCTTCTTGCTTGAACACTATGTGATTTAGAGAATTCTATTAATGTTCACATGTAGTTTAGTTTAAAAATCTTGGCTTTTTCTGCAAAAACTTTATGCTCAGCAACTGCAAAATGCTAGTTTTGTTTATCCTTGCAAAATCTTTAATTTTATGATTACTGAATCTTCACAATGCCTCTTTAGATTGCTTCATTTTATCTGTCAGAAAGTTAGAAGGACATTACTCCTAGATGACACTTGCTAAACTTTGTCACAGTTTACCTGCATCAGTTTACATGTTCACATTTTCACTGATGCCACAGTTATGCAGCACCTTAAGTGAAGATCATAAAAACACGGAGCTCCAGGGCCCTTTCAGAGAGGGGGTTTGGTTTGTTTTCCTTTCACCTTCTCAGCTCCCACACAGGTTACTAGAGAAGCATCTTTACAGTTCCCATTAACTTAACTGCTAGACATGGGAAGTACAATATGAGGGAACTATGTCAAAAAGATTACTTTTTTACCTAGAGTAGGAAAGACTGTATCAGGTTTTTTTCTCTTTTTCTTTAAAGATCTGTGTAAAGCCTATTTTCTCTTCTTATTGCAATTAAAATTCTTCCTAAAACCCAATCTGCTCTATTTTTTCCACTTGCAGAACACCTTGTTTCCCACTCCTTTAGTGTAAAATATTATTCATTGTAACTGTAATTACATGATCAAACAGGTCTTGGTCAAACTACCTATTATTTCTTTGAGGATCTGGCTTTTTTTCCCCCCAAAATATAAACATAGTATTTGTGCACACATATATGCAGACATTATGAAAAAAAACCTCTATATTTTCCTCCACTGAAATAACTAATTTAGTAAGCAAAACTTTCACAAGTTTTGTGGCAAGAATTAGAAGTCTCCACTTTATGGCATATGAAGAGTCTGAGTAGCTGAGTTTAAAAACCAATAGATTGAAATGTTTCTCCAAACAAAGCACAATGCACAAAGGCAAGCTCTGTTTCTTCATTCACTATGGGTTGTACATAACGAAGAGAACTTCAAGGATCAGAACAGTCATTGTTCATGTAGTTATCTCATTTTAGAAGATCTTCCTCTGTCTCACAAGTAGACAGACATATATAAACACAGACATAGACATAAACACGTGTCTATACACACATGTGTTTGCATATATGTGTGTGTGTGTACTTTTATAAACATATAAACACAGATACATATTAGTCTTTCCAGGCAGAAGTATACAAGGCAGCTCCTTAAAGACAGCTCTTAGATGATTCAGAAAACTCATTGTGGCTGGGATTGGGATAAAACTATGGTATAGATATTGGCATACCTGCCCTGAAGCACAGTGGGGTTTTGCTGAATCCTCCACTAGAGAGTTACAGCAGTAATACAATTGCTGTGTACTTGCTATGTGAATGTGTTGACAAAGTATATATACACATAACTAATCAAAAAATGTTTCAGAGGCTAAATAACTGAAAATCACAAATGTGAAGGGCCTTTCCTTACAGGTGTAACAGTTTAATTAGTTAGAGAATACTGATTTTCTGTAGATTATCTCATTCTAGAGATATTACTGTGTGATTTAAATGATTTAAACTGCTAACACCCTTTTCTGCCCCTCATCTCACTTTACATGCACATTCACTATGTGCACAAAGAGAGTATGATTGAGTCCAGCTTATGCCACTACCCCATCAAGCAGGACAAGAAAAACTGATATTGAGTAGAGCAGTCTTAAGCCTGCCACATATGAAATTAGAGGCATAACCACCAGCTAGTTGGGTTACCATTTGACTGAATTTCTTAAATCTATTCTGGCATCCTTCTCTTCTGGGCTGACTGATACAAATTTTAATAGCATCTAAGATGTTATGGTGCTATAAAATCTCACAAGAGAAGCAACAGTTAGCTTTGAATTTAGTTAGCATTTCATTATAAGTAAAACAGGCAGACTGAAACCTGTGCTAAATCTTAACAAACATATAGCAGATGTCTTGTTGTACAGAGATGTTAATTGTGCTCAGCACTGCTACTCCAAAAGGATGAAAAAAACCTGTTACTGTATATGTTATTTTATAGACAGCTGTGCACAGACATCTTTTATATCATTGTCTGTAGTTTGTTTTTCCTGTCCTGGTTGCTAGCAAGGTCATATGTCTATTACCCTGCTCGTATGTGTCTGCTCACTTCTGTGTGTTTGTGTGCACACATGTGCCTTCAGGCAGCCCAGAACAGTCTTAGCTGCATTTAGAAGGATACATGTGCCTAAAACCTGCAGCGATCCAAGTCCTGGTTAGCATAATTTTGTGGAATAAATAGACGTGTGTGTGCCTCTTCTCCTCCTGACAGCCTGCCCAGTGCCTGCAGAGACCCCGGCTGTGCACCAGCTCCAGGAACAACAATCTGTTGCAGTCACAAGCACAGAAATGCCTGAGCCATGGCAGTATCTTCATCCAGTCTGCCAAACTGGTTGTAAGAAAGATGGGGATTGTTAGTGTAATCTGCTGACACACCAAGATCATACCATATGAGCCAATGGCAAATACTTGCCAGCACAAGGATTTCAGAAAGGTCCAAAACAGTTTATAGGAGCCTGGAATACCAAAGAGATATCCAGGCAAATATGACTGACCACTGGGGAGCGGGCAAAAAAAAAAGCAAACAACAGATTAAGTCCAAAGCAGTACTCGTTTCCAGCTCAGCACACAGTTGCATTCAATTGCCTGAACTTTCAGAACTCCAGATGTGTAGACCAGTAAAAAATACCTTCTGTGAAAAGACTTATTACTACTGGAAAAAAAAAAAGGTGTATTAAAATATAAATACTGGAGTATCATAAAAATCAAGTCATTGTAGTTGTTAGTATGCCATCATCTTATGTCAAAAATAAATCATTTACTTCATGCAACTATATTGAGATGACTCAGTGACTCATTCACCTATTATTCATAAGCATTCTTTTTATCTCATAGTGTTTTCTAATTTAATGACTAGTTAGACATTTGGGATTTATTTTAAACAAAGCAAACAGAGCCTTCTTTTGAATAGCATTATTTCTTTGCACTCTTACATTCAGATCAGTTTATAGGAGTAAATTTTTAAGAAGACAACTGAGATAACCATGACAATACTAAGCCAATACTTCTGCTCCACTGTTTGTCAAAACCTGCTTGTCTGAACCCTTCAATTGTGATTTTTTAAAAATACATTATGAAGGATGTAGCCTACTGATAACAAAAACTTATTGAGGTTTTACTTCAACAAATCACGTGGCATTTTACTGTTGCCAATCCTATGGCCTTTCAGATGAGACATAAAGTATTCACATAAACACAATTCACAAATCAGATAATTGACAAATTAGGACTTAAATGCAATTTCCAGATACAGCCCATATTTTGCAGCTATCTTGGAATGTTACAGAAGACATTATACACACAGGGCTACTAGAATGGACTAGGCTGGTGACCTGAGGAGAACTTATGTCAGTTTTTTTTTTTTTTAAATCATTTTACTTTGAGAAAGAGAATACTACCTATTCTCTCTAGAAGGTGAAGAGAATACTTTTAATATCTAGGCAGAGATGATTAAACCACAAAAAGAGGCTTTTCTGTTTAAAATAGAACTATTTTTGGTTTCCTCAGTTACCTACAGCTCTGGTATAAATGGCTGATAATTATGTTCAGAAATATAGACAATTTTATAAGTAGCACAGGAAGGCTGTATATGGGCACTGCAGCAAAGCATTCCCCTGAGAAACAGGATAATGGGAAACCAGAGAAAATAGCAGAGGGCTTCAGCAAGAGGACATCTCCATTCAGAATCTATAGTGTAACTTAATGTCTTTTGTTTTATAGCAGGTGAACAATGTTCTTTCTATGTCTGTTTAAGCTGGCAGGAGCTTAGTTTAGTATCTTGCTCTCTATCTGCCAAAACAAAAAGCATTTGTTCTTACATATGGAAAAATGAAACTTTTACTTCTGATTCCTCTCAGTGGAAAAATAATTTAGCAATTCAGCTACTGCATCTATTGGACAAAATCTATGAGCAAAAAAAACAAAAGTATGTTTGTAACCTTAAGGAGCTTTCACAGCAAAATAGCTGAGACCCATTTGTCCTATTCTCCTTCCTTCTTAAGTTTATTTAATTTACCCTTCACAAATGTTTCCTCTAACTTCCTGACCAAATTCTTTTCCCCAGCTTTTCTAAAGGCTTTTGGACACTAAACATTCCTTATTGTCTTGACCCTGTCTTGAATCAGTCTAAAGGAGCCCATGAGAAAACTTTACCAATTTCTCACTGTTTAACACAGACATAGACACACAGACACACACACAGACACACACACACACACACATACAAAACACTTTCATTTTGACCGCTAAATGTTCCTTCTGCATTTCAGCTTTATACCTCTAAACATGAAGTTTTGTTCTTATTATGTAAAGTCTCAGCTCCACTTTTGAACTAGTAGCTTTATATCACTTTGTTCTTAATACTAGATGAGGACTTCACTGTGTTTCGCTTAGAGCAAACAAACAAGCTTAGTGTTAAACTGCATATATTTATCCCCTCCTTGGACACAGGTAGATTACTGGTTAGAATCTAATCAGTAGAAAAACAAACAAGAAGATGAGTGAGGAACAAATGCCTGTTTCCCTGAAACTCTGGGCGATATTGTTTAAACATCCATTCATTGGGTTATGATGGTCAAATGCTGGAAAATTATTAGGAAAGCATGGCTGAGAGAAATTTCCAGGATTATTGAACTTGACCTTCTACTGATTTTCTCCTGCTATAGATCCTCTTTCATACTTGAGCTATATATGCTTCTCTCATATCACCACAGGTATTGCAGCAAGTTTTAGTTTGTCTTGGCCTTGGAGGACTTAGTCTCTCTGTAGTCCTGGCAGTTTTCTAGATGTGCAGCAGAGGCAAGTGACTTTTAAACACCTTTTCTGACTGTTGATGCTCTAAGTTATGATGGCTTTCAGAGTCACAGTGAAGTCGAGATGTTCAAAATGAGTGAGTAGGAAACAATTGTAAGCTGCCACCATCTATGGCTGTTGCTTGTATATAGTAGATTCTGCAGTCTCACTATGAGTCTTAGGATAATGTTGTTGCATCAGAATTTTTTTGGCAGCTCTACTGTAAAGGATTGAACTGGTGCAATCGTGCTTTCCGATTTAGCAGATGTTCTGCGAAATCAGAGTTGAGAATGTTTCTACAAGAGGCCATCTTCAAGTTCCTTTTACTGTTTCCTGACACATCTTCTATCTCTTCTACAGACAAAAAAGGTACATGCAACATCAGCTGTACAAAAATACATTTTCCTGAATCAAAGGAGTTGCTGACTATAGTATATGAGTACCTCTTTCCTGTCACAGTCTGTTGTGCTCCAAAAACTCTGCTATGAGCTCTACATTTTTAAATAAAAGGAATATCTGAAAAAAGACAAGGGTTTTTCTTATCTGTGAACGCCTTAGGTTGTCCCTTTGTTATTTCCTAAGCAAAAAGACACATGTGGAGCCAATCTAAGTATTTTAAAAAACAATATGCAGTTTATTCACGTGTATTTACACAATGGCAGTCTGCTTGTGCTGTTGTGAGGATTAAAAGGACAAGCTAATTACATCCTGTCTAGCATGCTGATAAAAATACATTAGTCAAAGAAAAAAAAAAGAAAAGATAACGTGTGTGATAAAATCAGAAGGGTCCCAGAATAAGCCACTGGAGACCTGAACTGAGGTTACTTGACACCACTGAGTCAATACTGTCTTTGTTGCTTTTAACTTTCATTTTGCCATCTATATGAATAGAAGCCTTTTCTACAGAAGGGTAGCAATGGCAGTAGTAGTTGAATTCTCTGGGATCTCTTTTTTTGTATCTAATAAAGGAATTCCTTTATTATTTTCGCTTTTGAGGACAGGGCAGAAGTAGTAAAACTGGAATTTTTCTGTGAATATCGTGCCTCTCCTTAAAAATGAGAGTAATTAACTTCCCTTTTTCACAGGAAATCAGGTATTAGAATAATAAGCCCATGTTAATTATCTCTCTAAAATATTAGACAAAAAGTTACACAGTGCACATATAAAGCAGGAGAAAAAATGTGCATAAGGAGCTGAGATGATGAAATTTCACAACCTAACCCAGAACTAAGTTTTAGTAAATTTTTTCATGAACATTTATCAAGGAGGGAGAAATTTCTGTGACAGGAGAACTCTAGACAAATAAGGGTAATACATATGAAATGCAGAGGTACTCTGGTAACAAATGTGACCAGTCCTGCTGCTAAACTGCCAGAGTACATCACTACTGGTGCTGGGCAACCTACCTAAGCAGCTGGCACCACATCCTAGCCTAATTTTGGTGCCAGCCTCAGGGCAGTGAAATGAAATAGCAGCTCACACACACCTCTTACAGTACTAATACTAAAACACCTTGCCTATATCAAACTTTGCTGGGAGAAAATTAGCTTTCATTCTATCTGAAGTCCCATAGGCTACACACAAAGCAAAGAAACAGAGTCCAAGCCTCTGCTCTTCATGGAATGAGAAGAAACTGTATGGTGGCACTGAGAGTATGTCTGGCCTGCGCTTCTCTCCTTGCCAAAGGAATGATGCCATCAGCATGTTTGGAAATGGCAGCAATATCCGGAAGGAACTTCATTTATACACATTATATTAGGCCTGCAGACAAAAGCATGCATTAGAAGATCGTGAGTTTGTTCACATCAGACAGTGCTTTTCATAGTTCCAGTGACTTACTTCAGCTCTTCAAGCCTCTACTCTGCAAAGCCACACCATCCATCTGTCCCTCCAGACAAAACAAATGTCATTGAGAACAAGACATGGACAACCAAAATGTTGTTGTTGCAGAGAAGTTTTGCAGTAAAAGAACTTTACACTTTGGAGTTCTGAGCTCCATTCTGCTTCCTCAGAGCTACAGGACCATTTTTCTTAAGGACACAGCATCTGGAAACTCTGCATCTTTGATGCACATATTGTTGCAGAATGTTTCATATCATAGTAAGCAGAGGACTTCATTGTCTTTAAGACATTCACACCAATATTCCAGTTTAATCAGATTTACTTCTGAATTATGTCACTTAAACATCCACATGTCACCAGCTTTGACTTAGGATGTAGTTTAGATTTGATTACCCACCATCTAAAGGCCTGAGTTCTTTATAGCTTTTAATGCAAAACCTTAAAGATTATTTTACTTTTCAAGTTTTTTATTATTTTTGTTTGTATTTTGCTTTATGTATTTAGCAATTAGAGAAAGTTTTCTTTTATTAATTGCTTGGAAGATGAAAAAACTGTTAGTATAGCTAGCAAAAGAGGCAGCAAAAAAAGCAGGACATGGTCACTTGTTAACTACAAAGCAAAATTTAGAAAATAATTGTAAGAGTAGGTCAGACAAATAGAAGTACAAACAAAATATCCATTTCCAAGATGAATCTCTCTCTTCTTATAACATAATTTCACAGCATTACAATGTAACTAAATACATAATTTATGTGTGATAATAAAAAAGAAAACTTCTCTTAACTGAAGGCTGTTTGGTCATTCTTGGTCCTACTGCTAATTTCAATATTAAACCAGCAAGTTCAGTAAGCAATGAATATTTGACAAATAATATTCTTTAACCATGAGTTCTATTAATTAATCACATAGCATATCAAACATTATTTGTGTGTATCTCTCAGGAATGTATTCCATCCCACTGAGCGCCACTTTAGTTACGCGTAATATAATAGAGTAGAATGGTTCTGCTGGAAGGAACCTAACACCTGATCATCTAATCCAATTTGCAGTGGCATAAATCAGTCACCTTCCTTACAATTTGGAGCATGTGTATTTCTCTTACATATCCTCTCACTCGCCTGCCTGCCAGCCTAAGTAACCCTAGACCTTTTAATCTCTTCTCTAAGTGGACATAGTCTCCTGTGGCTGTGTAATTTGTCCCATGGGAACAGAGGGAGAGGAGGAGCCAGTGCTTTTCTGAACAGGGCAGAAAAGCCTTTCTTGCTTTTCTCCCAACAGACTTACAGGGCTAGGACATAAAAAAAGGTGGGGGGCGGTGGAGGGGGGAGGTGAGGGAGGAGAATCCTTCTTAGTGCCAGTCATGAGATGATTATGAACAGTTCTGGCTGTGATTGCGTGCTAAAAATAAAAATAACAAAATAACAACAGAGAGCACTAACAGCATTCATAGGAACTCTGGGTGCACCGAACACCAGAGCACTAGTTTCCACTCAAAAACAATTTAAGAGGACACACAAAAGTTTGCCAACTTGGAAGAACCTTTCAGAAATCAGTCACTTCTCTGGATCAGTGAGTGTGATTGCATGTGCTCAACTGCCCATCCTCACTCATAAGTAGTCGAAAGAAGGAGAGCTTCTAATCTTATTCTAAGCACAGATAAGTACATAGTCTTCATTAACAAGTTTTTAAAGCAGGGATGAACTTGGCCATTATGATTAGTAACTTTGCAGAAACTCAGAGCAAACTGACTTTGTCTTTGAAATACATGCTGCTGCTCACCTGATTGTTAGTTTGCGTTTCAGATTAATTAAAAAAGCAAGTTCCTGAAGTACTCCTGAAAAACAGTCTTCCCTACAGGAATTCTTTCAGTCCCTTTTTTGGTGAGGGTTAACTGGCTTGTAGGCAGTTCAAAATCTTGTATTACATGCAGCTCTCAAGTTTCATGCAAAATGTGAATTTCTGAAGTCTGCTGTGTAATGCACTGACAGTTTCAAAGTACTCTTTCTCACATATACCTCAACTCAACATGGGACCATATATAACACCGTTAGGCAGTGAAACAGCTGCAGTCAAACACGGGACATGACTGAAGAGTATCATTCGGGTTCAAAGATATATAGAAATATATGCAGATATATAGAAATATGTGGAATAGTCATGAACCTTTAATAGAAGATATGCAGACAAAAACTCCCTTGTTCCCTTACCAAAATACTCCTGAAGTCAAAATCATTTTGTTCCTATAGAAATATTCCTCAGTGCTGTGCCCATATAAATTACAGCAGACAGATCAGAAAGTCACTTTTTTAAGGATGTATTAATAGTCAGAGGAAAGTGACATTAGCCTAAAGAGACTCAGAGATTACTGAAGTAATTTTACTAAAGTTATCAGGCAATTTCTTTATAGATAGCAACAAAAATTATATGAATTGACACCTAAAAGGATGGTCACTCAACAAAATGAAAGGACAAACCTTTAACCAGTTAACCTATGAGAAAATGTACCTACTTAGCTATCCTGTTCAGCTTCTTCAGATGTCTGCTCAAGACAGAAATCCCTCCCTAAATTCCACTGTCTGAGCAGCTTTTAACTACAGAGGGAGGCTATGGCCACTTGCTCAGATGTAGATGTCTACACCACTGCAAACTGTCTCCACCAGAGACAATAAATCCCTCCCTGTGCACTGCTGTGAATGAGCAAGAGCAATGTTTTTGTGCATCTTTGCATCTGGTCTGTCTCCAAGAAAAATCATCAGGTGAAGTTGTAGGAGCCGTGGTGATTGCTATTATTAGACTATCACCATGGCATTCACCATTGCGTGCTGATTTATGGACATGGATTATTTTCAATTCAATCTGAAGAATAAAATAAGCAAATCTGAGAGCTTCTGGAAAGTGAAGTCATAAATATTATCCCTTTGTCGAAACATTTATTTAACCTCAGTTGTTTCAAACAAGTTGTTTCAAGCACCTCAAACAAGAGGTGCTTGAACAGCACCTCTGTTTCAAGCAGTGGTTGTATTAAACTTACACTTTGAGACAGCCAAGCCCATTACCATTCCAAAAAGGACAGAATACATTGGCATGTTAAGTGAAGTGAACTAAGTCCTAGCTCAAAATGCTAGGTATTATTATTCAGTTCCAAGAGTGGCTTGGAGTAAAGCAATAATATGTACTGTACTGCCAAAAAGCACGTATATCGAAACCAGTACTGTGCCAAAAGTCAGGATTCAGCTTCCAGGTGAGGAACCATAATTTCCTAAAATGCTTTTAAAAAAATTGCTTATCATTGTCTGATCACATCTCTTACTTTTAGGTACCCACTGTTCTTAAGGATAGAAAATATTCAACTTCTTAAAAGATGTGTTATAACTCAAATATGTTTTTAGATCTGATATGAATGGCTGAGACACTTCTGAAGGTAGGAATGCTTGCAACCTAATACAGTAAATACTTCTAATTTAAATGTTAAATCAGTGATGAAAGATCTCACACACTTCTCATCTAAGCATGAATTTCAGATGTCTGAGAATTCTTATTGAAACAGCATTTTTCTCAAAAAGGTCAAATAATCCAAATCAAAACTTTAAACAAAAAATTAACACTTTAAATAAAACCTTAACCCAAAAAAGAGGTTAATTTTTTTTTTTTTAATGAAATAAGAAAAACGGGGAAAGGGTGGGGAAGAAAAGAAGCAGCTCAGTCTAGGGATATCATTAGTGTGGGAAACCCAATTTACCACCTTCATTCTCCTTTAGATGAAATGTATATCCTCTAAATTTCACTTTTTGTTCTAGTTGTTGAATTTCTTGGAGTGAGACTCTGATTTCAATTTGTATGTTTGCAATAAAAGAATAATACATTCTTTATAATAATAATAATAATAATACAAGAATGCATTCACCAACTATGTATCTGTTTATTTCAGGTAAGGCAGAGCAGGGAATTTAATCTTGTCTTGTATTTTCCTGGATATGAAAGTAACATGTTGCTACATAACATAAGCTACTGTCTGCCTATTTGCAATCCATGTTCTCTGTCTCTCTGCCTCCCACCTTCCGTTTTCAGTCCTAAAGACTAAATAAAAAAAAAAAACAGAAATATTTTTCACTGATCTGAAGGAGGAGGTGCTTGAAGTTTATTTACAGAGAAAACCCGTTACTTAGAGGGAAATTTAGAGAGGAAAACCAAATTAAAATCCACAACATGTGTAAAAATACTTGCAAAATATACATCCTACTCCTTTTTATAAAGTAAGCATTTCATAATTTTGAGCCACAATATTATTCTGTGTCTCCTACATATTCAGCTCAGACAAAATCAAAGATGGGGTACAGATATGATAAGATCACCATCTCAGAAGGCTTTTGGAGCTTTCCCTTTTTCAGAACAAATGTCCTTTCTGTTCAGTGCAAGACTTGGCATAAGGATTCTGGCACTTCTTCTTACTTGCAGACTCATCCACAGAACACTGACACTAAATTATACTTAAGGCAAAATTCCTGTCTTGCACTTTTTGGGGTACATCAGGAACTCAGAGTTCTTATGCCTCTTCTTCCTTAGCTGCTTTAAATATATATACATGCTTATATACTAATATATACATAAATATATATATACGTAGTTGCTTTTCATTATGTTCTGTGTGCATTTACTAATAGTTAAGGAAAGATGTTTTATGACACATTTTTCCTGCCTGGCAGGAGTATTCAGCACAAAGCAGAAGTGCTAATGAATTTAGATTCAGCAACAGCACCCAGATTTCTTGGGGCATGCTCTTGTGCTTCAGCCATGGACTGCATGTGTACCACACACTGCAACACCGGCAGAGAGATGTGCTCCGCATAAGTTAGTTTAAGAAATACTAGTATGAGAGATAGAAGTCATCACACTGATGCCTTCAAAATCTAGGAAAAAAAAAACAAACACATTTTCAAGACAATATTGGTATAGGAAGTGATTTAAAGGCAGGTCTTCAACTGGAGGCCTCCATGTGATATATGGCAAAACTCACATGTGATACAGGACTTATACAATCTTATAAGGTTTAAAAAATTAGAAATTAGACTATTTGACAATTGTGTCCAATTAGAAGAGCAGTTACTTAAGTAACCTACCATTTTGGTTCTGCCCCATTTGAACTCTCCCCACCCCCCGCCAAGTTTAGCCTCATATTTCTTATTTCTAGGATACATGGTAAGAGAAAATAAGACTCAATAATATTTCAGGGATGTAGCATAATATGTGTTAGAAGGCTAGCTAATAGTTCTAAAATATAGGGGAAAGAGGAAAATATAAGAAAAATATTGGGTGCTAAAGTAATGTATTAGAAATCTACAAAGCTACAAATATTTGAAAAATATATGAAAAATACATAAAAAGCTCAGGCATCAACATGATGAATTATCCTACTTTTTTCAGAGAGATTTTGACTATGTTTAAAGCCTTTTACATTGTGTTGCCATACATATTGTGGATGCTCCTATAACAACTACTTAGACCAATATTCTAAAGGTGTACTTAAAACTGGATTCCTGTTCTGTTTGTTGTGATGACAGAATTATATTTTCTCTTTATAGTCAGAAACAAAAGGACATGCACTCAATAATGCCTTCCCTTAAATGACAGTCTCTTTTCTTTCTTTCTGTTGAAAAGGATATTTCCTTGATTATTTTTCCTCACTGGGCTGTTTGCAGAAACAGGGAGATTGTCAAATACAACCCCTACTTCTATATGACATTATTAAACATAACTTTTCTTTCTTCACTTAGCTATGCTTTTGGGAAATATTTACACATTAAATTTCAGCAGATATCATCCAGTTTCTCTGGTTTAGTAGATCACCTTGCAAAAGAAAATTAATTTAAACTTAAATGCTAGCACCATCAAGATAGGTTTTATGTGAAAATGAAATAAAAATGTGTCCAGGTACTAATTGTCTGAGCAGCCTGCAGCACTTATAAACACATCTACAACTGATTAAGTAGGCTGATGTGGAACTTCTCACAAGACATTGCTTGGAAGGCAAAATTAACCTACAGCAGTGCATGCCATATAAGCTTGAGAAGCAGCAGCCTTGACAAAGTAAAAATGTTTTCAGAATGGAGCCTGAACAGGTTTCATATTGCTGAGAAACTGTTCAGGCTCCATTCTGAAAACATTTTCAGAAGTCTGCCAGAGGAAAGTCTGATTTAAATTTTGGATTAGGTCTCCAACCAAATAGACATCATAATTATAGGTCCTGCAAGAACAGGCAATGTATGTGAGGTATACACAAAACACTGTCCCAGTGTAATACCCCTACACTCATCTACATTAGATCTGCTACTACATACTGTAAAATCTATTGTACTTTAATTTCAGTACTAACTAGGCATTACTGCTAGTAATTACACTGCCTAAGCAATAGCTCTTTGGTGCTACTGAAGAACTTGTATACCACAGGAAAACAACTACTGTACTGCAGCAACAAATAATAATAACAACAATAACAATATCAATACTACTACTACTACTACTACTACTACTACTACTACTAATCATCATCATCATCATCATCGTCCAGGGAATTCCTGAAAAAAAAATTGTAAGCAAAGGCATACCTTGCAATAATTTTCATAATCTGGTATTTAAAATAGCCATAATGTCTGCTCACAAAGATTTGAGTGACCACTCTGATACAGGAAGAGAAGTGTTGCATATCTGTACCATAGCCTTAAAACAAAAAGCATCTTAAAGTATATTTTTAACATAGTCTAAAGTATAGACAGTCAGCCTTTATTTTCTTTTTTCAAAGAAAGCACTCATATAATCTAGGCATTTATTTACTTTAATTATTAAGAAAACAGCTATACCAAATGCTAAAATACTGAGGAACAATTACTTTTAACCCACAGCATATGCCTACAAATACTCTTTTTTTCCTTACCCAACTTGTTTATGTTTATTAGTAATAGTATTGATGTAAGCATACACCATCTAGTTCTCTTTTTGCTTGAAATGAGCCTAATTTCAAATAAATCCTTGAAGTGTCTCTACTGCGTAGTGTATTAGTCACCCTATCTTTTACAGATTAAGCTTTTTGGCATTATAGGAGAAATCATCTGCTGCATACTGGCATCAACAAGCAAAAGCAGATTCATAAACTCTGCCCTTAATCTCTCTTTCAGTTTTCTTCCAATTAGAAACAATCTTTTGCTGATACTCTAATTAATACTTACACATTAAAATATTAGGCATTATAGCAGAAATCATCTGTTATATTCTTGCATAAAGCAAAACTAGGTTTGTAAGCCCTTGCCCTTAATCTTTCTTTCAATTTTCTTCCATTTAAAAAACATCTTTCCCCAATACTCTAATTAATGCAAATGATATTCATGATTAGTTAGTATTATGCTAATCTGAGCCCCAAATTTCCCTAAATCTACATGGTGTTGTCTGAGTACCAGATTGCTTTGGGTTCCTAAGTAAAATTACATTAGCCTGCCAGCTGTACAAAACACCATGATAGAGTAGAAATCCAAGCAAATCATCAAGATTACATTAGTTTTGTTTCTTAATGAACAACTGTTTGCATTAGGGATTACAGACAAATTATGATTTTCCTCTCTGTACCCAGGCAGCCAGGCATCTGTTGAGAAGTTTCATTTTTTTTCCTGACTAAATAGATTGAGGAGAGCTAAGAAAGAGAGATGAGTCTAATATTTCACATAATTGAATTTTTTCCATTACAAAGCAATCAGCACTCTGCGGCTCACTGGTAACCTTGAATTCTCTCTTCCACTCCAGCTTGGAATGCAGGAGAAACCTGAGCAGCGTTTTTTTCAGAAAGCCATCAGTCACCCAGCTTCTCCTCTCTTCCTGCAGAAGCAGATTATGTACTTTATAGTCATACCTGCTTGCTGCTACACTTCAAACCTGTTTCCCAAACCGTGCTGCCACAATTCCTGCTGCTCTGATATATAAACTACGTGCCACCAAAAAGCACCATGTGTGGAAAACAGAGCATCAGGCCCATGCATGTCTGAGTAAACAGTGCACACAGGGAAACTAAGCCAGGAAAGTTGGGTGGCAATGAACATGGTACCACCATGCCAATCTTTAAAGATTAACGAAGCACAGCCCTGTACGTGTACACAATTTAGCAGCCTGTTTGTCTGTCCCTGTTTCATGTCAAACTCCTGTAGTATGCTCCTTGTCCTGTTCTGCTTGATTCGATTATGCTCCTAGTATACAGCTTTACTCATTTTTCCCTGTTAATCTCATCTCCAAAACTCACACTGTGACAGCTCATTATTGTTGGCAAAAATGTAGTACACAGATAGGAAAAGTAAGGCTCTGATACATTCGTCATTGTGTATCAAGACCTCCTTGATTACAAGATACAAGTAGCAAGCTAATTGTAATCATTCTGTAGAATGCAGGGCAGTAAAGGATGGGTAAATCACCATCCATATCTTGGATGACAACCTAAAGCAGGAGCAACATAATTCTGCACAATTTCTTTCCTCATATCAAAACCTATTTTAATATTACAGCTCACTCTTGGCCTAAACAGAGCATCAGATGTATAAAAATGTTTACTGAAGGGCACTGTCAGTGTTGTGGAATTTACTAAGAAACCTTACCTGAATATCCTCCAGAACACAATCTTCTTTTCACTTCATTCAAATAGCCAATTTAGTCAGTCTTAAATTAAAGTTTAGCAACAACATGTGAAGTAAAAAAGTAAATTAAACTGACAATTACCTTTTCTATTTATAGTCAAAATACACATTTCAGATTTTCTTCTGTATTTTTTCAAGTTTCATATTGCAAATTACTGCAGAAAAATACTACTCTAGATCTGATGTTATATGCTGTTAAAAGGAAACAGATATAAAAATATCTGCATATAAGTGATACAACAAATGTTATTAGGACTACCGTGTTATAAAACTCATTTTAGTGCTTATGAAACAATCTAAGTGACTTCCAAAATGCTTTGGAAACATTATTTATTAGGATACCTAATCTGAAACACGTAAGCAGCAATTCTGTCTTCACTGCGTCTTATTAGATGCAGCAGTTTAAATTGGAGCAAGATTAAATCAGGCCTTTTACTTGAGAAATTGCCTAACAGCCAATTCAAGTGTTTTCCCTTCCATGCTTGTTACATATTGTACTTCTGCATGGATATTATTTTGCTGTTGACAATGTGTACAAAAAATAGTCACTAAAATTAGTCAAGGAGAAGACAACCTTCATATCAGATTCCAGGAAGGTTTTAGTTACACATCAGTATCAGTTGGGATTTAGAGATTGACAAACACAATATCAAAAGTACCAGAGAGTATAGCATGTAAGTAAAATTATTCACTCCAAGAGGTAAAAACATCTTTCAGAGTTAAAGCCCTCTACAATTTCTGCTGTGGCAAAAGGCATTGATAAGGCAATTAAATGGTCCTGAATCATCTATATGCTATCAAGTGTAGACATTCTGTCAGTTAATGATACATCAGTTTGCTTATTGATTTGTGAAAGAACACTAAAAATTAATTATATTCTTCCCTATTACTTTTCCGTGAGATAATTTGACATAATTCTAGTAGCACTGTGTAAGAACACACCTGGATGAAGTGGTCTGAAGATCACTGTATGATATTAATTTTGACTTTTTAGTAAATCAGAACTTATCTTTCATTGCTTTCAACACATTCACATTGCACACACTAAAGTAAGATTTTAGACCCCTTATTTGGGCAGCAGCATTAACCAAAGGGTAATTTTACCTGAGAAAAAATAAAAGAACTCCCTTCTCTCACTGACAATTACTCCTCATCTAAGGTAGTCTCAGGCTTAAAAGAAATCATGTTTTCCCCTCTGGAATAATTTCCATGTTCGTAACTGATTTCAATTTTAAAAATAGATTTTTATGAGAAGTCACAGCATGAAGTAGGAGCAAGACACATCATTAACAGGATTAAAGTGAAAAGCTTGTTGATGGGAATGAACTGAAATCGCTACTGAAGGCTTCAGTACTAACTTGAACTAAGCAAATGGCTAACCGAGTTCAGATTCTGCCCCAAGAGTCCTAACCTGCCTCTCAAACTTGCTAATTATCAGTACCAAGCACGAGAAACTCTTGGGCTTTAGGACTGCATTATACCCTTGCAGAGCCAAGATTCAAGCCCAGGTGTAAAGTGAAAGCCAGTGCTGCTGCTGCTGCCTCAGCCATGGTTGTGGGGTGGAAAAATGGCAGCCTTTGGGTCAGATCCATTTAACAACTTCTCCTAATGCTGGGCCTCTGAAAGTGAACTCAAAAATAAGTTGGACGGGCAGGCTAAGAAACCTGAAAAAATGTTTATACAGACTTATGTGGACCATATTTTCCTTTCTTAGCATGACAGGGTGCTACATTGCTGCTCTAACCAGTGAGATGACAGTTCTGTGAAAGCAATGGCTGATGTAATAACAGAGCACAACAATATTATGGCCAGCAGAAAACAAACCACCATTTCCCCCTAGTGTCCTCAAGGATTCCACTGAAAAAGCCTTGATTTACAAACACTCATGAAGGAACAGTGCTGTGGCTGGGATGCTAAGGCAGTAAACTCTGCTTAAGAAACATCAGTGCATCTGCAGAGGAGCTCTGAGAGATAAAAAACCCATCAGACTTTCAGGATAGTGCAACAAATCTCAGTGGTTTCTAAAACTATAAGAACTTTTACTATCAGGTAGCAAAATTATGCCTTCATGCAAGGAACAAGGACAGTCTGATCTATTTGGTGAAAGAATCTTGTTTAATATCCTTTAATGGGTGATTTTTAAAGGTGTTATAAAAGCAGAGTTTCTCCAAACATGTATAAGGTAGTCAGAGCAAACAAACACAAGTCAGTCAGAGCAAATAGAATACGACTGGTTATATGGGACAACTTGGCGTGCCATAACAGGAAGATGAAGCATTTCAAGTATGCAACTGGTTTAGTTTAAAGATACAGTATTAACAATTCAGTTTGATCCTCTATTTGTTTTTAAGGGGAACATAGCTCATATACTGTATCCATGATTCTCAAGAAAATAGGTTTTGGTAACAGCTTTATTTTACAGATTTCTTCCCTAAACGAAAGATCACATAACTTCATTGGTTCAAATTTATTACATGGAATAAATCAGAAGTCTTTATTACATGGCAGAAATTAAAAACCCCCTGTCTCATTTTCTTGAGCATTGGAAAATATACATCTAGTCTCACCAATATAAGCACAATCTTTCCTTGACTTGCAAAGAATTAAGTTCACTTCCACTGGAAGGTAATAGTATTCCATATTCCTTAAGAAGTCAGTCATCATTTAAAATGACGCTACACAGAAAATCTCTCCATTAGCGCTGAATATCTTTGAGAAACTGACATGCTACAATGGCGATCTGAGATATGACATTTGACATTTAACCTATGTTTAACACCGTAGATCTATCACTGCATTCTACTGCAAGGACAGAAAAATTTTTGAATTACATTGAACATTCAGAGGAACATTTTGATGACATTGCAAAGAACAGGATCTGTTAAAATATTGAAAGTGTGGCTTTCTTTTGTTTTGAATTCTGAACAGCAGTAGTAAAATTTTAAGACAGTTAATTGCACCACTGCATCGCAGCACAAAGTGTTAAAGTTACTATTAGCGGTTCAAAAATAAAATCAAAGCTAGTTTCTAACCCTACTGGGCTTAAAGATTTGAAAGAACTGATTTTATTTGTTCTCAGTGAAGCTCTTTCTTCTGCAAACTATCTTTGCCTTGATGCTATAATCTCAATGCCAGTTGTAGCTAACACCTAGCCATCTCTTATTTCAAATTACTAAAGGAGTGACCTACTCAGTTTTTTTCTGAGTGCCTTCTGTTTCTAAATTAAATTGCAAAAAGAAAGTGCAGAAATCTTCACCTGTCTTTAATTCAGCTTTTCCATTTTTCTCCTGATTTTTGCTTCATTCAAGATTGCAATTCTATTGTCTTACACTAGAATTCTGAAAATATATCTTAAAGAGTAAATGTGTTTTGACAGAATTTTTGGTCTATTAGTATCAAAGCATAGAAAAATCAGCTTTATTTCTTCATAATTTGGATTCAGTCATCATCAAATAACATTAGGGGCCATAAATTCCAGCTAGAAAACAACCTTTTTCACATAGTATATGTTTTTTTTTTTAATGGAGGAAAGAAATCAAATATCTGGGGGAAAAAAGAAGTGAAAGAGTCAAGTGATAACTTCAGAACAGAAAAAGCAACTTTATTTTGAGTTGCACAGAATTTCTGCAGATACAGCAAGGTGCCATAGCCTAGCAACACATATTTCCTCAGTCATAATACATATTCAGAGAAGTTACAAAGGAAAAGTATAATTGAATAGGTACACATAACACCAATGTTAATTACATCTTGAATACTGCAGTTGTGTAAATCTCAAGCACATTATTGAAAGTACAATTGCATTTTGCATGCAGCAGAGAGATGCTTTAGAATTACATAGTTGCTTTCACCTGATATTAGTGAACTTTGGATGGTGCCTTAAGCCAGCACAGTGCACACACGTTTATATACACAGTCACAAGCACACCTTCACACAAACTAATGTCATAGTACTGTTGACATACAGTTTTCACCATAAGAAAACTATTAACATTGCCAGAGTGAGCAGACAAACTGAGGCACTATCAGACTCCCAGAGTAGAGTCCTGATAAAAGTATGAAGCACAGGCAGAAAAGGTAACTTTGCTGAAAAGGTGCTGCAGCTGCTAAACACCCCACAGTAGCAAATCTAACTGGAAAGATAGTCATAACAAGTGTCTAAAGACAGAGAGGAGTTAGAGAGGTATGTGCTTGTCAGTAAGCACAAATATGTTTTTCTTGGGACATATTTCAAAGGAACACATTTTTTTTTTTTTTAAATCAGCAATGAAGGAGTATTGAAACTGATCAAAAACACCTTAGTTCTACATTAGTACATGCTGTTAGTATGTGTGTAATGTAAGTGTACTGCTACTGTGTTGGTTTTTGGTTTGGTTTTGATTTTTTTTTTTTTTTTTTTTGATGAAGGAAGATTATTCCCCCATTCCCTAATAAAAAGCATTAAAAAATAGAGCTGAACATGCATTCAGTACTTACAGTTCTCCATACAAACCTTTCTGATTTTAAACAAATTTATTCTGAGTTGTCCAATTATACAGACTACCTGAGCCAAATATTTTTATCGACAGAAATGCAATGGTTCTGAACAAGAACTAAAAACTGTATATTTATAGTGTCTCATAAGCCTAACAAACATATCTTCAAAAAGATATTTTTGGCTCATCATTCAGAATAACCATTAGATAGTCAGTAAATGATCTTGCAGTATGTTATATATGCTGTTGCCATTTACGTAAAGAAAACTGAACAACTGCTTATAGATATAAACTTATATCCTTCTACCTACTCCTTCCCCTGAAACTTATAGAATTAAGATCTGGTGTTCTAGGTCCACGAATAAGCACAGCATGCTCAATATGTCCACAGTTATACTGACATTTGTTTCTAAATCATTTAATTAAAAGTCATTATTGAGAACAAAGGATTCATTAACAAGCTGTACATCTGAACAACTGATGGAGTTGTTGTGTTATGAATATCATTTTAATCCAAATTAGAAAACAGCACAGATGTGCTGCTGCAAAATATTGACATACTGCAACTCCCCTGGAATGTGATTAACATTTGTGTTAAACCAAAAAGTACATTAAAACCTGGATTTACTAACAAAATTTAGGATTGGAATAATTCCTTTTAATGCTGAAATATAGCATCTAAATAGTTATTATTTTAACCTCCACTTGGGATTAGTTACCCTATTACTATGCCTTAATACAATGTGATAAACTTTGTATTGACAGATTTTTTTTATTCCAAAATTTTGTTATGATGTTTTTGATCATCAGACCAAGCCATTAAGCATAATAAAATGTGTAGTATTTGCAATAGATCAGAAGTTTTCATTGTCTCTGGTTTGTTCTTAATAAAATATGTGATTTCAATACTTTTTCCCAAGAGTTTAAAAAGACAGTTTTTCATTATCTCTACTGCAGATGGATGTAAATTTGTGCACAAATATAGGATTTTGATATTGGGATGAAGAGATTTTTCTTTAGAATATACATTTTTTCCCCCTATACAATTGCATGAAAATCTGCAAACCAGAGACAGATTCAGATTAAGGCACAGATTTAAAAAAAATAGCTTTCAAGAAATGTGTTAGATGTAAATATTTGGAATCTTTTCCCACAAGAAAAACCCAACAGCCTATTAGCAATGCCATAAAGTTTCATAAATAGCTACTTAGATTTTAATTTTGAGACCTGTAAAAGCATGAACTATTAAATCTGTGAATTCAATCACAAAATCTGATTTTGATTATAATCCCAAACTAGCCATTTGTCATTAATGAAGGGACAATGAAAAAATATCTAGTTTTTCTGTGGGTATCATTCTCTCAACCACCCTCATTAGCATTCCTCCCCACTTGTAAGTGGAGATTTTACAGCAAAAAAAGTTCGTAATTATTTCCCAACTGCACTGAACAGCACTTTACAGAGACAGGTTCTGTCTCTTCACTTCATGTCCTTTCCCTCATCACAAAGTTTAATGCAAAAATATGAGGCACAACTCAGATGGTCATATTTACACAATTACAAAAGAAAGAGAGAACCAATTAACATATTTCTATATATTCAGTATTTTAGTATATTAAAATTTTACTTTTGTTTGCATTTGGTTGCTTATTGCATTCTCAGTAAAACTTTTGCCCTCTTATGTTTTAGTAAATACGTCTGTGTTTAGGAGAACACAGAGGGAGAGTGTGTAATTTATGTTTGTTTGGTTGTTCCCTGACAAACCACATGTTTTTATTGTAGCCAATTAAAAGAATATGCAGGAAATAAACAGCAAGATAGGAAAGAAAAAGCACCCTAAAAACTTAACAGTCATTTCACTTAATTTAAGAAGAAAGACAGTATTTTGTCTTTCTTGATGAGACTAGTTCAATGTAATTACTTTAAAGTTATCAAAAAGCCAGTATTCTACGTTTATTCAAATGGAATTCGATGCTAATATTTACATGGTGCAAAATAGTTATAGACAGTTTATGTATAATAAAATCCCACTAAGTTAATAATGATGCCTGTCATAATAACATTTGTTAATAAACTTTTTTATAACTATGTGTAACCATCTTATACAATATTTCCTGTTCCCCATAAGGCATTTACAATTCTGTGTTTACAAGCATTCAAGAAAAGCAGAAGCAGAAAGATAAAGTCTGTCTTCCTTGTTGTTTCACTCAGAAGTCTTAATGTTTTACTTACACTACATATTTTAAATAGGAATGTACTGTAAATAATTACACAATAAACTGTGTCATAATATTTTGCACATTAAGACATTGCAGCATGAGGTTTTTCTTTTCTGAGAGAAAATAATTTGTATTAGTAGTGCACATACGGGTTTACTTTAGATTTTACAGGTGTGAATTTTTAAGTTAGAAATATGATGCAAAATAGAATGCAGAGCTAAAATATAATTGGATTTTTACCCATACAGAACAGTCAAGCATTCTTAAACTCCCTTTCCAAAGTGTGCATGAAATACACACTCAATACAATGAACATTTATATTACATGTATTTTACAGATTACCATTCAGGATAAAATGCTGCAGTGAAAGTATTGATTTTCTTTTCCCTTTGGAAGCAGTGCCATCTCACTGAAAGGTATCCTTAGAGAGCACTATATTAAACTTAACATGTGCTCCTTAATACAAGCAAACCTTCATACATGCAATATTAAGGAAATACACTATGCAAAATTTTCATAATGTCCATGTCTAAACTGCCAGTCACTTCACAGCTCTACTCAATAATGTACAAAATTACAAGAAGAAAATCTGATTAAAGATCTAAACCTGAATCAAAAGGTGCTACTAAACAGTGTAACCCTCAGCAAAATAGCAAGTTAAAACAGCTTTTTATCATCTACATTCTGCTGTTCTTTTTAAAGTTACCCCAGTAGTTCAACAAGTAGCAAAGACAGAATAATTCTTCTTCCTTGTACTCAGAAACTACATAAACAATCACAAGTAATAACCATAATTTAAATTAAATACTCCCTTCAGGTTTGATACCCTCACTGAAGGCACGTATCAACATCCACCTTTGGAAAGATAGTGAAGTCCTTGCAAAGCAGTGCAGGAAGGCAGTTATAATCAGAAACCTGCCTTCTGTCCAGGCACTGGGATGTGTTCTCCACTGGTGCTCCCCAGACCCACTGCCCAAGAATAAAGTGCCTATTGTCCCAGCACTGTACTAATTGTAAAAACGCAATGCATGCAGCAAGCACATAATTATCCAGACAAACAAGCAAAGGCAATCAATGAAGGAATGAAAAGGATAAAAATACGCCACCAGACAAAGCAACCCAAGAATGAAATTAATATTCATAATGGAATGCAAGCCAGCCAAATGTCCCTTTCACGGCATGGCTATTGCATACAAGAGACCATTGTCCACAGGTGAAAAAAATCCATATGTGGAGAAAATTTCATGTAGTTCTGCTGAGGAGAATAGCTTTTCATTCCCAAAATATTTTCTCCTGGTCCCACTGTTTTCATTAAGTAAAGTTTTGGGCTTCTTTGCCTGGTAACATTAAAAAAAGTTGTCTCTCAGGGTCCACCCTTCCCTGAGCTCAGTAAGGTTTTATTTTTTTCCAGCTCTCTGCTTTCATTTGCAGCTGTATAAATATGAACAAAAAAGCCATGCTCATCCAAACAAAGAAAAAATGGACTGAATATGCGTATCCTCATTAACTAAATTTAATTATGACAAGCAGCATATTAATCAGTAGTTGCTCCAGTTACTGCATTCATTGGTAGGGAGGAGGACTCCAAATTAAAGAGAAGCGTGGGGGACAATCGCATAGTGATTAGGAGGCTGCTCACAACATGATACAATACACTTTCTAAATAATTATTCAGAGGAAACAGAATAAAGAGGCAGATTGCTCTATTTTTAAGAACAACTCAAGAACAATTAGCCAAGAGCATAATGACAAGGCTGCTTTCTTTTTTTCCGTGACTGTTTCCAGCTCCACGTTCTTGCTTGGCAAACTGAAAAATTTGCATTTCACAGGGTGCAAGGGTGAGGGGAATAAAAAAAAAAAAGGAAAAAAGAAAAAAAAAGAGGAGAGAGAGCTGAGCAGGAGACGAAATAAAAGTAAAAGAAAAATTCCATGCTGTACTTGCTGCTGTTTTAATGAGAAGGCCCATGTCCCTACAGCAGCAGAGAAACCCTATCTATCTCACTGTGATGTTAGGAACTCTGAAGAGTCACTGAGCTGGAGCCACAAACTGCGCGCTCTGAACTTTGCAGCACGTGCATTGCAACAGTGAAGGAGGAGTTCAGAAAAGAAAAAAAAATGCTTCCAGGGAGAGGAAAAAAAAGTTATCACACCAACTTACCATCCACCAGGTCCTGGCTGACATGTCATAGCAAAGCTGCCATTTTATGGAGCTGTCCGATCCTTTTCCTGCCATTACGCTGTCAGCAACCTTCATCAGATGCAGCTCAATGGAAGATAAGACACCTAATCAAGAAAACATCAGCAGTGGCTTGCTGGGCTACATGTAGGCCAATCCTTATGACACTGCATCATGGGAAAAGCTCCTTTATTAGCAAGAACTCCAACCTCACTGATATAAAGACAAGGATCAGGTCTTTTTTTTTTTTTTTTTTCTTTTTGTCTGAAGGGATTGGTGAAACCAGCCAGCGTTCTTTGTGTATCATGTGTACACCAGTGTAGTATCTCACAAGTGGGCGGCTGGCTGCATTGCTGGGCGACACGGACTTAAGTTTATTTGCATTCTTCTCAGTTGTATATTGTTTGACATGATCCATGGTCAGCTCTGAGTGTAAGAGAGGAGGGGGAAGAAATTACTCTGAGTTAGGATCTTCCCCAAGAAGGACAGAGGGGTCCAGCATCACGGTGGGGCCCTGGTCCAGAGGTCAGAGCACACGTGTGTGCACACGTGGATCTGGGCGCTCGCACACGCGTGCATGGGCGGGTGCCCCGGGAACACACAGGTAGCAGCTGCAGCTGGGTGCAGCAGGGGCTGTCAAAGGCTACAAACTCTGGAACTGGACATATGGAAAGAGTTTAACTCTTTGCAATCAGCTTTAGCAAGAAATACAAAGGCTGTAAGTCCTCAGGAGGAGATGGGAGGTGCAGTTAGTATTTCAGTGATGCAGGCTTTTCCTCCTCCCTTTCTCATGGATGCTCTTGATTTTCTCTGCTCTGGATGATCTAACTGGGAAGGGGGAAGTGAGTGGGCAGGGAACTATTTTAATCATGACTTCTTTCTGCCCCACAGCTTCAGGTAATTTGCCTCTTCTACGTACTGCCACCAGGGTGAGAAGGCATTCTTCCTGCAAAGTTTTCCTTGCAGGGCTTTTTCCCTAATGGAAAATTTGTCATTCCCTGAAGGAAGGACTAGCTTAGAAGAACAAATAATTCTGACTTTGTTTTAAGGTGCAGAAAAGAAAAAGTACTTACATAAGCACACAGAGGAAATCCATAAACCCTGGCTTACATTTAAAAGCTATATAAAGAAGAACTGGGATTTGCCAGCCCTGGATTTTTGTGATCAGCATCAGTTTTACTGATGTATTGCAGATTCTGAATGTACTTTAGCAATAAATCTTTCTTTAGCAAAAACCAAATCGAAGCAATCACCCTCTCCACATCTCCAAAATTTTATCCTTAAAATGAATACTTTAGCATAGTAACAATAACAATAACAACAGTAATAACAATAAAGCAACAGCAAAAATTGTTTCAATTTTAAAATTATTATTATTACTACTATTTTCTTTTTTTTTCTTTCTTGTTTCAACAAGATCAACTCCTGAGTTAAGGGCCCATTTATTGAGGTCCTGAAACACTGACAGCACCTAATGAAATGACTCCCTGAGCCAGTCCAGAATGCTGAAAACAGAACAGCTCTGTAGCAGCACTCAGTACATCAAAAGATAAGAGCTGTTTTCCCTTCTCCCTGTGTGCTATTGAGGCTGGCTTGCAGCCTCAGTTTCTCAGTTGTTTTAAATACACTGATGAAGCCAGAAACGAAAACGTCAGACCAAAAATTAACCGGGATTTTGGCCATCTCAATCTCCTAAATTTGCATAGCTCTCTTTCTAGAAGAGTTTCTGTAGAACAGATGAAGATGTTTCCTTTTTAATTTCATTTAGGTCACAGTCATCAATTGGGACATGAGAAAAATTTTGAATACTGTAAAATCTGCCTATGATCAGGTGCTGTGGGATTGCTCAGCACATTTAGAGTGCACAGGAGGATTAATTCCAGCTCCGTACCCTACATCCTGCTCAAACAGACTGGCTTTGTGATAAACATTACAAGGTATGGAGAGCAGCAGCAGCAGAGTTTTATCCAGTTTTTGGCAAGCAGTGCACAGGCAGATGTCCTGAGGCTGAATCTTTCATGCGGCCTTCACTAACAGGCTCGTCATGGTGGGACTGCAGAAAGCAGTCAGCTGTGGGTGCGACATAAACCCTGGACACCCATAACCCCTGACTTCAAACACGCTAACAAGCATATTTGCCAGCACAACGCAAAATGGGACTGATGTTGAAGAGGGAGATTCTCTGCAATTTCCCATCCACTGAAGTCTGATCACAGGTGAAGAGACCAATTGCTTCAGCCACTAATCTGCCTTACTAGGGCAATTCGCAAATCCCCAGCAGCACTGTGACGGCTGGGAGTGTGAGCCCACACTTTAGGTAATCATGAGCCAGTTCACTGTGCTTAAAAGAGGATAAAAGTTTTATCACACGGTAGCTAGCTGAGAGGTCTCAAGCTGCTCTCAGATGCCCAGCCTACAGCAAATCCAATCTTGCAGCAACTTCTTTTACTAAGTCAGTCAGCAATGGAGATTCTCTATCCTAGAAAGCTCTTGAAGTTTCAGGAAGACTATGCATCTCCTATAGCCACAAGCTATAGGAGAAGAAGCATGAATATTTGCTTTTGTACATCCAGGAAAGATAGAGTTAATGATAAGCCTCCCTTCTGCTGCTGCATGTTACCTTCTGGCATTAGCTGAAGGCAGAATGGGGATTTCTGGCACCCAGGAAAACAACGCCTGCAGTGCTGGTCAGTGTGTGCTTCCCCTACACAGCCTGCTCCCATGCCTCCTCCTGCCTGATGGGAGGTCTGCCTTTCTCCCAGCCATGCCAGTTTTGCAGATGGACTTTTTAAAATGCTGTAATATGTGGAGAGACCACATCTCCTTTGCAGCTTGAAGATACAGTCATAACCAACATAGACACATATGTCATTGGACAAAATTTTTCAGATGACCTCTTTTTTCTCTCAGAAAAAGACAGATTTATGAAGAAAACATGGTACAATATGTTTGTTACATATTAGTAATGAATTTCAAGGTAATTCAGGCTTCCATATTGATATAAGTTTGGAGGTTTTTTTAATGGAATAATTTTAATTTTCACGTGAGCTGGATTATTTGAATTAATTTTTCAAGTGAATTTGACACAAATTTCTTTTGTCTAAACATTTTTTAAACATTTCAAAGGCAGAAAGACATCTATGAAAATATAAAATTTGGCAGAACTAAAATCTGTTTAATATTTAAAATAAATTAAATGCAAGCAAGTTCACCCACTTCTAATATCTGTCCTCCTAACACATTAATAATTGCTAATCTGGCTTTTCCCTAAAGGTTTAGGTTTTTGAAACATTTGTTTTCTCTAGGCTGACTCAGCTTTTGATTCTGCTCCAGGGAACAGTTCCATTTCATACCCAGAAGGAACCTTAAGTAATGCTTTAATGTATTTCTATAAGGTCCCAACACCGACTAATAGGCTCAAAGAAAGAATTCACAGTACTGGAGGATAGACAGTGCTGGACAGAGACCCAAAATAGTATTGTAGGTTTAAGTAATTGTAGACAACAAACTCATCCACACTTGCACACGCTCCTTGGTGATGGGCTGCAGCTGGGAGATCAGTCCCAGCTATTTACAGTGACAGATTTTACAGGTTTTAGAAAGGTGTTTAGAAAGCCCATTTGGTGTTCCTTTCTTTAGCCAAGTGTGCATACAGCCCTGCCTCAGAGCTTCATGGGAATCCAGAAGGACTGCTGATCTCTAGAACCTAGGGAGACTTCCCCACATTCCTCCTCACCATGTACCTTTCCTGTTTCTCCTGCTGTTTTCTGGTAAATATTCAACATCATTGGCAGCTGCAAAACCCATTGAAATAAACTCACACAGAAACATCCTTAATGGCATTAGGCCTTTTTGTTTCTACTAAGGGAGCAGTACGTGACTATAGAAGCCTGATAATCTGCTGCCTTTGACTGAGTTACGTACCCTGGAAAATATAAATTGGATTATTCCTTTATAATGTGGCAGTAAAGGGGGTGGGGTATAACTGCTATTAACTTTGTTTAGCCTTTCTATTTTTCCTCATTTGACATTAGTGAAGAGACAAATAAAGCTTAAAAAAATTAATTAAACCATGGCAGTATTTGCCTAAGAAACATCTTTGCTGACTTCCAGAGTGTTGAAAAGTCATCAATTCTTATTAAGCCATTTTCTGGGTATCTTACAACCAGACACTTCCCCCTAAGCATTCTCTTTCTTATAGGTAGAAATACCTCTTCTTTTGTGAAGTTCTAGGGTGTCCAAGACATGGCAGGATACTTCCAGGAATGCAAAGAGTTCCACAGTAAGGTCACAAAGATTCCTGGCAGAGGATCCAGCAGAAGCCACAGCAGTTCCACTGAAAGTAAAAGTGAAGGCTGACAGGGAGGCCATCTAATAATGTTCTTCCAACACTTATACTTCTTCTCCTGTCACAAGTGCCTGCTAGTCTTCCAGTCCTAGCACAGCACTTTTTTGGGACAGGCAGAAAATAGAGGAAGGAAGGTACCATCTGGGATGGACAAGCTGGCTGCCAAAAGGCTAGAGACTCAGTTCCCGGTCTGTGACACTCACAAACAAAAGTAATGCTAAAATATTTGTTTCAAATAGCTTTTTGAAGTAATAGATGTGAAGTGCTGACTAGCAAGGCAAAGAAGTGAAAACTGATGCTATATTCAAAAGCACACATCAGTCCAACTGAGAGGCAAATATGATGGTTTAAGTTGAAAAAGGAATAATGATACAGTTTCATTATGTCAAAAGAACTGATGCAGTTTGTGTATATATGTATATATGCTTGTGGGCTATGATAGATTGCAAATCGGGGAGAAGACAGTCAGATAGTCAATGATGCCCAGAACTGGAATATTCAATTGTGCATTCAATTGTACAAGAAAAATGTAAGAAAATTATTCATTTGCATTATTTAAATCAAAATAATCCATGGGTAATAATAAATCCAATGCAAAATAAATCAACGCACTAAACTTCTAGCATTCTTTTACATTTATTTCTTTAAAACAGTTTATAAAATGCAGTACATAACTTTTTTCATGTCTAAAAATACTTTTCCCAAAGGAAAACCATTATTCAAATGTGAAGGTGGAGTTACACTCACCATTAAAAAAAAAAAAAAGTTTGACATTTAAGAATTGTGTCTCACACAAGAATTCTTTATTCAGTAAGTACCTGTTTCATGAGGAGGGCAGCCTTTAATGTTCAGTACAGGATAATACTCCATCTATCTCATTTGTGGATTGGATTTCATCCCTGTGAGCAATGTGAGAATCATACAAATCTGAACTGTATCCCCTGAGATGCAGTGCTAAGAAGCCCAGTAATAAATGGAGGTCATTATGCTGCCTGCTCACAATCTCCTTAGAAGAAGGGATGGATTCTTTTCACCTTCTCTTTGAAGAGAGGGGCATACTGATAGGCTTTATCAAATGCAGTGCACTTATGTAACTGGATGTGGAGCAGGCACTTTACTTACATCCCATCTCCAGTTCAGTGGCTGCCAAAACAGCTCTATCAGCCAAGCCCAAAAAGCTCACATCGTGTTCACTGTGAGCCGGCAAGCACAACAGTAAATGCAGAGGGTTCTAGGGAAAGCAGTGCCCTTACCCCAGAGCATTGCAAATCTGAGGGGGTGGCCTAGGTACTAAAAACACCAAAGACGACTGCTCCCCATTCCTAGGACACTGTAAGCAGTAAAGGTTTGGAAGCCAAACCCACCCCTTAGCAGTGACTCCTTGCAATTTCACTGCCATGAAATGCTGTTCCTTTTGCACAACAGTGCCCAAAGACTGCAGTGTCACACTGTGCCCTCACAGCCATGCTGAGTGCACTCAGGGTGGGCAGGAGTGGTGGGGATACTGCTGGTGCTCAAAGCCAGCACCTGCCTCTGGAGCAAACATATAACTTACACTGTTGGGAAACCACGTATGCCACATATACATCAGTTCACAACTGCTGCTCTTCTCTCAGGCTCTATCCCCTCCTTTTCATACCTCACAATTTCTAATCAGTTCTTCACATCTCCAGGTTAACTCAGTTATTATAGGATATATTAAATGCATAAAAAAGTCCAGATGGATTTCCCTTATTTAATATGATATGGAAATAAATTATTTCCAAACAAAAGTAGGTTGGCATATTTTCTTGCTGCAACACATTCCTACTCTATTTCAGTTCCATTTTACATTCATTTTCACAACTTTAGTTGTTCCCAATATATCTTTCTATGTTTAGCATTAATGTTAGTTTTATGTGAGAGGAGGCTAGCTCCAAGACATTTTCTGCTTTGTCTTCCCTTTTAACTCAGGTGTTTCCTTTGCTTGTAACCCATCACAAGTGACAACTTCTTCTCCTAATTTGATAGACTTAAAACCTTTGCTAGTGATTTTGCAGTTCTGTATGGTTTGTATTGTGTTTGTGCAGCAAGGTTTTGGTAGCGGGAGGCTACAGGGGTGGGTTCTGTGAGAAGCTGCTGGAAGCTTCCCCCGTGTCCTGCAGAGCCCAGGCTGAGCCTATCAGCAATGGCAGTAACACCTCTGTAATAACATATTAAAGAAGAAAACAATAGTTCTTGCACAGAAGTAATTGCAGCCACAGAAGAAACAGCCCTGCAGACTCCAAGGTCAGTGCAGAAGCAAGGGAAGATGGTATTACAACCACGGGATGTGAGATTCCCCTGCAGCTACAAAGCAACTCTGTCCCTGCACTTCATGGAGGCCCATGTTGGAGCAGAGATCCACTTTCAGCCAGCTGAGGATGCAGGAGCAGGCAGATGCGCAAAAGATGGCTGTGATTCCATGGAAAGCCCACTTTTTGCAGGATCTATGGACCTGTGGAGAGAGAAGCCCATGCTAGAGCAGGTTTGCTGACAGGGCTTGTGACCTCTGGGACCCATGCGGGAGAAACCTGTTCCTGAAGGACTGCACTATGTGGAAAGTGACCAATGCTAGAGCAGTTTATGAAGAACTGCAGCTGAAAGGATGGACTGAGAGTGCAAAAGCTCATGGAGGACTGTCTCCTGTGGGAGGGCTTTCACACTGGGGAAGGGCTCCCCTACAGAAGCAGAAGAAACACGCGATGAACAGACCACAACACCCATTCTCCCTACATTACTGATGGGGAGGAAGAGGAGAATCTGCAATAAAGTTGAGCCTGGGAAGGAGGGAGGAGTGGGGCAAAGGTGTTTTTAGGATTTGTTTTACTTTTTACTATCCTTTTCTGATTTTGATTGGTAATAAATTCAACTAATTTCCCCAAGTTGGATCTGTTTGCCCACAACAGTAATCACTCAGTGATCTCTGCCTGTCCTTATCTCAGCTGGCTTTTAACATTTTCTCTGCAGCTGAGGAGGGGAGAGACAGAGCAGCTTTGGTAGACATCGGGCATCCAGCCAGGGTCAACCCACAATAAGGCTTCTGGGGTCACTTTGCCTAAGGCAAGCAAGTCTGACACTGAGTCCATGGTCAACACATATATTGAGTATTCTGCCTGTCTTCTATCAGCTGGTTAGCTGTGAGGACTGCTTACCTCAGTGTGGGTGAGGAGATGTGGGAGTTAAATTATGAGTGGCAATCATTGCTCCATAGCTAGAGATTGTCCAGGTAACCTCTTGGTATGGCAGACCATACTTGGGATGGAAGAATGTGATGGATAACTGGCTGAAGGACAGGGATTTACCCATGTGATTAAATACCAGCTCCAGGCCCTTACAGCAAATTCTCCCAGAGCAGACGGACTGGGCATGGCAGGTGCCTTGGTTTGAGTGCTGGTCAAACCAGAGATGGCACAGCTGGGGCAGGAAATATGGTCTCCACCAGTTTTCTTTGATGAAACAAAACTCATCTGAGAGGGGAAGTGCAAAGAAAGGGGAAGGCCCTGTTCCAGCTAATTTCTTCCAAGAATATTTACATTTAGATCCTTTATTTCATTTTGAGGTTTTTGACAGAATGATGTAAAAGGGCTTGTTATTAGACATGAGGCACAGATAGGGAAGTCTCCTTGACTTGGGGGGGCATCATTGTATCTGCTGAGAATAATCCAATGGTACCAGTGTAGCTAACTGGCTTATCTCTGAATAAGGCTTATGGCTATCTTCATTCCACCTGGCTGCCCAGGTAGTAACGGTTAATGATTTCCCCATGATGAGCATTTTCAGGCTCTTTCACATCCTCATGCAGTTCACAGTCTGAAAGCCCATTTTGCTTGTAAAGAGAAAACTACAGAGGTATGGTTAAGCTTTATGTAGGGTGCGGCATTCTAGCACAGCTGCAATTGATTTCACCTGAGTGATTTTCAATTGAAGTGAGAAAAGGGGGAGAACAGGCCAGGAGTAAAAGAAAAGTTCCTACTTAAAACGTCTAGTAACTATTTCCTATTAACTCCACTGTCAATGTTTTTGACAGCATCTGCCAGCAAAAGGAGACTTCCTTATACATTTATAGTAATCATAATCTTCTTCAGATCCTAAGCAAGAATTCTGCCTTCACTGAGCACCAGGCTAGGTAAGGCCAAGCACCATTCTGTGATGAATGCTAATGCACTACCTGTATGAGTGCCTATATAAAGGAAGGCAGGAAGCACAGGAGGTTTTAAAACAGTGTTCAGCTGCACACTCAACACAGTGAGAGGCTTTACTGCTGCAGACAGTCACAGACGCTGTGCTATCTCACAACTGAGCATATGCCTCCCTTGGCATAAGGTGGATTTCTATTTGGTCCTCCAAGAGATCACCACGATGAGTCCTACACAGGGGGTATAGAAGCAATCCCTACAGATGTAAGATGTTAATGTGATTTCTCAGCAAGTCTCTTTCTGCTGGAGTGTCCTGTTGTTAAAAGACTTGCATCTGCCATGATCTTCTCTTCTACGTTCCGTCCTGCTCAGTTCTGGAAAGTTGGTACTGTTCCAGCAAACAACACCTCAGGCTATTCCTCAGTTTGCAGCCTGTGGTAGGCAAGCCAGATGTGTGAAGGGTCTATGCAGATGTATTTTGCCTTGAGTTTTGGTGCCAGATCATTGGACCTCACACAGGTGTCTGTCTGATGCCAGAGGGGAGGACTGAGTTTTCCCAACAAAAGCAATAGCTTTTTAACTGAATAGTTACCAGTATCCCTGTGACTACAGATGTGCGATTTAGCTACCTATCCATATATGCTGGTAGTTATCAATGCCTGCTACTGTGACCATTGCTATTGTGCACAACACTATTGTGACTTGATACAAGTTTTGACATGCCTTGTTGTTTAGGTGTTTCCTTTCATTTTCATGTGTTTCTGCATCTGCTTTTGTCCAGTTTTACCATATAAAGGTTAGAACACTGTGGGCAGAGGATGAAGTAACACAACAAATCGACAAATCCTCTGCTGCCCCATTAGACATCACAAACCTGCAGGGAAGAGGCAACATGGGTAATTAGAAGTTCACAGGGAGCTCAGTGGTGCAGCACTGTAAGAAGCTAGATCCATTTCTTTCAGTTCATCATCTTTCTATACCCCAATGAAGCACAGAACAGCAAGCTACAACAGAGAAGAACAAATTGTGTATAAATAGAAAGAATTGTAACATTTAACTCAGTTCACATCTGGGAAAATTACTACCTGTCTGAAAACTGCTCCAGGGTGTCAGCAGGGTCTGTTTTTTAAAGCTTGTTTCTGAAAGGGTTTTATATAATAATGTATTTCAATTCATCTGAGCAACTTAAAATTCTAAGGACATATTGGACAAACTGAATGAATCATTCTAACCACCTAGCCATCTCCTCTGGGTGATAATATCTGAAATATATTTAGTTAATGATAAAGACTTCTACCTTCAAATGCCCTTTGGCCTTTGGGAAATAACTGCACAAAATGTATGGATTGAGGTAACACCCTGCAAAGAGCTCACTAAACCTGGAGCTGCCATCCTCCACACAAACTAATTACACAGTGCATATTTGCTATCCATTTTACATGATAAATAAATACAGCTCAGCATCCATAGCATTGGTTTTGTATACAACCACACTGTAAGACAATACAGACTTTCACATTCAGAGACTTTAGGCATTATAACTGAAAGTGCATTTAAGGTAGGTTTGCCAAAACCATTATAAGGCCTAGTAATGGCAAGTGGACATATGGAGCTTCATTGGTATTCTCCTAGATGGAAACATAATATCTTTCTCTCCAACCCCTTTTAAGCAATATGTTAATGTTATTTACTGCCTATCTTTTATGAGAAAACAAACTGCTCTTTCACTCATTCACATATCTTTTTTTCCCAAAATTTGATAAACAGAAACAATGTGCTAAAAAAAAGTTTAATCTTTTGTCAGAGTCAGCTGCAAACAACTCAGAAAATTTGCCATTGTTGACTTTCTCAAACAAAAGAGATGCAATTGAGATAATTGTTTCAACTAAATGCTGCTCTGCATCATCTGTGTTTATTAATTCAAGATCTATTTGTAAGAATAATGGTTTAATTCAGACTTCTCCAAAACTGGAAAATTGTTCCTATGAATCATACGTGATTTCAACTGTGACAATTTTTCTCAATTTTTCAATTTATTGAAAAAGAATTGAAGTAAATTTTTCTCTTTTTCCTTCTTTCTAAGCAGATAAGATATGTAGGGAGTGATACAACTGAAGTGGAACATTAACCTCTGGCTTTTCAACTGTCTTAGAATTAATTTTTTACAAAACAGCACTTCTATTTTAATGAGAATACTCTCTGAGGTACATAGATAACAATTTGGCTGGCTAGTACATTCAGAAAGGAATCATTTTGTTGCATTGAAAAATACATACAGGTGAGAAATCTGATCAATTGGACATGACTGTGGCTGAACTTCAACCATTCCATCAGTGCTCCATAGTCCAAGTATCTGCAGTTTTGACACAGTTGAAATGTCTAGTTTTTGAAAAGTAAGATCTCTAGGGAATTTGCAGGAAGACTCAGGAAGGGCGCACTCTATGTCCTGTCCAGATGCACCCATTCATAACTCAGGTACACCACAGAAAAGCTCCAAGGAGTTGTGCTTAACAGAACAAAAGCAGCTGAACTGATGGCAGCAGAAAGGATAAAGAGACCAAATACGACTTTTTCACTCCTATTACTTGAAAATTAATAGAAACTTAGTGACAAAAATTTTATCACCCACCCATAGGTAGATGCTACTCTGAGATATGGAGGATGGTGAACATCTCTCTGTTCATCTGCAAAAAAAAGCAAGAAAGAAGGATCACAGAGCCACATTGCTACTCACATTGCAGCCTCATCTCTGCCTGGTGTGCTGTGGTTGCAGTGCTGTTATTTCCTCTATCTTAAAACAACATTAGGTTAAAAATACATGCTTTATTCATCAAACAAGGTTCCTGACTCTCCAATATGCAAAAAAAAAAAAAAAAAAAAAGAAAAATTCAATAAAAGAACACACTTGGACAAATGGAAAAGGCATTGCAGCTCCTTTCCTAGTTCATATATGTTGCTGTGGCTTTTCACTAATGAAGGATATGGAGGTAGTACCTGTTGCATTTGACTCTGTAGCAATATTTTTTCAGATTTATGAGGTTATGAGATAATTTAACTAGTGTAAGGAAAAAAACCTCTTAGCTTTTTTGTTCTGGGAGTATTGAGGTAGAACAGGGAAACCAAATACTGATTTTTCAGTGCCAGATTAAAAACCTTGACATAAAGCTGAACAACTGATGATGCTGAAGATGTACTGCTGGTGAATGAAGATACTTACAATAAAAATTTTCAGTCCTTGCTGTTAGTGATAAATAAACAGAATTATTCTTCATCCATACACATGCTGCATGTATGTTTTTGTAGGAATGTGCTCTGAATATGTAACTGTGTAGAAAAGAGCCAAATTAGATTGGAAAAGGTATTTTCAATTTCCTTAAAAGTACTTTCTATAAAAAAGACATATACACAAAGCTTCAATATTTGAAAGCAAAACAAATTTATCTCAGCTGATTTCCTATGACATGCATATCTGTTATTCTTAAATTTAATCCGAATTTGAAGTAGAAAACTAAATAAAGTTTCTTATGTGATCTCTCTTCTTGGGGTATCCAAGAAGTTCATGGGAATGAGCTGAAAAACGCATCTGCTTCAAATTCCAGTCACCTATGCACTGCTAGGATGTTAGGCAGCCCAAATTCCTTCCTTGTGTGACATGTGGGATATGGCTATTTCTTCTGAAGTGGATTACCCAGATTTCTCTGACGTGGGCAGCACACCTTTAGCACTGCAGCTTTGTAGAGCTCCCTCGTCGGAAGCCCAGGTGTCTTTGCTAAGAGAACCAGAGGTCACACAGAGAACTGAAGGCAGATATTCTGAGCCCCAGACTTGCAGTCTAACCCAGTGAGCTAGCATCCATCAGCTATTAAAACAAATTACCACCTTCCACATCTACAGGGCTCAAACCTCTGTACTGTCCACACTTACATATCCTACACTTTACACTATATACACCAAAAAAGAGGAGCCCGTTACAGCAGCCAACAGACTGGATTTTGGGGGTTTGGGCCCCAGCTACAGGAAAGTCCAAGCTTTATGGAATAAAAGTAAGGTCAGAAAACATATCCTAAACAGCAAAATCATGCTGTATTTGGGAATAAATTATAACTTGGGCTTGAAAGAGTTGTTACTTTTCAGCAGCACCCATCCATTTTTTTGTTTATCTCCGTGCAACTGAAATACAGCTTTTTGGCTTACTCCATACAAAGCCTTTACTGCACATGTCTGTTCTCACACTAATCCTTCAGCAAAGGGAATGTTTTTGAGATGGGAAGTCTAGTGAGAAAAATATTGTGAGACTAGAAGACATACAAAAAATGTGCTTTTACTGATACAAATTATGGCCAGGTTTTTTTTTTTTTTCAGCTTAGCTTAGCGTCTTTTTATTCAGACTAACATATCCTCCATCCTTCCTCGAGCTTATTCATTCAGCTTGAAATACACAAGGTCAAATTTTTCCTTCAACTGCCCTTCCACATCAGTATTATTTTGGCTCATATGGGTAATAAATCAGACTACAGGAATGTTTGCATGTATTTGTTCATCTGTGCTAGCTGGTCACCTCTTAAATTTATACACTCAAAAATTCCATTTCATTCAGTTTATAAACTGACAAAACATATCAAGAAATATTTTCAGGAGCAACACATCAAAAAGTATTTTCAGGAACCTTAGGCACTAAAAATCCTGAAGTGTATATTTTAAAATTACTTTTATGGGCAACTGGGAATAGATCCCAGTTTCCACATATTGGAAAGATAGCATGCACTCATACAAGCCAGGAAAGATTGCTATGGAAGTGATTTTTATTACTGTTATTAGCAGAATCTGGTTCTTGGGTTGAAACAGAAGATGCAAGGCCTGTACCACAAACCATCACCAAGTAGTTTGTGCCTCCTCATTCATGAAGTGACACAGTTCAGCTATGCTAATCATTTCCTTGCAGACATAACCACTGTTTGTTTTTCCGTGGGTTTACTAGTCTTGCAGCGATCTTCCCAGGTGTCTAAAATCTTCCCTGTACTTCTAAAGCTGAGACTACTGGTTGTACCACATCCAGCAGCTTTTGTTTTATTGCTCTCTAAATTTTTTCCTGTGGCCACTGCTGCACTTCTCTTTACATCTTTAAAGCCAGTATCTCATCTGAAATAGATCAAAGCCTGTGAATTTTTTCTGCATCAAAATCTGACACAAATTCCCATATACACAAAGCAGAAGAGCTGCTGATTCAGATTAATTTGGCTCTCTCAAAAACTGCTCTAATAAATAAAAACAAACAAACAAACAAACAAACCAAGAAATAAGCCAAAGATTAAAAAACCCCAAACTCTATTTCTGTAATTTGAAAAATGGAAATTTATATATAAATCTTAGTTGGTAACTACATCAGAGGTTCCTACTTTAACTGCAACTATAGGCAAGAAAATTAACCAATGCTGTTGTTAATACAAGCTAGTGTTGTATACCAACATTAGCTGGTCGACTACTCCTAACAGAGAAAGTTTTCAATATTTCAACCAACATTCAGCTTTTCTCTTAAAAGCAAACAGTAAAGCTCAGATAGTAAGTACCTCACTAACTATTCAGCAACTTTTCACAGTTCATTTTTTCAAAGCAGTCATTTGGGATTGTAGCTTTTTTACTTGTTACAATAAAAAATATACAGCAGTGAGAGTAATTTATAATTTATAAATTATATCATTAGAAAAATATACAAACAGATCTGAAAAATATTAGTAAACAATATACACAATTTTAAATCAATGTAAATGAAATCCAGTGAAAAGAACTTTTATTTTTTTTATTTAAAAATAAGATTTCATAAAAATACAGGACAAAAATTCTCAGTAGGAATGAAAAAATAAACCATAATTTAAATAGATTTTAAAAAATCTCACAGAAACATTACATGAATGAAATTGACAAAGATAAATTTTAAAAAAGTACATTGCTTATCAGCTGAACATACTCATCCATTTTCAGATTTCATTAAAAGAATACCAGAGTAAGCCATCCTGTTCTGATATTATTCAGTCATTCACCTTGTACATTACCATTCAGGCATAACCAGTGTTAGACCTCATAATTTTCAACTCCAGCAGGAACTTCATTCAGTATTATTTGAAAACAGTCAAGATCAAACTTGAACAAATGAATAAATGGAGATATAAGAACAAATGAATAAAACTCAATCACATGCCCACATTTCAGCTGCAAAATTCAGAATGCTAGTTTACAAAAATCAGTACTATTTTTCTGCCTGTGAAAGAGATAGAGTGATAATTTTCTGTCTGCAGACTACTGTGATATACAGATATGAGTCCTGGTAATGTGCATTCAAATACCCAGAAGTGCACAGAAATTAGAAGTTTCTATTTTCTAACTTGAAAACCTGTGTAAATATAAGTTATTCTTACAGTTATACAGTTGATACTTAGATGGCCCTTATTGCTACAAGAGGCTTTAACCACTTGGCCAAGACACAACATGCCACTGGATAATTTCAGCAGAACTGAAATCCCTGGTCTTATGCAGTCCACAGATACAAGTATTTCAACGCCTCCTAAGGGCAAATACTCAGCCACTGAGAAAGTAGTACAAAAATCTTCTGAGGAATGTTTTCTGAAGTATCCAGTCATGTAGTATGTCACCTAAGTATGGACAGTGTTTTCAGAAGTACCTGTTCTTCCCAAAAGCAGTTCCTAGCACCATTCAGCATCACACTGTTACTTTTGAGATTCTAATACTTCAATTAACTTAGAATAGGTCACTTCAAATTTAGAATTAGATTAACTCCTTAGTGGGAGAAAATTACCTCCCTCAACCTCTTCGCTGCACCTCCTATGATGCAGCGCAGGGAACGGGTGGTTTGCTGTGCTGAAAGCACACATTACCAGGTCATGTGGAGCTTCTCATCAACCAAACATGGTAACATGAACAATGAAATATCCTGGATTCTGAATGCAAACAACAATGTGATTTGTCATGATTGGCTGGTTTGGGATGAGATCATTTTCTTCAGGGTAGCTAATGCAGGGCTGTGTTTTGGATTTGTGCTGGGAAGAGTGTTGATAGCACAGGAATGCTTTCCTTACAGCTGAGCCAGAAGGAAACACAGTGACAGGGCCTTTTTTGCTCCTTAGCCACCAAGGAGGCTGGGGGTGCACAAGGAGTTGGGAGGGGACAGCTGACCCCACTGACTCCAGGGATATTCCATAGCACATGGTGTCATGCTCATCAAACAGAGCTGGGGGAAGGAGGAACACACGAATGTTTGGATTGACGGTTTGTCTTCCCCAGTCACTGTCACATGCAGTGCAGCCCTGGTTTCCTACAGCTGGCTGAACACCTGCCTGACCATGGGAAGCAGTAAATTAATTCTTCATTTTGCTTTACTTGCTTGTATGGCTTTTTGTTTGGCTATCAAACCTATAGATTGTCTTTATCTTAACCCAAGAGTTTCACATTTTTACTCTTCCAATGCTTCCCCTCATCCTGCTGGGAGAGAAACGACTGAGTGGCTCTGTGGTACTTAATTGCTGGCTGATGTTAAACCAAGATACATGACATTCCACTTGGTGTTTTATTAACCATGTATTTATAAACCAATTAATCATTAGACATCTTTTATTTTAGACATATGCATTTTTCAAATGAAATCTCAAATCTCTGATTATGAGAAGATAGCAAGTTAACATTTTTTGGTCCTACCAGAAGTTATCCCACACTGCAAATAAACCAGCTACTTTCAAATTTTTTCAGGGAGGAGTTCATTGGTTCTTCAAGTTCTCTTCAAGTTGCCTTTCAGAAAATCAAATATTGTCAAGTCAGAAGATAATATTCACTTTTCTCAATAAAGTACATGTTGTTCTGATATTATATTAGGATGAAGCATAGTAACACTGTCTATAAGATTTTTTTAAATGCATAAAAATGACAAACACTAATCAACCTTAAAAATGCAGTTTCTACTAAAAGAAAGAATCCTAAGGAAGACTTTCTTTCTCTAAGGAGGGAAAGAAAGCAATGGTTCAAAGGATTCAAGAATTTCAAGATCTCGAGGATTTTAAAATTGCTTGATAAAAGTCTGATTTTTCCCGATGGAACAACTCATTCTGGAAACTAGTTTCAGAAACATTACTTGAAGAAACTAATAACATGATAGGGTCCTTCAGCTGAATTAAGAAAAAAAAATTATTACTTTTACCATTTTAGATGCCTGTTATTCAAAGAATAAAGTTTAGTACCTCCTAAAATGTCAAGACTCTCTGAATTCTCCCCTTTGTCCCCCAAATACTTAGAAAAGGGACAAAAATGAACTAGCAGTCTTAATCATGTTGCCAATTGATGCCTATCAATTATGGCATCATCAATTATGATGAATATTATCAGTTATGATGAGCAGGAGACTGAGAAAAAGTAGATTTAAAAAGAAATCAAACAACATGGAAACATCTGAGAACATGAATTTGTGAAATTAGCACTTTCATTTGAGAATCAGGCAAGATTTTCATGCTCATCACTTGCTGGAAAGTATAACTGATACTCCAGCCTGAAACAGCAATACTGGGAAGCAAAAGATACAATTATATGCCCCATGATAAACATACCAAAAATAGTTAAATTCTTGGTTCTCTTTCTGAATAAGGTTCAGAACTGTACAATCTGCTCTGAAAACTGATTAGCATGAAAAACTTCGAACAATGTTTTGCTCATGAAACATTTAAATATTGGCATGGAAAATGAAATATTATTTCCCTGTATATTCCAGAGACCAAAATAGTGGGGGGAAGGAAAAGAAAATAATAGAGCCATTGCTTTATTATGTATGGATTCCTTTCAATTCCAAGCACTGCTTCAGTCTTTTCATCCATTTCCTCAAGCTTCTTTCTGCTTAAGTATTGCTGCCAATATGCCAATACTACTTGAAAGAAAGTCTAACCTCACTACATGAGGCATGAAAAAAAAAAGAAAAGGAAAATAGCTGAACTTTAGGCTTGAAATTTAAATTAATAAAACACTGCATCTATTTTTAATAGGACAGGAAAAGTAAAGTTGAATCAAATGTTAGACGTTTACAAAAGTTTAAAGTTCAAGTGATTTTTAAGATGCAATTTTTGGAACTTTCAGCAGATCAAAATCTGTTAATTCAATAAAGGGACACCTAATACTGGCACTAACTGTACTAAGACTTGAAGAAAGTTGATCTAAAAATTTTTTTTAGATCTGCAAACAGCAGTCATGAAGAATCTTACCCTTGTTTTTTGAAGTAACTATTACTTTATGCACAACCTACATGTGTAAAATCCTGACTCTGTGTCTTTTGTTGTGTCCTGCTGCACGGCTGTTATTTAACGGGGAATCCTAGTCCTGTTAGACCACTCAAAAAACACAGCAAGCTGGAAACTCTGAGCTATGAATTTCTCCTAGAAATCCACAGTAGTTTTCACAATCATCTGAAATTAATATTTGTATAGATACAGAGGGCTAAAGAAAATACAAAACTTCTTCAGATACAGGAAGATTGAGCTGGTACTTTGGAAATAATTATCATTTTACCAGATCTAAAAGACGCTTTCTTTGGTTAACAACTTCCATACTTAAAAGGGAAAACAAGCTATCAACATCAACATAGTACCCTATTAAATATGTTTATATACTTCATTGTTCATGTTAATAGCAAATCTATATTTATGTATAAATATTTTTAATTACTTTTATTTCAAATATACAAACAGACCAATTCCAGTTAAGACTAAAGAAAATGAAATATAAAATTTTTAACTTTATTGACAATATACCTTTCTTTATGACACATTATACTAACTACATCTGTATTTTTTAAAAGTAATCATTCTAGTATTTGCACCATGCAACTACTTTGTTGATTATTGCTGATTCAAATCCTTGGGATTTAGGGAAAACGTGCTTTGTTATCTGCATAGTTTACCCTGAAATGTTTAATCCCTCTCACTGACATAAAGACATGAACACTTTTCACTAACATCATATCTAAGCCAGAAGATAACTGTAAGCTGTTCTCTATGTAAACACACACATTTGTGTGTCTCTACAGAACCTCTCTGAGAAAGGTTTAGGAAGTACTCTGCTCCAGCTTTCAATGTTACCTTTTATAGTGCAGTGGTGCAGGATTACTTTTGCATGTCATAAATAACTGGAAGAATCACGGAATTTTAAACATATGCAGCAGGAAAAAAAGACATTATTATTATGCAGACAGACCTACTGATAAAAACCCCCCCCAAAAAATGTCATGGCAGAATAAGACACTTAGTGAGAAATCTAACCATCAATGTAAACTTCAGTGCTTTCTATACAAAAAATAAAATAGAAGGAAAATAAAGGAAAAAAAAAGGGAAGAAAAAAAGAAGAGCCAGTATCAAACCACATGAAGACTACATTCCAATTGTTTGCTTTTGGTATTAACTTCGAAGACAAAAGGAAACTCTTTGGAAAGCTAATTTGAAAGTAAATAAGCCTGAAGTTGATTGTTTAACTTGCCTCAATTTCAGAATAAAATCAAGACCAAAACTAAAATAATGCCCGGGGCACACTGTGATGCCTACGACTGGATTTTAATTGACTTGAAGACTGTCATAGTCCTATTATCATAAAACCTGTAATGCACTTCCAGCATGGAGGAACCATCTGTGCCCACCATCCATCTGTTTAGACATGATTGGCAAAGTGGTAGGGAACTCGCAGTGGTTGCCGCTGCCTGAAAGGAATAAACCACAGGATCTTCCAGTGAGTGCCAAAAACTTCTGAGAAGGTCTGCTGCCATGGCTTTCGGGGCCTCGATCTACAGAAGACAGCATTATTAGTGAAAGACAGCATGCCCACAGTGCACTTCAGTCAGCTACAACAATGCAGGCTGGCTGGGCATCCAATACTGGACCCTGATGAATTGTGTCCAAGCATCACAAATACAACTTTTATTTCATTATGTCACACAGCTGAGACTTAACTTTGGAGAAGAGAAACGATCTGTGTCATCAATCAAACAAAGGCACCTTTTGAAGCACAGGAGACCTCAACATTAATGAAATGTATGTCAAAACACCACAGAAAGTATCTTTTGATCTGTACTTTTGAAAAGAAAATATAGTTCCACTGGATTTGAGTAGGGAAAGAAAGGGAACAATATGCAGCTATTTTGTGTACAACCATTATTAAAAGATTAGTGAGGTGCTGCTACAGATAGGAAGTACAGAATACAGTACCATGCAAAATCATCTTAACAAACAGCTACTCCCTTAGCATTTCAGCAATGTAGGAATTTTACAGAACTTACATGTCTTCACAACAGTTAGACATTTTTTCTATACTTGTAGTGTCCTATTAAAGAGGAAAAAAAACCCAATGAAAAAATATTTCTTTACATTCCAAACTTTTAAAATGTCATTATGAAAGCAAGTAACCATAGTAGGGAATTAATTATTAATGTAAACTGTTTTGACATTAGTTCAGTAGGTAGCACATTACACATATGCCATATTAGTTTTAAATGAATGTGAGATTACACATATAAATTTTAACTCAGTCTGTTAAATTATTTTTACAGGCATGATATGAAACTATAGTGTGTAGTTTGACTACAATACCAAAGAATGCCAGCAAAAAATTACAGCATTATTACAGCTAAAAGTAATTCAGATATTACAATTAATGCATAGGACATTTAGAAGCAATGTGTACACGGTTCACTCTTGCCATACTCTCCACAAGCACACACTCCAGACTTGGAGTATCCCACTGAGATAACTACAAAGCTACTAAAATGCAGTCATTAACAGATGCAACATACTGAAAAGCAGTAACTAGTCAGAAGTTTTAAAAACATTAGCTTCATGAGTATTATAATGCAAACAGCACAACTGAAAATATACCATGAATTTCTATAGTTCCTATAATTAAATACAAATATAAAAATTGCTCTTTTAAAACAGAAAAGCTAATAATGTTCAGAGTGAAGGCAATCCTGCAACTAAGAGCAACTTAAATTCATACCTTAATTATAAAATGTTAAGGAAAGTAACAGATCTGTTTAGCTTACATACCCCCCAAATAAAAGTTTTTACATTACCAATAGTGCTTTTTTTCTCAGTTTTCACTACAGATTTCACAAAAAAGCTTCCTTTGTGAGTATCATATAGGGGGCTTCAATACACATTTATAGTTCATTACATCCCAGAACCACTTGTGAAGTTCAAAACACAATCAATGGAAATAGTCTTCATTATTTCAACTCCTTTTCATTGGTAGTTTGGTGTTTCCCTTTACTTTTCACTGATTCAGGCATGCACATAACACACCTGTCAAATTACAGTAGAATTTGAATAAGACCAAGAGCTAATCTCAATTGTCCCAACCACATACTGACAGAAGGATTGTGGTTTAATTAGGCTGCAACTTCATCATCACCCGGAAACACTATGTAGCACTAAAAACCACACTGTGCTCCTTGATTGTTCCTGCATGCAATTCACTGCAGGCATTGCTGGGACTCCACCCCCATCTTTCAGGCAGTTTTAAGGGCGAAGGGGGCAATGTGAGTGGGAAACAGCATACAGGAAACTGATTTCCTGCTCCACCAGACATGGGTGGCCCCAACTCCCTTGCCAATTTTTTCTATTCCGCTTTCCAGCTCTGAAGTGTTTTGGAACACGATCCCTTACCACACACTAAACAGCAAAAACCTTAATTCTGTCCATGACCTATCCAGCTGAATCCCAGATGCACTACAGCAAAGGAGAGAAGTCTCCTTCTCTCATGTCAATTCACCAGGATGCACAAGTTCTGGCACAGAAGTTTGTGTAGAGAAGGCGTTCCCAGTCAAGGTTACACAAACCATGCTGGCCCCATTGTTATGTGGGTTTTAACATCCACTCAGCAGTGAGGGAGGAAAGGACTGGAGGCAGCAAACTGTAAACACTGCTTGTTGTTTTGATTCCCACAGATAAACTGCTGCTCCTCTCACATTACGGGCCTGTCTTACCCCTCCTGCCACAAGTGTGGCATTACACAAGTCATTCTCCTTGTTAGGGCAGGACCTGACTTCACAGCCAAGGAATACTCTGCTTCCCTGGACTGGCTTTTTATTCAGCTTGTCAGAGAAAACACCAAACTTGCCTACCACAAAAATTCAGATCTGGCTTTTTGAATAAGAAGGACTAAGTGAACAGCAGATTACATCCATGGCATTTCAGCAAGGTGGTAATACCATTTTCATGAGATGCTCTTTAGCTCCTTTTGTAACTGCAAAATATCTCAGTTCTAGGAGTTATTCTCTGGTCAACCCAAAGCTGTTTATCAAAGAGTACAAAATAATATTAGTATATTTGAAAGCAATAATGGCAAAAACAATAACATGCTACTCCAGACTCCAAATGGACATGTAGCTATGGAATATTTATTCTCCCATTTCAAAAGAGGGGCCTTTAAACCAGCTTCAGGTGAAGAAGTAACATCACCAAATACCTTAAACATGGCTTTCTGCTGTGTTTCTGCACATTGCTTATTCATTAATACACTGTACTGCTCCCTAAAATACTGGTTTTGAGATTTTTGGGGGGGAAATCACAGATTGGAAACGGGAGATTGTATTTCATTTTAAGTATTGTCATGGCATGTTGTCAAGACCTGAAAGGGTTCTCAGGGTCTGCTGCCCTCCAAACTGTAACCTGGTAAATTAACTAAGTTAAAGTACCAAACCAGGAACTAACTTCCTTCCTTTCCTCCCTTCCCTGTCCTGTCTTCCCTTTTCTCCCTTCCCTCCCTTCCTTCCTCCATCCCTTCCCTTTCTTCATTGCCTGCCTGCTTCCTTCCTCCCTCCCCTGACCTTAAAATGCCAACATATACTTCAGATTACTTTTACTTTACAATAAAGAAACTGGGGCTGAGCAGCGAGTCCTTTCCTTCTTGGATGCTTTTTCAGCATTAAAAAAAATTTAGAGCCACATTTTAAAAGCTGCAAACTAGCAAAGAAACATTGCTCTGAAGTTTACCTGCTTAACAAGCACTGTGACTGAACTTACGAAACAAAAGACCTTCCCTGCCCCTCATACCTTCCCTCCCCCCACACTACTGCCAAACAGGCAAATTTGAAATGTACTTTCATTTGAGAGTGAACCAATTTACCTTTTCACATAAAAGTGAAACTTCACAGCACCCCAGGAAAGTCACCTCTGGAGACAGGAGATGAAGGAAAAGGAGAGTACCACAGTTGAGTTTTGACCTGTTATTTAAGGCTTCCTTCTCAGACATGAATTTTTTTTCTTTTGAAGACAAAGGACCAGAATAACCACTATTCTTCTGAGTGAAAATGTGGTCTGCTCATGAACACATCTCATAAATGTCTTCCAATCAGAGTATCATCTCTCTTATGTATTTGATGTACACCAAGGTTTTGCTACAACATCAGAATTACTGTGTTCAGCCTAAGAGGCTTTGGCTGTCTGCATCTACTATCAGCTTGGATTACTATTAATACAAATAGAACTGTGCTAAGATTTTTTTTCTAGACTCAAAGCTAATGTTAAAACCTTTTTTTGAGCACTGGCACTCATCCAAAAGTTTAAAATAACTTGGTATGAGCAAATATCACATATCTATGGAGTCCTAGTAACCTCTAAAAATACCTTGAAATTTGCAATTGAATACAAGATGAAATTGACAAACACAACTGATTAATTTGACATGATGGATCACCTAGATTCCCAAAGTCATCATCCAGACTGGAAATAAAAATTGCTCCTGCACCTGGTTATTCAGAGACACATACCCAATGATAAGCATCTTAAGCAACTACAGGAAAAAAAATCACACCTTAATGAGACAGAAAGAAATTAGAGGAAATAAACACAGGAATATGAATAGGAAAAGGACAAAGTGTTCAGATTCTGTTGAGGGGAGAAAAAATATGGATTTTTTTCACTCTAAGAATATACTACAAATCCATAAGAGCAGTTTACTTACTATTAATGAAGTAAGCTACTGCCACAGCTAAGACTGCTATAAGAGGAAGGAAAAGAATGGAGAGAAAGAGATGTATGTAAAAGCACTGACAGAGTCCTGCAAACCAACCTCAGATTCACTCATAAATGAATGCATCCACATTAGCTCCAAAGAGAACTGCACCTTTCACATCTACACTTCCATTTAGCATAACCAACTGCCAAAAAAAAATTAGAAAGATCACATGCACTGTTTCATAATGTCCTATAGGATGGGTTTTATCATGAACTAATTCATCATGAAAAAGCACATGCAAAGGATATTTTTCACTTCCTGATCCATGTTTTCAGATATTTTTTGCTTAATGATTCATGTTTTTCAAAGGAAAAACTGTAATTTGTAATTTATCGGACTAACTCCAATGTATGCAGCTACAATTCCTGTTGAGTTTTTCTTTTGTGTTTGCTTAAAGCAATCATTACAGCTCTATTAAATCCTTGCAGTAGTAGAAGGTAAGCATTATGCCATGCTTTTAGTATTTTCAAATGTGCACTGTAGGTGAATCAGCAGAAAAGTATGACGAAGCAGAAAAAGAGAAAACAGAAAACAAAACTTGCAAGCCTTCCTGGATTTGCAGCCTTTGCTTTTATCTGAAAGTTCAAGACAACATATCCTTTATATAAAGGGGTTTTTTGTCTTCTATCTAACATCATTTCACAGTGTGCATGGAAGTGACAGATGAGCAACTCAAGAATATAAAATACTAAACACAGAAAGAATACATAGTATTTGAGAAATTTTCTTTTCTTTTGGCATTAAATACATATTGAGTTTACTTCTGGCCACTTCTTAGCATTCTTTCCTTAATCTAGACTTTTCATATAAGATGGTAATTTTATTAATTACAAATATGTTCAGTCTGAAAACTATTAGTTCTATTTAAAGGTTAAACTCCTATTTCAGACTCATGTGCTAAATGAAAAATAAAGCTAAACTCTGTTACTTCTGGGGAACAGTTCTGCACTCCTCTGTGTTCTGATTAATTTAGTTAACTAGATTTCCAATTTATTTATTGGTTATTAGATACTGACTCAATGAAAAGAAACCATCTAAAACAGAGGCACTACAAGCAGATCTCTTAACTTCAAGCTATTTCAAATACATGGCATGTTTGCTGCAGACAGCTGCATAACGAGAGACACAACAAAACATATTATATTTATTGATCCTTACAAATACCATATGACAAAAAATACAAGGGAAAATATTTAAGAAATAGCTGTTGATTTTCTTCACAGAGAAGTCATTTTAATAGTCTGATGTCAAAATCCGACATGCAACATGTAGACAAAATATACTCAGCCCCTGGAACACTCAAATATTTTTTTTATAGTTACTTATCTTCAAGTGGGTAAATGTACTACCTTTACTATTAGGAAAATATATTAGTTAAAGGACTTCCTATTTGAGTGGTGAACCAGGGATAATTCTGACATGATATCTGATGATATTTTATACTCCTTGCACAATATAAAATCTGATTATATTTTCTAACTTGCACTTTTCATTAAAATATTATAAATTATTAATTTCAATAAAAATATTAATATCTATGTAAGACCATGCAGTGACCTAATTAAAAGTGATGAGATCTTTTGCTACCTAGAATGTCTTACATTTCTACTTATTCCTACATTTTAAATAGCTCATAAAAGAGGGTTTTTTTAAATAAACTAGTATTTTATTTTTATGGTAAATATGTATTTAGAGATGTCAGAACACATTCATTAAAAATGCTAAACAAAGTGCAAACCTATTTAAGAGAAATAAGGTAAAGATACAAAAGAATTTACACAGTTAACAAACTCGTATTCCAAGACCAGGACATTACTAATTCCTGACAATTTAATTTATAGAACTTCATGCACTCTTCTAATAGGAGATCTAGCTATAGGTGGATTTAAGGTAAAGACAGGAAAAGGGGAAGGGATAATAATAATAATGAGGAAGAGGAAGACAGATAATGTTAACATTAGTTTATTTTCTGTTAATAATTTCCAGTTATTCTTTCGGGGTTATAGTTTATACATACTTTGCTTTCCCTCTGTAATTATTTTATATCTCACTCTATATTGTAGCCACATAAAGAATACAATTGCCTGGAAATCCTGATTTCCCCTACCAGTCCTAATTTTTAATATGCTAAACTTAATTATGAGGATTAATAGTTCCTTGATTACACTTCTGCCATGTTTGAAAAAACAGGAAAGCCCTTAGTATTCACTAATCAAAATAGTATTTAATAGATTATCTGATTAAAGATATGATTGCAAGTATTTCTAATTACAAGTTACTTATTATTAAAGACAGAAAGCATTGCAGCATAACTAGATCACTTTTCACTCTGCATATTAAATGAGCAATGGATCAATACTATACAATATACAAAGAATTAAAAAGCTCTTGATTTTACTAACAGAATAACTGCAGCTACATTTTCATTATTTTTAAACACAATCTTTGTAAAAAGATTGGAAAGCTACCTCGTAAAATACACTTGCTAATTTAAGGTGAAAAGGAGAAACACTGCAACAATAAAAAGCAAGCATCAACACTTTTAAAAGCTTCTCATATTGTGCACCAGGCAGGCTGTTGAACATTATTTTCCCCTCTATCCTTCCTACAGAAAATAAAGGGAAATTTCTCTTTTCCACATCCAGAAAGTACTGATGCAACAGGATACTGGCATATCACTGTACACCATTCAAACAGTTAATTAACAGGAAACCCTGGTAGCATTAATTAAATTAATAAAGTCACTGTCCACTTAGTTTATGATAATACATCCACTACCTTGCACAAAGGCCACATGGTATCTATTAAATTTATAAAAGCCTATCCATTAAATAGTTCTGCCCCAGAGAAACAAGTTAATTACTAAATAATTTCAATGAAAAGTTTTCCTCTGCAATACTAGCATAAATCACATTAAATCATATTTAATGGACCATAATGGAAGAATTAAGAAAATTTCTTTTCTTCCATAGAAATAGTTTGTTACAACATATGGAAAACGAAAACACTGTTCAGTGTTTGAGATAAAAACAATCAAAGGTAATCCTTTAAAATTAGGGTTCAGATTAGTCTCTGCAAAGGATGCTGTTTAACTGAAACATCTGGTAGTGTTACGTTGAGAGACAGGCCTTTTTTAACTTTGGAAATGAGATTAGTAGATCAGTTATTTGTAAGTGTCCAAGTAATTTCTAATTATTTTATCTGGGTCACAGATAATCCGCTTTTACAGGGCTCCCACAATGACATCAGAGGATCACTGTTGAACTGATTATCCTGTTACCTTCCACTATCCATGGGAAGACCGGATTTTCCTTTTGTACAGAAAAAGAGAAAGAAGTGGCTGATTGCTTCAGACAGGTGGCAGCCAACAAAATAAAGAATACCACAGATCTTGAGAGGAAGAAAATCTTATATATGCAAAAGGTACCAGCTTTTAAAAAATGGTCAACCAACTGAATACTTCTTAGCAGTATCTGGTACAATTTAAAAACTCACTAGATATGAACAAATATCAAAATAATCAGAAAAGCCATCATTTAAAAAACAGTCATGTCATTTTTTTTATATGTTTTGTAGAAATGCCTTGTAGATCAAACATAACCAACAGAAGAATCCTGCAGTATAAACAGAACTGGGCTTATCATCATTTAACTCTTAATGTGAAAGACAAAGAGAAATAATTTCTTAAAACTAAAATGGAATATGAGTGAGAGAAATGCAAAAGCAAGGAATAATCTTGTATTAATATACACATGAGCATCCTGGGCATTCCACCTTTTTTAAAAAGACTAAATAAAAGCACTCTTTTTAAAAGAGCTCTGTGCCTTCAACAATCATACATCAGAAACAATTTGGGGTTGATAAAACAGACATTTTTCCCTTGGTGAATTTATGCCTTTTTCTATGAATAAATGAATAAATAGGCAAGTTATGGAGGTTTTGAGGAAAACAAACATCTGTTACATATAAAAATGAGAGAAAAATCCTTCAAAAACACAGTCAAAAAATATGTTTTGAGAAAGCATGCAAGTTTCTGGATACTATTTGATTTAGCTTCCCAATAAATTTTATTATTTCATATAACATCCAAAAAAGCAAATGGAAATAAAAATTAGTAACACAGATATATCCTTCTCAATACTTTCTTCTAGCTTAAATGCAAAATACTCTTTTCTAGATAAACTTTGGTTTTGTCACTTCAATACAATGTTATTATTACATGCACGCAACTGTTGCACAAGACAGACTGTATTTTTTTTTTCCCCCAGAAGATTTTAAAACTGTCTGAAATGGACCAAGTGATAATCTGCATATAAATCATACTTCTATGACTTATGACAAAGCACCAATAAAAACACACACCTCTACCTTCACGGAATTTTAAGTGTCTACACTGGAGCTATCTTGTTACCTGTAGTAATTCAGGTGAAAGACTACTTGTGGAGTACAAGCAGCTAGAGGAGGTCTGAAGAGTAACAATAACCTTCAAAATTGTTACTTTCAGTAGGAGAGTAAAAGAGTTGCACCTTTGTAAGGCCTAACTCACAAAATTCTTTCTGGTATGTTTCTGTCTTAAAAGTTTCCTTCTACTTTTCAAACAACGTCATTTAAAAATCAGGCCATCTGAGAATGTAGTAACACAGGCTCCAGTTAAGGAATATAAAATTATAAATTTCTCTACAAGAAATGACAGGGAATAGAGGAGTGGTAAAGAAAGTAACAAGCACTAGAGACACGCAGGTCTTCCAACATAAATGCATAATCATCTTGGAAATTACCTTTGACCGCGTTTTAATTCATTGGTGAAACCAATTTTTTCCATCCAGTTCTCTAAAAACTTGAATATTTTAAGTAAGAATACTAATTGTTGATGAGATTTTAAAAGGAGTATCTTAAAGAGTCCTAGAGTTCCTAAATTAAGATTTTACGTTTCTCCCTATTTCAGAGGCTTATGAATTAGAGAGAACCTAGACACTTCTATTTCCAGAGTATCCAAATAAAACTTCCTCAAGAGTAATGTAAAATACTTGCCAGAAAAAGTATCAAAGTTCAGGATTATAACAAAATTAGAGGCAAATAAAGCTCGAGAAAGCAACTGGAGAAGAAGGACGAAAAGAGCCATGTGCCCCTTCTGATAGAAGTGTGTTTCACATATGCTAGTTTCTAGGGAGAAAGCACTAATCCTGTATACAGAGGCCACCTCAGCTGCTCCCCTCTTCATCAGAACAATTCATGTCAAAAGTTCCTCTAAGGACAGTTTTTGCCAACCAGCTGTTCTCCTCTCATTGTAGGAAGTCACCTCCTTTGCTCTTTGGCTTCCTGGACCTCCAAATGAGTTATGAATAGACTTGTGCTAATGATACCCTAATAGTGATACCACAATCACAGTGGTGGCAAATGTACTCAGAGAAATTACTGTGTGGTAGGTCTATTAATCACCTTATCAAGTACTATAGCCTTAGGAACATTCTCTCTGTAAGAGACAAATTTTAGTATACAGCTTTACAAAGTTTTCATTTTCACCAGAGAGCACATTTTTTCCAAGCACCTTGGAATAGATATCAATACCAATATCAACAGATATTGAACGCACATTAAGCAGGATAACAGCAGAATACACACATGTGCAGAATACATGCATATTTTTCTTAAACACCTTTTTAAAAAATTAATCTGTCATAACCAATGACAGTCACATAACAACAGGCACAGATCAGTCAACTGTGTAACAAACCTGAATTTTGCAAAGTGCCAGCACATATGCAGAATACTTCACCTGCCCTTCAGACTGTGCTGCTTTGCTTTTCTTTTTGCTTAGTTTTTAGCTACTGCCCCATTCCAGAAAAACACGATGGAGGATATGAGATATATTCTTTCCATTATGCATTCAGCCAGACATTTTACGACTTCCGTAAATATGTATCAAAAAGAAGAAAATGCCAATCCTATGAAAACCTATGCAAAACTTTGGCTCATTTTTATGGTTTCTCAATCTAGCAATTAGATTGTTCAATTCTAGCAGAGTGTAATTCTGCTTCTAAAAATGTACACAAAGATCACACGCAAATTTATTCTACACATTAAACTTTATCAATCTTGGTGCTGTGGCAAAAGGATAAACCTCTGTAAATACAAATATAAACCAAGAATCTGGAATTTTTTAATAAGCATATCCAGTATTCCTCGAAAAAATGGGCCTTAGCTTTATATTACTAAAATGAAACAAAAACAAGGCTTCATTTCTGGAAAATTATGTAATAATGGTCTAGCAAGTTTACCTTATGGAAAATCAGGCAGTCTTGTTACAAAAGGGTTAAAGTTTGATTAATCTTAGATTTATCTTTCTTTCCAAAAATTTTTGCAGCACTTGTAATGTTAAACACCAATGAACCTTAACCTGCTGGACTCATTCAGCAGCAGTTTGCAACCACAGAAGTTTAGATCACAGACTAAAAGTTTACATCACTTACTGTCTCTACTATTTAAAACCAGCTTTTTTTCCCAGGAGCTGTGGAATTAATCTTGGTATATGTTAAACCACAAAAAGAGGCATAAGAGCATGAACTACAAAAATGTGTATTACCTGTTCTCCCATACAAACACAAGAGTTGCTTTGCCTCTATCAAAAGGCCCATGCTCTTGTCCCTTACACACATCTCTAGGCAGCTTCAGCAATCACTGAAATTAATGCTTTCAAGAATAGCCATGGAGCAATTCTTCAATTGCGAATGCTTTAATTGAATATCCATGCCTCCAAGCGCCTTAAGTTTGTTTCAAGGTCCTTTTCTTCATATTACATTTTAATGATTGTGTTCTGTTATCAAGTTTTAATCTATACCTTATACTAAGTTAATTTAATCACTAATTCCATATTTAATATAGAGCTCATTTCAGATACCATTTGCTTAATTTACACAGAAAGGCTAGACGCTGAAAGGTAACTCCAGCACGGCACACAGTAGAAACATCACTGCTTCTTACTGTTCATGGTTCATTGCTTCTACAGGGCTTGAACGTCTTGCATACTCAATGTGCTCAGCTTCTGGATGGGTATACCATTCTTGTTGTTTCCCTGCTTTACCACCACAGGCATGTATTTTTGGAGCCTGCACAGAAAATACTAACTCACCTGCTGCCCTCTCCTTTGCCTTTTCCAGTTGCTAGGCAAAGCTGTCAGTGCTTATGTAGGAAGCAAGTCTCCACACTACAGTGCTGGCAATCAAAAACCATTTGTACAAAAAAAGTTTCTGACACCACTTGCAGACTAAGCACAACTGTACCAAACAGACTTGCTTTGTTTGTTTGAAAGTCTGACTGATTGTTGCCAAGCAGATTTCCTCAAAATGACTGTAGCATTTATTCTTCCTAATTCTGTATTTGCAAAGAAAGGAATGAAAAGGGAGAAGAGAATTGTGCTGCTGGATGAAATGCTTTGAGTGGGGGATGGACTACATGACCTACATTCTTCAGTGAGTCAATGCAGCAGCATCCACGTGGTGTGAATGAATTAATATTGGAGATACACCAGTAATGGATTTCTACTTCCGCAGCAATCCCATCAAGCCTAAAAACTTGCCCATGTTACAATAGCCCCTCTGCTTTTGGGGGGATAGATAGGGTGCAGTGAGAGGCCCTAATAAAGATCTGTACTTTTAGCATCTGCCTCTCATAGACCATCCACATCCACAATTACTGTAGCATGTTTGTTTCACAAAACTTGGCAAAGACAACAGAAAAAAGTGTCCAGGCATACTGCAGCTCAGCAATTATGATTTCAGTAGAAAAGCTGGAGTTAAAAATGCTATTACCTCACACCTGTTCCAGTGTAGCTGCCAGCTTTGTAAGTGAATAGGATGTACTTAACAATACATACAACCGACAGAGAAAAAAATACTTTACAGCAGTTTATAAATAGAGTGCAGCAGCCTGAAATTGTTAAAGCTCAGGACAGCAAAGTTACAACTGGGCATTCATGCCGGTTACAGTGGCAGCGCAGTTGGTATCCTGTTGGTATCAGAACAGAAACAGTCCAGTTTTCAGGTATATCTGACAGAAACAGGTTCAGTCTGAAAGGTCTTATTTCACATCCAGTAATAGTATCTGAATGGATGCTGACAGACACTGCTAAAATTTAGCCCAGCTTCTGGCAGCACACAGAACAAAATTATAAACTTAGGATCTGTTTTCCTTGTTTCCTTCTGTACCCTATCTGTAGTTTAGTGCAGTACTGATCAGATGGGTTTTCTGATCCTTCTCATATATTTAACAGAAACTAAAATGACATTCATATTTCAGTACCTGAACAATTAGGCTCATGAAGTATCTGTCTCTGCCTCACCTGTTACTGGTGAGCAGAATTCACCACGTCAGCTAGATACCACAGTGGTGATATAGAAAAAAACAGCCCAGCTCTAGATGACGCAGACATAAAGGCAACATTTAAACAGGGAAGACAAAATCTGTCAGCAAGACCCTGGAAGAGAAATCAGGCACACAGTAAAGGTGCACAGAGGTAAATCTGTTGACCTGGGGGTTGAGAGTACATGTAGAACCCATTGTGGTAGAGCACCTGAAGAAGGGTCATAATAATAGACAGTAATAATGGTAATAATAATAGATAGTATAACTACCATGACAGGAAAAGCAAAAGGCAGTAAATATGTAAAGGTAATACAGTAAAACCAGAAAGCAGTATTATTACTTTATCTAACATAATTTAAAATTACACTCTAATTTTTTTCCTTTATCCAATACAAAAGAATTACACGATACAATGGGAGGTTTTCCATTATGTACCTGCAAAAGTTAATACTGTGCAAACCTTCATAATTCCAAAGAAAAATCTGAGGGAGATCTCCAACAGTTGTAGCCAAAACTACGCTGCCATCTTGTACATTACTGCCTTTAAAAAAAAGTTCAGCAGGCCTCATCACAGACTCTTTCAACATGTATATAGCTAACTAATGTATTCTCTCTATCATGTTGAACAATAAACATAGGTACAGATTCTCAAGATAACTTCAAAAATTTGCTGGCAGCTCTTAACTTCTAAGGTACAGAACAGAATGTTACACTAAAAAAAGGTTGTTTCTTGAAAGTATTTATTACATTATTAAATTCACTTAACTGAAAAATGTTTCTATGCAGAGGATATTTTTTTCTGTATATCTAAATGTAGAATACCCACCGGGACTGTAAATGGTACAATTACATTCAACAGTTTAGCAAATAAAGAGATGAACATAAGCATATTCATCAAAATACTTAACAAAGATGCTGTATTCTCAACATTTGATTTATCAGTTAGCTTCACCGTCACATAAATTTTGACCAGGCTGCAAAAGAGTTTAAAATAAAAACAGGAATCAACTACATATCTTGTACACTGTGCAATTCCAGGCCAAGTTTATTTTACTAATGAGGTTATTTTACTAAAACAAATCAGGAAACTGACTTGAAAGTGGAATTACTAGACACTTGTTTGTCAGAAAGCTTCTTAGATTTCACTGGTGTCAAGAGGCTTGACAGACCATGCATCAAAAAAGTGCCGCATAGTGCAAGTATTTTTCTAGTCTTCCCTTGAATGCAATCTGCTTTTCTGCTCTGACTAATTGTACTGAAAATAAAACTAATATGTACTTCAAAAATTAGATACTTACAGTGAAAATACCCATTAGCTGAGTGTAAAAGAGTCGACTTATTCCGCCAAATATTATTAGACCCATGAAGGCAGATATTCTTAGGAGAGCAAGTTCGTGTCTAAATACAAACACATCCTAGAACAAGACAAGAAGAGAGAGACTTTAGCAGTTACAAATTAATTTAAGTCTTTGAACCAAGTGGAAATAGTAGATAAGACCTGTAATAGGTGTTCTCAAAGCCTTAAAGCTCAAGGCAAATACTGGATTCTGAGCTACATTGCACATAATTGGTACATTTATTTATGTTTTAAAAGCATAAACCGGTACTATTTTCTTTATACATGTTAACAGTTGGGGGTTTATTATAGCAGACTGTTAAAAAAACTCCTTCAACTAGTTAAGGTTTTGGGAATAGATCAAACTCAAATGGATTATTTCTCAACCTTCCATCTCAAACTGTGCCGGACTACTACACACAAGCTATATAATACAGGACAACAGCTCTGTTAAATGGTCTGATTTATTCTACCTCGGCTACCAGGCACAGCACATTTCATTTTTACATCACCTCTTCTGAAAGACAACAAGCATTCCAAGATTGACACCTGAAGATTGACACCTACAGAGATTGACACCTACAAAGTCCAAGTACCTGTACTGGATTGTTCTTATTTAGTGATGTCTATTATCCAATATAAACTTATCTCCAACTTTTAAATTTTGGCCTTGAGGTAGATTACTGCCACTTTGGATAAGGGTGAACAGTAAAAATGCTTCAGGGCACACAGAAATATGGATGTATTTGATCAACTGCATTGGAAACTCTGTTCTCAACCAGCAGAAAATACGAAAAGCATTACAGAATGTTATGTAATGTCTACAAAGGATAGAGCACCTTATTTTTATGCTAGAAGAACATTTTTATGTGGCAGCTACATTAGGTGTGAGCTCAGACCCCATTTTCTTAATTTTAAGTCACAATTATGTTCTCAAGGCTGTCTTTTGAATATACACATCTGTTTTTCTACTTACAAAAGCTAGATCATGGCAGGAAAGTATTAAAACCTTTCAAGTAAAATTTATACTGAATGAAAAAACAAAACAAAACAAAAAACCCCCAACCAACCAACAAAACAACAAATAAAACCCCAGCAACAACCCCTCCCCACAACAATTCTTATGTTCAACCACTAGAACTTGAGGAAGAAGGATACCGGGTTTTAATTAAACAGAGAATAGTGAATGCAAATTGTTTAGCAAAAAAAAAAAACAAAAAAAACCTGATTTTTCATTTAAATAATTTCCATGAAGATTCAAAATATAAACCCAAGAAAAAACTGCCTCCTAAAGCTATGAGGAAAGCCAGTATTTAAAGAAGAAGTAGAAACCACTAGTTAAGCAGCTAAAAACAAAATCAACCCCCAACAGTCTTTTCTGAACTATTTTAACGGTCCATTTCATCTCCTCTCACTTGTTTATACCGGCCTTTCTTGCTGCTGTAGAAAATAGATTAATTTCCATTTATTTTAATGCTTCTTAATAATTTAAATGGGTTAATTCAAAGATAAATCAACTCAAAATAAAAGCAGTCATACTATTCTTTATTTCCCTTTCCATAAGCTAATGAAAGCTTTAAAGAAAAGCAAGGCAAGACACAACTTCTACTAGTTGTAAACTATTTCTTCATATCTTCATTGTTATGTTTTATTATATTAGAAATGTTTTGATGTATTCAAGCTCAACTTCACAGAAAACAATAAAATATAAGAGTGCCAACAGCAAAGTTCTATTCTGAATCTAGCATGACACTCCCTCATTAGCACCTCCTGCAACTTGAATTTAGAAGAGTTCCTTCTCTTGAACACCATTTTCAGCATGAAAAAAATACATCACCAAACACATGATAAAAGAAAGTCCTAGCATGCAAAAGAGAAGTTGCACTTTCATCTGACTCTTTTAAACCACATTAAACTAGAGATACCTTTAAAGACACCGTTAAACTAGAGATAAACTAGATAGACCATTTAACAGTAAGGAACACAGAATCATAGAATCACAGAATGGTCTGCATTAGAAAGGACCTTAACGATCCCTTAGGCCCAACTCCCCTGCTGTGGAAGGGACACTTCACAACAGCAGGTTGCTCAGACCTCTATCACAACTGGCCTTAAACACTTCCAGGGACAAGACAACCAAAAATTCTCTAGGCAACTTCTTCCAGTGCCTCCTCAGTCTCTGAGTAAAGAATATCTTAATATGTAATCTAAACCTACTCTGTCAGTTTGAGGCCATCCGTCCTTGTCCTGCCACTACATGCTCCTGTAAATAGAAGCACATTATCTTTCTTGTGGGATCCCCTCAGACAAAGGAAGCCTTCTCTTTTCCAGGATGAACAAACCCAATTCACAGAATCCCAGAATCAACAAGGTGGAAAATCATCCTGCCAAAGCCCCCTGAAATGCCCCAAAGCAGTGTCACCTAGAGCAGGTGACACAAGAATGCATCCAGGTGGATTTTGAGCGTCACAGAGAGGGAGACTCCACAGCCTCCCCAGGCAGCTGTTCCAGTGCTCTGCCACCCTCAGTATAAAGTTCTGTCTGAGATGGAATGTCTTGTGCTTTAGTTTATGGTCATTGCACCTCATCATTCTGTTGAAAAATTGGTCCCAATATTGATCCTTTGGGAATGCCACTGACTGCAGGCCTCCTGCTGGACTCTGCTGCACTGATCATGACCCTCTGAGCGCTGCCTTCAGACAGTTCTTGCTCCACCTCACTGTCCATTCCTCCCATCCACATTTCCTGAGCTTACCTGTGAGGATCTTATGGGAGACAGTGTCAAAAGCCTTGCTGAAGCTCAGGTAGACAACATCAGATAGACAACTGCTCTCCCCTCATCGACCTGTCCTGCCATGCCGTCACAGAAGGCCATCGCATTGCTCAAACATGATTTGCCTTTGGTGAGTCCACGTTGATGACCTTCTCTTCCTTTATGTGCTTGGCCACGGCCTCCAGAGTGATCTGTGCCAGCACCTTTCCGGGGATAGAGATGGAGCTGACTGGCCAGTAGCTTCCTATGTTCTCTTTGTTGCCCGTTCTGAAGATGACAGTGACACTGGAGTTCCTCCAGTCATCAGGCACCTCTTCTCCATTATTTTTCAAACAAGATGCAGAGTGGGCTTAGCAACAATATCTGCCAGTTCCCTCAGCACCTGTGTGTGCATCCCATCAGGGCCCATGGATTTATAGTTTTGAATGCCTAGCCGATCTCTAACCAAACCCTCAATGGCCAAGGGCAAGTCTTCTTTTCTCCAGCCTTCCTCTCTTGCCTCCAGGGTCTGAGATTCCTGAAGGATGGCCTCAGTAGTGAAACCTGAATCTATGCAGTAATTCATTCTGCCCTTTCTGTGTCTTCTGTCCCCAGGTTACCCATCTAAATTCAGCAGCATCCCCATATTGGTGGGGAACTTTCTAATCCTTGTTTTGTTGCTGATATACTCGTAGATGCCTTTCTTGTGGTCGTTGATATCCCTCAACAGACTTAATTCCTTGTTGTATCTCTGCATTCCCTGTCCATAGTTCCATATGCCCTCTCTCTTTCTCCACATCCCTAGCAAATGAATTCCAAAGCAATTATGTGCTGGAAATCAATACTGGGCCCTCAAATCCGTACAGACAGAACAACATTTTTCTATAGAAAACTAAAGTATATGTAGTAACTGAGTTTTTTGCTAATCAAACTTTAATAATAGAATGAATTACACAATTCTACACAGGAATAGAAATATTTAGCTCCATGAAAACAGAAGAAAAGACCATTTTAAAAAGTAATAATAATAACAATAATAACAATAACAACAATAATAATAATAATCATAATCATAATCATGTATCTAGGATGCTGCAGCTTTGCATAAAAGCTCAGTGCAAGTTGGTTTTATTATTCCTTTTTAGAACTGACAATAACATTTTTTTCAGCTGACAAAACCAATCAAAACTATAATCAATCAAAACTAGTCAATAATTAACCAATCCCTCTTTCAATGTGTTTTGAACAGATCCTCTTGTTCAATAGTATTCACCAGTCTCAGTGCAATATGAGTATTGAGTTAGTGTGATTTTGGAGTCTGGGGTACAGGCTACTTCTGCTAACAGAAAGGACTGTACAGACTGAGCCACCAAAATAGACACAGATTAGCTGACCTCACCAGCACATGAACACTCAGCTGTCATAGCACAACAGGGTTTTGTTCCACAGCAGCTTTTTTTTTTTTTACATTGTGCCAGGCTGTCATATACGGCCTTGGCACAGATGTTGAATGCACATTCTTAACAACATGAGAGAGCTCTCCTTCAGGTAGCCTCTTTCTAATCTTCTTTATGTCAGCTCTACAGCCTAACCAGTCTGCCAAAACTGCATGTTCACATAGGTAGCTGCCACTGCCTTTCTACTTAGCATTTCCTACACCACACCACACAGCACTCCCCTTTGGCTGCTGCCTTTTCTACAGGTTTCTAAATTCCATTTAGCTGCTACTTCTATCCATCCAGTCAAACTGCAAGGATTCTTAGTTACCCACAAAAATGCACAGAAATGTGAGCAATAAGAATTTGTCACAAAACATATGTAAGTCTAGAGGATTATGTTGAAAAATGGACTACAAACCATGAGATGTGGTATCTTTATCTCAACAGGCAATACTGAAACATTCTACAGAAAGAAGTCTCTGGGATAGATAAACAAGCGACCTCCTCAACCCCACAGCAGAACACATGTCTCATCTTCATTTGTGAGCATCAACCACTATAGATGACTCCTAGAATGAATGGCACCACTGACTAGGACAACAGCTACCAAGGTTTTATGTTATCATACAGGAGAGAGGTCAAAAACCACAACGGGTCCGGCTCTAGATTGTAGTCCATTGTAAGACCAATGCTTCCAAATTCAACTCTCTTTGTACCCTACCAACAATAACAACAAAAAAAAAAGAGCTCAAAAACATGCCATATGCATTATTGTGTTATTGTTTTCAAGGACTTATAAGTATTCCTTTAAAGCAGCACACTGTATTGAGGACAGAGCTTTTGGCAAGAAACACAGGAGTATTGTATCTGCTCCAGAAGAGATCATCTTCATAATTTTTGATTTTATTAATTAATTAAAAATTAATTTATTCAGTCTTTATTCTTTACTGAAATATGACACACAGAGAGATTAATATACAAGAAAATACATTAAAAGACCTCTTTTTTTTTTTTTTTTTCTTGAGGAATGATATTTTGTGTAACACATGATAACCTGGTTATCTGTGCTCAGCTGTAAATGCCTGGGATGTCTGCCTCAGACCGCTGATGAAGTCAGTCTATCTACATGGGTATCACAAAAATAGTGTATAATACAAAAGAAAGCCAAGCTTTTCAGAAAGCAAACTAAAAAACACAGACTGCAGGCTTTGTAGGAAGAAAGAGGAAGAACTTAATATTCATGTACTGTCCTTATAACTACTGTAGGACAAGAGGGTTAGGTTGGTTTTGCAGAATGCTGAGAAGAAAAATGTTGATGCTTTTCATTTTAAAAACCTTTCCTGTCTGGTACATAATTTTGTGATTCTAAGAGAAAAAGTTTCCTGTAGACTCTCTTTACAGTACAAATGGACTTTGGATGATATATATTTCCAGATTTTCATTAATATTAATCAATGCATAATATTAATATTATTGAAAAAAATAATTTTCCAAAGTCAAAGACAATGATTTGTAATTGCAGGAACAGGAATAAAATAAAACTAAATCAGAGCAAAGGGGCCGAGGTTTTTGTATGTCCGGAGGTTTAGCTATGACAATTATTGCAGCAACATCTCTAGCAAACAGAATGTATCAGCAGAATTCCTTTCGCTTAAAAGATTAAAAGCCTTCTATAGATAAGGTAAAACATACTGCCAAAGCATTTACTTTTGAAATTTGACCAGCTGTATCTAGAATCTGTGCCAGCCCAGCCATGGAGAGAGCAACTACGTAGTGATAATTCTAGTGTCAATTCTTCTCATCTCACCATTCAGAAGACTGACTACTTCCTAAAATATACAGGCTACCTGATATTTTTTCATGAAGACGTAAAATTAAGAATATTCCTGTATTGACTTCTGTAAATCACCAAAGCTTGCAGAAGAACCAATATGCTGATTTTATTCAAACAATGTATTTTTCTTGTGCTATCATCCCACATAATCAATTTAATTACCATCTCCTTTATTTCTAGCAGTAATTGCACTCCTCCTGCTGGAAAACAGAGGTAACAACCATAACCCAAATTTCTGGCAGTGTATCAGTTACAAGAACCAAGACTATTATGAAGCAATTTTCTGTAGTAAGAGGTGAAGCTGAAAGATTGCATCTCTACAGAAACAGTTTCCTCCCTTACCTTTAGAGCTATCATGCTTAACTCAGAATAGTTAATTAAAAATTTTTGGGGTTTTCTTTCTTGACCCTTTAAAAATAAAAACACAAGTTTTAATTTGGAAAGAGATACTAACATGCTGGTCAAATTTGCATAATCCATTAATCAGTAATGTAATAAAATTATTATTTCACAACAGCACTAAAAGCAATTTTAATTCTACAGCCTCTGTGGTTTATATTATTTTAAATCTGAAGAATAAAAATTTAGATGAAGGCACACCGCCAAAAAATTCACAAGTCTTTTAATGAGCAAGAATAAGCTTACTCCAGATGGCTGTTTGGAAAAAAAATCATCCAGTTCTTTGAATCTGTTCTAAACACTAGCCACTGTCAACTCAGAAAATGTAAGCTCTCAGTTACAGCCAAAATTTCAACAAAGAACAGTGCTTTTTGTCAAAGGCTGAAGGTACTGCACTCTCTGGAATCCTGTGGTACCTCAGCCTTAATTGATATAAAGGAGATAAAAAGAATCTTGCAGTACACTAGCCTAAAACCCTAACTACTACTAAGCCAAGCTTTTCACCAGTCCTGTTCATTTGATGCCAAAAAGACATAGTTCTGACTAATTATTCTGTGGCACAAATCTATACAGCATCACATCCTTAGCAACTCTTTAAAAAACCAGCTTCATGGAACTCTGCTGTCATCTTCCAAGCAAATATGTTGACTAGGCATGCCAACTATTTTAGTTTTCTCTACTTCACTGTGTGCTCTCCTATTCTGCAGCTGAAAAACTGAGAAAGCTAAACACTATTTAGTGTTACACTGTACTTAATAAAAGTCTGAACAGCCCAGACCTGCTGTGTCTACTGTTTTTCTATATTGTGTAAACATATTTTTCCTCTCTGGGGCACAGAGTATACTATAACACAGATCCACTTTGTAAAAGGAAGAGTGTCATTTGAAGTGTTCTCGTATGGAAATTGATAAAGCCAAAAAAAAATCCACAGATAAAACTAAACAAAACTAAACAGAGCAAAGTAAGTGATTTCTTCCACAGTTCTCTGTAAACTTAGGCAGCCAAAAACAGGAACACGATCCCCTCTTCAGGCAAACACATTAAAATGGGTTAAAATAATTGCTGCACGTGTATTCTGCCTTCTAACCTGTCACCTGTCAAAGCAGTATGTATTAAAACTAGGCCTCTCTCCAAACAACTTCAAATGAATCCAGTTATACTCACAAGAACAAGTTTTATACATATTCATACATATTGTACTTCTTTTTTGAACTGTCGTTATTACTAATTATCAACACCTCTTTAGGTATTGTAAAATATCCAAAGTAAACATGATTTCCATTTCCCTCTCTTGCACAGACCGCCCTCAACCAAGTAACTTGGTTACTTCTCATACTACTTTTAAAAAGCAAGGCTAACAGACAGAACTTTGGCATGTTACCTAATACAGTGTAATTACATGAAGCAATACATTCAGAGAATATTCACAATAAAAAGGAAATACCCTACCATGACATTATACTATTAGAGACCAACAAGTCTGTTTCAGTGCCTATGGAAAGATGCTCCAAGCAGACAGCAAATTATTTGCTTTTCCATATTTCTAAAATTCCTTATATGATTTAAATGGAAGTATTGATGCAGATGGAAAAAATAATTAAATTCCTGGAGAATACAAATTTTTCAAGAATGAGTTAAAAAAAATCGTCAACTTTGGAACATTCTATATAATAAAAACTTGGTATCTATAAATTTGAATACAGCACTTTCATCAGTTTTCAATTAACCAAGTAATAGAGTCTTCCTACACTTTCAGCTCTCCTTTGCCATATCACCTTCACATACACTTTTATGGGAACTTCACACCCACTTCAGACTGACACAGGAACAAATAAGACACTTGGAAGACTATGGCCCATCCTTTTCCAGAAGCAGAATTTTTCACAAAGTGAAATTCTTATATAATGTAGGATACAAAATCATATGACCAACTGTAGTTGTTCAAAAAAATGGAATTTTTTTTCCATTTGCAAGGGACTTGCCTTACCCACAATGAAGGGTCAGGTTCTAGTAGCCTGGAAAGATGAGTATGACATCACCAGCAGGGAGCATACTGGGGTGTCACATCAACACAGAATTAAAAAATTTTCTGCACCTCAGTATTTGGAAAGAATCTCAAGAAAATTTAGAGCGCAATATCTGAGATGATCTTTTCTCTTATGACATTTGGAATGTTACCTAATTTTGAAAATGCTTTAAACTTGTTTTCTAGGTTTTTGCCTTTAGTGTACTTGTATTTGTTATAGTCCAGTACAAATACAAAGTTCATTTCAGATTTAATCTGCAAGTTCTTATGGTTCTCCATAAGCAAGATAGCATAACAATTTTCTTATGAAGAAAGAGTTCTAACTTTGTTGTTCTGGCACTTTCAAGCACTGAGCAACTTTCAAGCAACCTTCTTCAATATTCAGAATATTACAGATAATAGGCATAAATGAGCACCAGATAGCAGCTTTACAATGTAAGTTTCACAGCAGAAGGAAGTCCTTGATTTTTTACCCTACTCCAGTCCCTAAGTCCACTTTCTCTGTGTATACAACTGCTTTTTCAGATGACAAGACATGGAAATACTGTAACTATAGTCCACATGAAACCAAAGTTAATTCTCTCTTAACCCACATAACCTTTTCAAAGCAACAGAAAACACTGCTACAAAACCAATGTATATTTTTCTCCTTGCAGAATTATCATGTGTTTTTCTCCTTTCTTAAAAGAGCAATATCAACTTTTTAAAACATTATATTAGGATAGCTATATATTTTGCATAAATCTACTCTGGAAAAAGTAAAAGGAAATTTGAATACATCTAAAGTAGTTACCTTAATTCTTTCCAGTACTGATAATTACTTCCAAAGAAAGCTAACTGGTTCTTCCCTCCCTTTCCTATATTACTAAGAGAACTAGTGTTGTGTTTTTAACACACAAAGAAATCATATGTCCTTTCATATAAATATTTTGTTACTTACCATGAATCAGTTTGCCTACTTAGTAACATACAGCTAGTTGAACTCTCTTCACTAAGAGTGAAGCTGAGCCACCAAAAATGTGCATTAACTAGAAGCCAAAACAAATTGCATTGCAACACTCTTTGTTTGCTTCACAGAGAAAACAGGTTCTTACCCAGTTGTCTTTTTTCAGAGGCAAAAAGTAGTAGTAATGGCAGAAGTCAAGTATCAGCGTATAGGAACTAAGGATCTGGGTGTAGAAACACAGCTGTAAAAACAGCCAGTGATTGTCTTCACCAACACAATTATTAATCCTGTAGAGAAACAACGTGTGCGTGTATAAAAACAAATAAAGTTATGATACTGTGAATAGAAGACTTTATGATTGCTTAAAGAGCAAACCACTGGATCCCTTGCACCACAACTCAAAGTATAGGCTGCGCTACTGAGATCATCGCTTAGAACAGGAGACACACTTCTCTGTATTTTTATATAGCAAAGATACTGCTGCAACTTTAAGTAAAACTCTAGTAATGAAATTGTTTTCTGAAAGTATGCAAAACTTCACAGTTATATCTCAATACATTTCACAGGTTGTGAACTACAAGAGTGCAAAGACTGGAAACACAAACAAATGTTTTAAAATAAATGTGATCACAGGCTACCCCAGTAACAAAGAAATATGACTTAAAAATGAACCAAAGGCACAGAAGACAATACAGGCATCCCTATTCAGCAACTCCTTCTGCATACTCCAACATGAAAAGAGTAAAGGAAACACAAGGATTCCATCTGTATTAAGTACAAGATCAAAAGTTACATGGATACAATTTCATACAAGCATTGGCACAGACAACAAGCTAAGCCAGCGTGACAAAAGCACTACACTAGTACTATTCTCTGAAGTAGAAAAACTTGACAAAAAAAGGTAGTTTGAAAAATGACTAAACCAACATAAGGGAACCCTGTCCTCTACAGTTTGCCTTCTAAAAATTATACCTCAGAACTGCTTTCAGAAATGTTTATTTTCACTTACTGGTAAATACAGGAAAGCTCAAATTTATTACTTCCTTGCTTTAAATGCCTAAATGATTAAGTACCACTGGGAAAGAAACAGGAAAAATGAGCAGCAGTCAAGACCACAAATTTTTCAGAATGATTCACTAAAACAACAGTAGATAATTAGAAGAAATGTCCTGGTTTTACCATGGACAGTGGTGATCCATCCTCCTCACACAATGTCCACAGCGACTGCAATGGTGTGAACGCTTTGGTCTCATCATATTGCATTTGTTACATAACTCCCAGTGTTCTCGTTCTAGGTGAAAATGTAAAGACATGTCAGAGAGATTTAAACTCAGTAATGTGTACTCATAATAAATCTGTATGCTTGTAACTCTAATTAAAAAAACTAATCTTACTATGATCTGAGAAGGATAAGCACCACATAAAAAGCTTTTTCCCATTGTGACCTTAATAAAACTGGAAGATATTACTGCTACTCCATGCCAGTTTCCATCTCCAAAATGCCTTCTCTTCCTGTAAATTTCTACACAGTAATTATTACAAACCACAAGCTGTGACTCAGACAAGGAAGACTGTAACTCAATTATTTCCTTACATTTCTACTGTGAAAAATTATCTGCTAGACAGAATGAGGATACAACCTCACTGCCACTCCAGAATCTCCTGAGGAAATACTGGTCCTGCTAGCTAACTAAAATATGACCCACAGTGAACACTTCAGGAGCATCTTCCATGTCAAAGCATTTTAATGACAAGCATATCTCCACATGCAATTTTAGATATAAGATAATCAAAGAAAGAGATAGAAGATAGGCTTGTATTTACAAACACATACTATTTTTAAATTACTAATGTGACATTCTTTAAAAGCTTATCTCCAGAGACACTGAGTAGCTGAAAGTATCAGGAGTACTATTGCTCAGCTTGGCTATTATTTATATCAAAATGCCCCACCCAAATTAGAGGAATTCTTTGAAAATGAAAATTCAAATTATATGTTCAAAAATTTCATCTTCACATGGGAAGCAATAAGATTAACACTAAAATAATTCCAGTCACAAAAGCATACATTTTCTGTCTTAAAGGAAAACAGGTGGACGGCTGAAAATTACTTTGACTGTTCAAATTGTTTCTACCTAAATAATCTTTTCTGAGGCACAAAAATTTCTCATATCTCAGGGACAGAGGGGAAAAAAGGGAAAAAAAGCTTAATATTTACACTAGGACAATCTGAAATTTTATACTGTAAAACACTGTCCCAGTGTAAACAAAATAAAGTTATATCTAGCACTTCTGAGCCACCTGCAGGCAGCTCTAATCTGGTCTTTCTTACTGCAAAATAACATTTGGACGCGGGAAGTAAAGAAACCCAGTATCTGAGATCATTAAACTAGTAATAATGACAGATGGAAACTGATTCACAATCTGTTCGCATAAATCTGAGGTCACAAAGGTGTCACTCACTAATAGGGTAGCTACCAGCAGAGTTCAGAAATACCCCAACTCATTTTTAACACAATTTATACTATGCAAAAATGCATCCTCCTGTCAGCCTAGCGCATACCAGACAATTGGAAGTGCTACCTCCAAAAGTAAAATACCCCTGATATACAACACACCAAATCAAAATATCCAAGTCATGACCTAACCTAAATATTTCACCTTTGGAAGTATTTATTAAGTATGACTGCCATATGGACTCAATAGAGCACACAAAGGTTGGAGAGCTATGCAAAGAGATACCTTAAATTAAAAAAAAACATTTGTGTACAAAGGGAATTTGCACTGCCCCTGGTATTTTGAAAGCAAATGAAAACTCCAATATAAATGTAACTGTCTGTAACTAGCAAGTGTCTTCATTATCCAGCTCAGGTTGCAAAATCCATGTTGCTCCTCCTGCAGCAAAACCTATGACTCCAGAACCCAAGTCTGAAACACCTGACGTTTTACTGGATCAAAGGATCAGTTGCCAGAAGCAGAAAGAACAGTGGCATGAGATTTTCTGCCATTAGTGGTAACACATCTGAATCCCAGGGAGATACACCCCTTTCTACAATAGGCTGTCTACTTCATGCACCTCATACCATCAGCACTAAGGCTAAAAAGATGATGTTTCCAAACACATCATCCTAGACTTCCAGTAATGCTGGGAAGAGAGAGCAAAGTTTTACTCTGGGCATTCACCACATCTGAAGACAAGACTGAAGCATTTGCCCTCACTGAATGGGATACATTTTCTTAATTCATGAAGTGTTACCTGTTAATATGAAAAGCTCATGCTATTTAACAGCCCTACTCCATTCTAAACTCCTAAGTAAAAGCTCTATGCATTAGATAAGAGCTCCCAACAGTTCATAAAAATACTGTCATTCTCTGTGGAGAATCATTAAGGTTTTAAAATTCCTTCAGCTTCTGGAGCACTGGATATTGTGGGATAAATTTGCAAGGACAGAAAGGACTTGCTCCATTAAGTTGCCACTTTATAGAAATGCAGTGCAACTAGCACCATGGTTTGGGGTTTTTTGTTAACAGCCCATACAATCATAAGACTCTGGAAAAAAAGAGCAAAAAATACACTGGTAAAAACCAGCATAGGACTACCTTCCACCACCATTTTTAACATTGTATAAATTAACTAAGACAAAAGATATAGAATTAAAATAACTAGCCATCTATAAACATTTTTCATTAAATATTATCAAGTTAGTAACATATGCATTATGTTTGAAAGTCTAGAATGCAAAAGAAAAAACTTTCTGTGGAAAAATTTCCCAGTAGAAGGTCCTACATAACTGAACTTTCTGGCAGAATACAAGTTTAAGAAAAAGAAGTTTTGAAACTAGGAAATGAGGAAAAGAAACTTACAACTTTAAAACAGTGACATATTAACTTTATTCAGCAAGGACAGCTCATGGTTTCCATTAAATCTCACAAAGACAAATTTATTCCTAATTATTTTAAAGATATTAAAATAGCTTTCATTCAATTATATAGAAACAAGTTAATGTACCTGTAATTGGTATCTTTGGATTTTCAGGTAGTTTTCCTGGATCTGCTACTGAGGCTCTAAATAATGAAGCTACACAAAACAATGAGCAGAAGTAATAACCTAAAAAAATAAATACGCATTTGTTAGACTTTTTCATATGTGCAATGTACACTATATCAAAAAATACAGATGCTCCAGAACTGAGCTTGAAATACTCAGCCTGCTCATTCAATTCCAGATATATTTTTGATATTAAGTACACAACATTAAGTACTCCCCAATAAATAGAGTGAAAAAAGTAGTAAACAGTTCTGATAGCACCAGCAGGTGCTACTATGACCATACTACAGTTTTTAAGAAGTTTCTCCACCATCTTACCACACAAGCACCAATCATACCACACCTCAAAGCCTCCATTTGAAAGATATTCCCAATAGTGCATCTTCACCTTGAAGTTTGTTCCAGCCATAATTCAAGACTTTTCCTCAGCAAACCTATCAGCAAAACTTGTATGAGCTAATCCATACAGGAACATATGACAAAACTAATAAAATTTAGTTTGTTGCCAATCATCACCACTATCACACCAAATTCTGACAGGCACTCACAGATGTGAACCTGAAATCATGTCAACAAGTTCTAACCACAGGACCTGAAAGCTACGCACAGGCTTTCCACCAGTTTCCACAAAAACAAGTTCTACAGTAACACCTCCAAAATGAAGTGCCACAGCTTCCCAGAACACAAAAACACAGGACGCATCCACTACTCTTACCCTTTATCTTACCTTTTTTCTTCACTTTCACCCTAGTTTCTATTTTCTCATAGGATTTTTTTAAATGTACATTAAGTAAAGACATTGTTTTATTAGTAGAAAAAAAATCAAAATTACTTACAAAAAACTGACACAACTGAAATATTTCCCTCTTCATAATGAGGAAAAAGGATGACCTTTGGAATGAAGATTGTATTGTACAGCCAGATGAAGATAATTAGGCCCATGCAGCACCAACCCTGAGGGTCAACCACAAAGTGAATTCGTTGCCCCATTGAACAGAAACAGATAATAAATTGCCACGACCGAGGAAGATAATCCTAAAGAGACAAATAAATGAATTTTTTTTAAGGAGTAAATTTACTAGTATAGTGCAATCTACAGGGTTCATACATTCAAGTAAGACAGAGAAAACCCTGTCAGCTGTTGGTTTAAGAAACTACATAAAAACTTCTAAACATTTCACATAAATTTTTTAAGCACCAGGTAGCAAAACATTTTATGAATTCCTTAATTAGTTAAATCTGGCTAAAAAGTAACATTTATCACCAAAATGCAAGTAAAACCACTACCTGGGAAAACTATTAAGCAATAGGTAATACAGCAACTGTCAGTCAGGTGGCAGCAGCAAAGAAAACTCTTCCATCAAAGTAAAAGGGTTGTAAAGCAAATAAGAAATATAAGGAATTATTTATTTCCACAAAGATTCACCCCACCTATCTATTATAGTCTCCCCCTGTATTTCATGGTTGTTGTCTTATAGCTTTTATGCTAAGTCAAGAGTATCACTAAGAATTCAGTGTTTCCTTGCTTAAAATGTCCTTCATGACATTAATAGCAAACCAATGGAGAAAGGAGTCATTACCCTGACATCTTTCACATAGATTATTAAAAATATCACACAATAGAACATTTTCTATTAATCACATTTAAAACATCAAGGTTTCCATCCTTACACTTTAGTGGGGCTGGGTTCCTTTTGGTTTTGGACTGAAGAAACCTCGCCAAGTCCTACAATGTGAACTTCCGAGCTTCATAAACCGACCTCCGTAACAACTCAGCACTTAAGTCCTAACCACCATTCAGCACAACCATCACGGAAGGGATTATTGCTGTTATTTTTTTGTCAGACTACTTTCATACACATATTTTATTACTGTAATGCACACACAAATCCCAATCTACTCTCTTACCCATTAGTTTCCCCAATTTTTGGGCTTCAGGAATCTTGTTCCATTTTTGCTGGTTTCCATTCCTTTCAGCTTCTACTTGATGCACTGAATTTTTGTTTATCAAACATCTCTGTTTCCAAGGGTTTTGCTTACTTATTTCATGTTTTACTGTCCTCAATTGCATTCAAAATTTACTTAATATTATTCACAAATTTCAGTGTCTTCTTTTCTTCTTCTGTTAGATGTTTAATCAAAATCACACCCAAACAAGCTGTCATTTTGCCACACTTCTCCTTTGTGTTATATATAATCACCCTTTGCTTGTTATTTTCTTATGTAACATAGGAGTGTTCCTATTCAGATCCCCACCAAGTATCACTCAGATCCCCACCAAGTTCTTGCAATTACAGAAACCCCCATCACAAGAAGAGAAGCAGACAGAGCCTCAGCTTGTCAAGCCAGACATGCCAAGCCTCTGAGCTCCAGCACCAAGAGGACAGCTCCTGTTCTGCCTGCAGCTCTGATCTACAGAGCAGGTTCTGAGCCCTGGCAGCACACATGGAAAGGAAGGAAGCTCTGTCAAAGAAAGCCTCTGAGCCATCTGCGCCCGAGTCCTGCGGCAGTACCCATACTGGGGTGAGAAACAGCATGGACTAAGGGGCAGTGGTGGGTCCCTGCTTCTGGGACAAAGACACCTCTGCCGGCCCAACCTGTCACCCAGCAAAGTATGCTGCTTGCCAGGCTCCTGGGTCCTGGATGCCATGGACTGACTATTACTGAGGCTGGTAGTAGTCTGGCCCTTAGACTACCACCCTCAACTAGTCTTCCATTCAGGCCCCATGGACACAGCTAGGGGAGACCAGGAGTCTACCAAGCATGACTACAGAGTTAACAGGGTGTCAGCCAAAGTCTAGTAGCCAAATGGTGTCTCGTTTATGCTGCTGATGAAGGGGGAGAACTTGAGTAGAAGCAGACAGATCCTGCAAATGTGCAAGTGGTTGTGCAACATTTACATCCATAGAATCTTCTATGAGGCCCAAAAACTGAGGGTGAAGGGGAACAAGATCCACCTGAAATTATATGGGTAAAAGCATCTTTGCAAGAGGCTAGTTAATCAGCTTGGAGAATGCTTTAACAAGGAATGATGATCAAGAAAGTTGGTGACCTCTGAATGGGCAAGGAAGTGGTGGTCACAGCTTGCAAGCAAAAGATGGAGGATGATATGGAAAACAGGGATCTTATAATCAACCAAACCAAGGTGAAGTGGGGCTGCACCAAGTGTGTGCACACAACTGACAGAGGAACACCACTTAGGTGCACTAGGATAGAGTTAGGAAAACCAAGGTTCTCCTAGAGTTGAATTTGGTCAGGGATATGAAATTCCAGGAGAGATTTGTACAAGTACATGAGCAGCATAAGGACAGCTACAGACGAAACATCAGCCTGCTGCGGGAAGTATCAAAATCATACAAAAATGTCAAAGCACCTTGTTTATCTTGCTCTTTCATGGGTAAGACCTGCCTTCTGGAATTCCAGGTCCCTGAGACCCATGGGAAAGTGCTGAAGAGCAAAGACTTACTCTGAGCAAGGAAGGATCAGATTAACAAATTTTTAAGTGAACTAGACCTAATACTTCCATGTGACCTGCTGAGATGCCAGCCTGAGTGCTGAGAGAGCTGGCTTTGTCATTCTCAACTATGTTTGGAAGTTTCATGCTGATGGATGACATTCCAGAGGACTCAAGAAAACAAGTGTCAATGAAAATCCTGTTTTCAAGGACAAGAAGAAGGAGCCAGGCAACTACAGGACTATTAGCTCCACCCTGGTCCTGGTCCTGAGAAGGTGAAGGAAACAATCCTGGAAACTACTATCAAACACAGGAAGGACAAGAAAGGGATTGGGAGTAATCACCATGAATTTACAAAGGGAAAATCATGCACACTAATAGAAATATAGAGGCCAAAAAAACCACAAATGTAGCCACAAACACTGCTGACCACTGAGGAATCCATCTGTTTTCCATCTTACCAGAGCAGAAGAGATTCCATGACTTCACAGCACTTCCTCAGAACGGGAAATAACAGCTCAACAAACAAAATAGAGATTTAATTACTGAAAAACAGAGATATTTAATTACTGAAATACTTGCCCCTGAGTGACCTACTTGTACAATGTGTGAGCAATAAGCAGTGAGAGGGATTCAGGAGAAAACATCTATCAAGAAAATACAGTCTAAATTTTTATTCCTCAGTAACTTACTCTTGCCTGCATGACCATATTCACTTTTATAACTAGAAAACCAAAACAAGTATCAGCCATGCTCAAAACCATACCTTGGATGGCAAAATCCAGAATTAAGCGAGAACTACACAAATACAGGCCTCACTCTCAAGACAGGGTGATTTTTCATCTGTCTTCTGTATCTCCTGAAAGAGACAAAAAATAGTGTGATACACAAACAAGCATTATCACTTGTTTGAAAGGTAGCATGTAACAGGTTACTTTCTATTCCGCTTTCCAAACCCCACCTTACTGAGTAGAGCTGTCTCCAAACCAACACATTAATTCTAACTAGCATTTCTCAAATCTCAGTTCTAGGCCATTTCATAATTTTAATATATATTTAAAAGGATGGAAGAGTTCATAGAAAGGTCTATGTAAAACTGCAGTACTGCCAGTATATTTCAGTTACACACATTTACTTCCTGCTTTCCATAATGGTAAATTAAGTTTTATATTTTTAATTCTACTTCAGCAGCAATAGCAAATAAATGATGTCAATATACTGACTTACTCTGGCAAAGGGATTTTTTTCCCCTCTTTCTCTTGGTTTATGTACCATGCATAAATATATAAAGTGTGAGGAATAAAGAAAAAGGAAGAGCTTAAAAATCTTATAACTAGCAAGGAAGTACTAGATTAAAGTTTAAGTCACAAACAAAGTGAATGTATTACTCTTTCAAACAGAGTGCCAAAAAAAAAAGAGACAACTGATCTCATATAATTTTGTTCTTCAAAAATCATAATTTCTGATCAGAAAAACTACAATATGCAAAGAAAAAACTCTATGAAAATGTTTACAACAAATAAACAGAGAGAAACAATTAAGTGATTTATATCTGCATACACTCAGGATTCATACAATCAATGAAATTCCCCAAGCAAAGTAATTTTCCAATTAAATAATTCAGAAGAAAATACAGAGCACTAATGTCAGAGCTTTTGTGGTTTTCTTCTCTTGTGCCCTAATTTATAGCTATTTCTTCTAAATAAATAACTCAAATCACTTGAAAGCCAACAGTAGCTGTGCCTATGGAAAGTTTCAGCTGCACCAGAACAAGACTGAGTCTTTCCTATGTTATTGGGAATTATTCTTGCCTTTCCAAAAAATACTTTTATTACAGGATGCCTGGACAGCATTTTTTCCTAACCCTTTTCTTTCTGCCCAGTTCCATCAATGATATCATAAACTCAGTATTTTGTTCACTACAACCACCTGAAATATGACACTTCGTGTGACATCCACAGATAATTAACCACAGAATGAGTCAGGCAGGCAGAAAGTCAGTTCCAAGAAATGAGAAAGCTTTGGGCTAACCAGAAATGTTAAGGAGAAATATAAATTGCTTTAACAGACTCATTTGAATGCACCTTTAGAAAAATTAAAAGTACACCATTTTGCATCAAGAATGTCCCAAAACATACTTAGAGAACTGTATTCCATAAATACACCCAATGTGAGCAGTACTCAATTTCTCACCCTAAAAAGCACAACAGTGAGCTCTGGGGACATCCTGTTTCTTGCACATTCATGGGTGTTGCACTGATACACAACTAGAAACTGTGCCTCGCTGTAGCCCTGCTCCTTAAGAAAAGTATGACTTCTGAAATCTGACTTGTAGAACTTATTTCACAAGTCCTTAAACAAGTGCAGAACAACACAGATCAGTAACTTATTGTATTGCTTGCCATGAAAGACAATTTTAAGACTCCAAACAAATTGAACATGCTCCACAATACACATTCTGAGAGTGGAAAAAACACCACTTTCTAAAAAGGCTGTATCCTAAGCAAGTCAGAAAAAAGAACAGAGAGTAGAAACACAAGAGAGCTACACTTCTCATAAAATTTGTGATAACTAGGGCAAGGCAGCAACAATCAACAGCCTTCCCCAATTTCTGGATCCAGTTGCATTTTTACACCGGTGACCTTCCTGAAATGTGAAGAATTACTGCCAAAGATTACTGATACTAAAACAAAAAATATACTTCAATGGGAAAAAAACAAGGTGGACTTCAAGCAATCAACTAAACTTCTTTTACAAACGAGATTTTAAGAAAGTCACGTTATCAAGTGTCAGAACAGAACTGTCATTAAGCTTTTTGCAACACTTCTGTTTAACAAAACAGAATAGGTATCCAAATAGCCAGATAAGCAAAATGAGCAACAGCACATTTGTGCCATGATAAACCCCCACACACCTGGCATTTCTCGTGTTTATACAATGGACTGTTGCAGCACAGACCTTGGCACAAAGCAATTGTTAGGTGTTGACAGGTTTGTTGAGGTAGGCAAGACATTCCCACCCAGTTACTGTTCATTGATAGGATCTAGCAAAGCATACCTGTAAACACCTACTGCATTTATAAAAAATGTGACTTGGGCTTGGATAGGGATGTTGCTTGACATTAACATAGGCACACCTTACCCTCCTTATCACAACTCCATCAAAACTATCTTCACCTACTGCTGACCAAACAGCCACTGGTACACAGATAAAGTATGTTACTTTTAAAACACTACTGCTTGGATCATCAGTCTGAGGCGAACGAAGACCTGCTATTTCATCTGACTAACTACTAGAAATGAAAGTGTGAAACCAAGGGACGCCAAGGCCATCGCACTTCCTTGTGCCGCGCTGCTGGAACACACAAGTAAATCAAAACCTCGTGCCTCTCCTACTACCACCTCAATACCCGCAAACACCCTCCTCCTCCTCTACAGGGCAACCGGCACCCTGCACCTGCCTGAAAGCGACAGCACCATTTCCTTTCACAGCTGAGGAGATAACCGGCAATTCTGCCCAGGGTTTCCCTACCCAGCTCCCTGCAACAGACCACAGCAACGCTGGAGAGGAAGTGCAGGGATGGAGGAAGCCCCGCAGGAGCCCGCGCGCCGCTGCGGGGCCGGGGCCGGGTCGCGCGCGCCGCCCCCCGCCCGGGCACGCGGCGGAACCAACCGTGGGCTTCCGCCGCTCCAGCCGCGCGTGCGCGCTCGGAGCGCCCCGGCGGGCTGGACCGCGCCCCTCAGGGAGGGAGCGGCGGAGGCAGAGCCGCCCTTCGACCCCGCCCGAGCCGACCGGGTTGCCCCTCACGGCCGCGGGGCGTGGGCGTTTCGCCTCGCGTGCGAGAGGCGCAGCCACAGCGGGCACGGCAGGGGTCTGTATACCGAGTGTATGCAGCGCCGGAGGAGCCGCCCTGGAGGGGTGGTCTACCCTGCCCGGTGGGACGCCGGTGTGACCGATCAGCCGCATTTCCCCAGGACTGGAGCTCGCTGTCGCTCGCTCGTCCCCGAGCACAGACTTCAGTCAGCATGAGCCCTTTTCCGTACTTCATTTTTGCGGTGTCCCTTTGCACTCCTGTGAAAAATGAGCCCTGCGGGCAAGGCTTCTGCCTCAGTCTCCAGGCTGCTCCTAGGAGAATCTGGCAGCTGCCCCAGCGAGGCCTCATAGCTTGAAGCTGTATTAACTTAATAGTATAAGCTAACACTGTCTTCCTTAATAGAGACTTATTTTGCATTGTATACCACATAACCATGGTTTCATGGTAAGTGAAAGGCCCCAGCTCGCTGCAAGGAGGACGACACCCCCTGCCTTGCAGATAAGGACCTCTTGCCCTCTGTCTCGTCTCTTGGAGTGTTAAAGCCACCCAGGAAGAACAAAAATGCCTCTGGACTATGAAGATAACATCAGAATCCTGGTACTTTCAACACCTCTAGCAAAACCCTGCTATTATCTGGTATAGGTGGCTGTAGCAAGACCAGCTCTGGGACACCTAAGTCGAGAAAGAATCAGCTGGATGGTGACACCATAGATTTATTGCTGTTTTCCAGAATAGCAGCATGAATGTGGGTTATGTGGTGAGTGGTCGAATGATGTTGTATATAAATGCATGAAAGGGATAAGAACCATTTGTTAAACACAGTGTGCCCTGATTTGAATGCGACACTTTATGCTCATGAATGAAGAACTACTCTTGTAATTCTGTACTTTACATCCTTGCCTCTCTCCTCAATCAGCTCAGACCAGTTGGAACATTTTTATGACATTCAGGTCACTTGCTGTGCTGTGCCCCTTGCTCACATATCACCCTTACCTGTCCACATAAGCCAATCTTCATTTTAAAAAGATAATTCAGACCTGCAAGGGATTACCTTTGGATAAGAGCCACAGACAGCTTGTAACAGAAAAAATTTTCAGTGTTCCCAGCTGGGAATCATGCCTCGAGCACCCATTGCTGATGAACATATATGATCTTTTGGCTACCTAAAGGTACCCCATCTGTGTGAGTGGCATTGTTCCCACTATAAATTGATGTGCTCTTACCCTGGAGCAGTTTTCCTTCACAATGATGGATGAAATAGATGAAGAGTAATGTTGTGAAGATTACCAATGCTGAAAACTCACCTTTATTACTGATCAAATTCTTCCTAAAACTTAACCATAAGATGATTATTCTGAGGGAAAACAAAAATCAAAACACAACAACAACAACAAAAAAAAATCAAAACAGAAACTATTACACAGGGCAATTGTTAACATTTCAAACTAAAGTTGCTCTAACCTGAATAGAGATATTTGTATCAGAAACTGGATGTTGTCTGGAAGGAGAAAGAAGCATGTTCCAGGTAAATCAGAGAAGATCTTTGAAAATAATCTGTATGTCAATAGGAGCAGGTAACACTGAAAATAATGGACTTGTTAATTGGACTGTTAATATGTCTACTAAGGGGAAAAGAAAAACTGGAGAAGTTGTTGTTTTATAAATATTTAAAAATAACAAAAACCAGCCTCTGACTCTATTCCATGACAAATTTCATATATATATTTATGTCTATGTGTAAAAGACCTAATAAGCTGTGACAACTTTTTACTGATTTGAAGAATTAATTTCAATGGGAAAAAAAAACCCAAAACAAAACAAGAAATTTAAAGGAAGCCATGTTCTTGGTAAGTAAAAGTATGTTCTTGGAAGTATAAAAAAAGAATAATAGTGTGATCAATGAAGGTTTCCTATGGAATGAAAAAGAATCAGTCAGTAATATTGTCTTCCATTTGAGTACCAAGCATTTGCATTTCTGCAGTGGTACACATTTAATGGCCAGTCTTTAGCCCTGTAGTCCTGCCAGGCAGGTTATATTTTTTCTATTCAGGAATGTTATGTAAACGTAGGTTGTGGAACAAGGGCAGTGGTGTTTTTGTTTTTGTTTTTGTTGTTTTTTGAGAAAGCACATTGCAGGAGGACATGCAGGCAGTTGTGTGCTGGACTTCCCAACTGAAAAGCCTTGACCTAGAGATATTACCTGACCCTTTTGCCAGAATATCAAAAGATAGATAGATAGATAGATAGATAGATAGATAGATAGATAGATAGATAGATAATGAGTCTTTGTGATGAACTACATTCTGTGTGGATAAACATACCTATGGGAGTCCTAACTTTGCATAATATGGATTTAAATAAAATCCAATATGGATGTATTACAGAAAGCTCATTAGAAGTCTGCAAAATTATTCACCTTCTTCAATGCTGAATATTGCACAATGGCGTAGAATTCCGCTTGGATTTTCTGATGTCTGTGTTGTGTTGTTGCTGTTTATAAATTATCACAGGAGCCACCAGCTGTCATCCTATAAATTTTATTGGCACTCTGTAAATATTAAATCAGCCTACTAAAATCAAGCCATGTGCAGTAACAGCTGAGGCTCTGTTATGGGGAACACGTGCAAGAAAGAGGTGTGCACTGTGACTCCCAGGATTCTTACAGCTTACAAGCCCCTTGCTTCTTGAGGCTATTTTCCAGGATTCATTTTTAGCCCAACTGTGCCCCTTGACCAACATTCAGAAGGGACATTTTCTGTGCACAGATACATACTGAGATGAGAAGTCAGCCTTCTCAGTAGTACTCAGTTTCCTGGGTCCTTCTAAAATTTGTTGCTACCACATTTCTGCAGCAGCGCTGCATTGCTCACTTTCATGTAAACCTTGGTGGCATACATAGAAGACAGTTGTCATTTCTAGAATGGGAACAGAATCCTTGATGTCATGAAGATCTACATCATGAAGAAAAAAGTCTGTGTCAATGAAACAGCATGCTGAAACAAAGCCTGTTGTGGCTCACAAGTCAGTATGTGAGATACTGAGGATGAGGCTGTAGGTATTAAAGGAAAATATGTCTTAGGCTCCATTTTCTCTGTTACTTAATAGCCAGAAAAATCAAAGGCAAGGTATGTTTTCTAATCTGCCTGCCTCAATATGGTGAAATGTAGACATGGTGAAATCTCCTGATCCTGCATCCCAGATAGATTAAGTGGGGTACTAAGGTAGACCAGGCAGTAGTCTAATTTATGGAGTCAGTTTTCATCTTAAGCACTTCAGTGGTGTGAGGAGTTCTGCTCAGATAATGTCCAGCTGCAGATGTCTTAGTTCTTACAATGCCTCTCTTCCTCCAAGAGTTGCTGTCTTTACACCAGGCAGGGCAACAGACTGCTTGAATCTTACACATCTCTGCAGTGAGGTGAGTTTGAAAAAGCTCCAGCAGATACAGCCTTGTTCAGAAGGCAGCTTAGCGACATGCCTGCTCAGTTTGAACACCCTGACTGTGGGCTGCAGCCGCCAGCAGAATGTCAGATTAAATGACTGGTAAAAGGAGCAGTTAAACCAGGAAAAATTAAAATGCCTCAGAAAGGCCCTTAGAGAAACATCAGGCTTGCCCTTTTTAATGTATTATTGTTGTAACTATAATTATTATTATTAATAGTTATTATTATTGTTATTATCATTACCATTATCATTATTAAATTAGTAGTAGTATTTAGTTTCTGGTTATTTTTTTAATTTTCAAGTGAAAATGCAGTTTGCTGATGCCATGGAGCCTGAGATGCTCTAAACAGGACAATTCAATGAGGACAGTTAACCTTTTGTCAATATTCTTGCATTAGGGCCAGCTACAGAGTCTTTTCATCCTCATTCTTTCTCACTTGAGCAGAAGGTGTGTGCACAGCTGTCAGGGAATGATCCCAGGTGAGCTGAAGTTGGTGGTTACATGCCAGATATTCAAGGAGTTAGGTTTAGCACAACAGAAAATGCAAAATATTTATAATTCTTTACCAGTGTTTCCTGTTTCTCCTGGTAAACTGTCTGATGGAGGACCCAAAGTAGCCCAAGTTCCACACATCTTAAAAATGCACCATCTGTCACAGCACACACTTCTGGGTACATTGCACAGAATCTGCTGCTCCAGACTGATCCCTGCAAATCTGTGGGATGGGATTCATCTGAAAATCCTCACAGAGCTAGCTGATGTCATTGCAAAGCCTCTCTCAATGATTTTTCAGTGGTCTTCAGAATCCAGAGCAGTTCCAGCTGACTGGAAGCTGGAAAACATTGCCTGGTTTTTAAGGGCAAGAAAAGAACTTACTTTGCAGAAGACAGAAACTGCAGCGTCCTGTCAGTCTCACTTCAGTACCTGGTAAAGTTATGGTGATTTTTCTGGGAGGTATTGAAAAACACCTGAAGGACAACATGGTTATTAGCCACAGCCAGCATGGCTTCATGAGGAGACAGTCCTGCTTATCAAACCTGATTTCCTTTTATGACAAGGTAACACACCCAGGTGATCAAGGAGGGACAGTTGATGTATTCTTTTTAGGTTTCAGCAAAGCTTTTGATGCTGTCTCTCACAGGATCCTTCTGGACAAAATGTCCAGCACACAGCCAGATACACACATCATGTAACGGGCAAGCAGCTGGCTCAAGGCACAAGGGGTTACAGTGAATGTACCTGCCCCTAGTGGCGTTCCATCCTTGGCCCTTTACTCTTCAACATCTTCATAATGTTGAAGATACTAAGCAAGCAGGGAAGCCCTGCAGAGAGGCCTTGACAAATCAGGGGTCTGGGCAATCACCAACCGTATGAAGTTCAATGAGAGAAAGCAGTGCCATGGAAGGCGCTGGGGGGTCCTGGTCAATGAAAATGTGACTCAGTAAGTGCCCTGGCAGCCAGGAGGGCCAGCCCTGTCCTGGGTGGCACCATGACCAGTATTGCTAGCCAGGCAAGGGAGGGGATTGTCCTGCTCTGCTCTGAGCCGGGGCAGCCTCACCTCGAGTGCTGGGAGCAGTTTTGATTGCCTCAATATAAGAAAGATACTATGTTATTAGCATCCTAAAGAAGCCAGTGAAGATGGTGAAGGGTCTTGGAGGGAAGGAGCCCTTACGAGAAACAACTGAGGTCGCTTGTCTGTTCAGCCTGACTGAGGAGACTGACGGGAGACCTCATTTTGGAAGACAACTTCCTTGTGAAGGAAAGGGGAGGGGTAGACACTCATCTCTTCTCTGTGGTGACCCTTGACAGGACCCAAGGGAATGGCCTGAAGCTGTATGAGGGGAGGTTGAAGTTGGATATTAGGAAAGTTTCTTCCCCCAGAGGGTGTTTGGGCACTGGAACAGCTCCCCAGGGAAGTGGTCACAGCACCAGCCTGACTGTTCCAGAAGTGTTTGGACAACACTCTCAGGCACTTTGTGTAACTCTTGGGGATATCCTGTGCCGGCTCAGAAGTTTGACTCAATGATCCTTGGGGGTCCCTTCCAACTCAGCATATTATGATTCCAGACATGACTATGCAGCTGGCAGAGAGCTTCTGTCTGAGTAAGGAGTCTTGTTTTGCTGTTGCAGCAAGGAGTGAGTGAGTACAATTAGGAGAAAGCACTGCAAGCGATTTCACCACCTGCCAGTAAAAGCTAGTCAGCTGAGAGCCGGGTTAGTTGTGAATGTTTCACAGGTAGTGAAAAAAGTACCAAGCACAGCATGAAGTGCAGCTTCAGAGACTTTACCCTGGAATATATGGTTGTGCAGAATTCAATAAGAGTTTGATATCAACCTGGTATTTGATGTTTTTGCAGGCATTAAAGTTTGTATTTAAATAAGGAATAAGGTTGCATTAAATTCACACTTAAAGGAATAGCCGCCTGGTCTGAAGATTTATTTTGCTAAAGAAGTAGGAAAAAACAGCACTTCAGTTATTTTCTACACAAAGCACACCCATTTAAAAAGAGACACTGGGACAAATAAAAGGGCAGAAGTGTAGAAATTCTGCTTGGAATTGATTAGAATTTTCAGAGAGCTTTGCAACTACAGTCTTGTTCTGTAAGTAGGTTTGCTCAAGGAGTGCTCTAAAATAGATTGCATTAGCAGCACTTATATTGTCAGAATAGCTGCACTGGAAAAGCTTTCATTACAGAACACATGCAAGCTCAGAGCAGACGCTACTAGGGTTTGTTGCTATAATGTTACTACTGAAAGCATCCATATAGTGATATGGATCACACCCTTCACCTTTCTAATCCACAGTGTTCTGCTTGTAGATGCAATCATTATGCCCAGAGAGCAAATTCCCTTTAGGCCCTAGATAAAACATATTCCTAATTTGGATTTTTTAAACGCTGAGAAATCTGATCCAATTAACACATTGATTGATTTTGCAAAATACTGTGCTAATTACATGCAACCAGTCATTGCTGGGTTAATTAAACATGCATCCAAAAAACCTACAGCACTAATCTAATTAGCAATTACTACAGCTGTCATTACCTCTTTTCACCTACTTTTAAGCTGTGCAAATTCACACCAAGAATCTCAGTTGTGCAAACTCCTTACATGAATAGCTTTCTTCGACTGCAGGAATGCTTCAGCACAGAGATGAAGCTTTAAAAATTAGGCTGAATACTTCGCAGTCCACAATATAACTTCTATTCAGACATCGTTATGATAAACTCATACTATATCCGTCAGTTTTGTCAAAATTACAAGACTGGAAGATTTTTAATTGACATGTGAATTTACTGGGAGTGTACGTAGGTCCTACCGTCAAGTGGTTGCCTGCAAACCTAAAAACATACTTGCATTTCAGAAAACAATAACAACAACAACAACAACAAAGGATGAACATTCCTATATATTCAGACAGCTTTAAAACATTTGTCAAAAATTCTGAGTGAAACATCTGAGAGCACTATTGGCTTATTCAGATTAAAAAAATCATCAATAAAGAAAAAAAGGGTGAGAACTTTAATGCTGTGTGTGCTTTTCTTCCTTAGGCTTGATTAAAAAATATATACCAATTTTCACACACAATACAGGGGTTGTAAGACCTTGATTTCTAGTTACTTGGAATGGCATCATATATAGCATATAAACAGCCAAGTATAGTTTTCACATCAATTCTTCATATAAAAGAATAGAGAGAAGACTTGCTTGAGTTTTAGTACACAATTTTTATTATTTACAAACAGGTTTATATGTAATGAAAGGTAACTATCTATATACTAATTTTTAGTTTGTTCGCTGCAAGTGACCTGCAAAAGCAAACAGCTTCACACCCAGTATCAGAATATAATTCAAATGGAATTTTTAGTAAATATTCAACATGGGCCTTGGATTCCAAAGCCATGCTGCACATGTTTTCTGAAAGAACATTAAGATATTTCTAATTCCATTGCAGTTCAAATGAATCATTTGAAAACAAGGAATCATCTACCCCAGCCCTTGAATTTGACCTTGAACAAGTTAAGTCAATAGTCATTTCCAATACCCTAAAAAAGAGCTTGGACAGTTTAACAACAATGGCCCAGATCTGAGAGCAGATTTCCAGAGGACTGAAAAAACTGGCATACAAATATGCTGAACTCTTCTGCTGGAAGCTGATCTCTGTCTGGTGTGCCAGATCTGCAAGAGAAGTCGAGGGAGAAGCAGCTGGAGAGTGCAAAAAGCCAGCATTCCGCTAGTAATCACTAGTGCTGTGTTTCCTAGCAGTAGACTCCAATACTTCCTATCAGGGTTCTCTAAGCTCTTCCTGTAAAGTTGTTAAGGTATTGTTATAATGATAAAGTCCTTCACAGATTTTCTGTCACACAAATGCCTTTTCTTCTTTAGTTTAAGAGTTGAGAACATTATTTAAATTTTATCTTAGATTCAGTGGCAATGTGAAAATTCATTGGGCTGGAAAATGTGCATTGTCTTTCCACAGTGAATTTCAATAATAACAACAGTGTATTTATCTGGGATGTTTTCTGTAGGAGTATGGCATCTTTTATTTTTTCTTCTCCTTCTGCAGTTGAACATTTTAAGTAAAAATAAAGGTACAGAGTGAATGCAGGCATGTGGGAAAGAGAACAAGTGGTTTCTGTGGTAAAATACCCCTTGCCATTATTCATTGGTGTAAATTGTGTGGTATATTAGTTTTCAATGAAAAGTGAACTCCAACTGAGATCGATCAGTATGACATTAACTAGTCACAGCTTTCTAAGTACCTCACGTCCATTTATGTTTTACACTCTCCAGCCATTATCTTGCTGTAAAAGTAGACCTGTTTTTGTAGGGAACAGACTAAAATCTCATCTTTGTTGCCAATAGAGATATATTGGCACTTCTCACAAGGAAAGGCAAGGAAAACAAGTCAACATTTGGCTTTTACACAGATAAATAATGTTAATTCAGTATTTGTTTATCAATATCCTAGAAACAATGATAGGAAAGTTGGAAAATTTTTAGTCTTCCCTTGTTAAAGACCTTTACACATAAGCCCAGTAATTTCACCTCATTTTCCTAAACAGCTGCAACGAAACATTTGTTGCACTTTAGGTAAAGTTATTGTTGAAACAGAGATCATGTAGAAAGTCTATATTTTTAATGGTTTTTTGTAGTAGAGTGATGACAACTTCTTTGAATTTTTTTTGTTGGCAAATTCTTATGATCAAGTTAAGAGGAACTTTACACAAGTTAATTGTGCTCATGTACATTTTCATACAAGTCTGACGGTAGAGATCCAGCCACGGGTTCTTTAATGTTCCGACTTTCACATTTACACTCTTCTACAATCATGATTTCTTTGACCACTGGAACAGAATCAGTGCAGTTCAGCTCCAGGCGTTTCATGGAGAACTTGCTGGGCAAGCAACGAGAGCAAAAGGTATAAAGATGATCTTCTGAACTAGGAACATGGAAAGAACTACATTTTCCAAAACACAGATTATTCTGTACTGTCACCTTCTCACAGCTGTTATGCGTAACACCCTGAAACAGAAAAGCAGTTTAATATTTCTGATGCAGAAATGGCCCAAGGACTTTGCTAGAAGGCATAAGGGGGAAAAAAAAAAAAAAAAAAAAAAAAAAAGAAAAAAAAAAGAAAAAAAAAAGCTACTGCACTTTTTTCTTCTCAAAACAAATAATACAGTTTTCTAGACAACATCTGTAAGTATGTATGTCTGTGTGAAATAAATTTTGTTTTGGATGTGAAAATGCATGGTCCTTGGCAGATCATGATTACAGAAACACTGAGAATTGATGGTGATTTACAGTAATTACAGCACTTTTACCTATACTGTTTGCTTGTCTTAATGTTACAGAATGGCTTCATCTATGCATGGGACAATTTACCAGTTCTCCGAAATTCTTAGCATAGAATTAGACATAAGCATCAGTTTTCTAAATACAGAAGAAAACAATCCTTGCTTAGGTGTAAGAGAACAACCAGCTTTTCCTGTAAATATTTGTTCTGAGAGTCTGTGTATGCACACACACACACACACATGTGTGTGTATATACATACATATGTATATCTATACATATATATAAATATAAAGTGAGAGAGACAGATCATAATTCAGATCTACAAACAGTCAAGATGTATATTTATTGAATGGATAATTACTCATCCATTTCCTGCCTGCTTACACCATGTCCCAATATCTGCGCATAAAAATAATAAATAACTCTATAAAAATTGAGTCTGCAGGTTTCCAGTGTTACAGTTTAGTAATTTGCCTCATCAGATTAAACTTTTTCATCACAGTCTTTCAGCCACTTTTGCGCAAGTGTTCTGAAGCCCTTTGACTAAGCCACTTAAATCACCCATGTCCCTTTAGTTGCTGATTACAAGAGACGGGGGAAAGGCGTGTTTGTTGATCTTGGATACTTGTTCTTACCTGGGCAAAAGGCAGGGTTCTGCAGTTTTCTTGGTGCATTTCATTGGTCTTGATTGGCAGGACAACCTCTTCAGATGCTGAATTTTTCTTTAACATGAAATGGTCCCAGAATTTCTTGGCATCTTTTCTGTAGGGAACTTCAGACTCTCTCTTGCTGGAATAGTGGGGTGGAGAGAGGTTTTCCACAGGAGAGGTCTCTCTGGATGCAACCCAGGTTCTTGGGTTGTGGTCTGCATGGAGTCCTGCACTGGGAAGTATGAATCTGGACATTTTTTTCTCCTCTTTCTTCTCACTTCCAGATGCTGTCTGTGGAATTGATACAAAAAAGCTTGGTACTTTCAGGGTCTCTTCAATTCCTACTGGGTTCTCGCTTATCCGCTCAGGAGAATTTTGACTTTCAAATAGATTTTTGTCCAGGTTGAGAAAGTGCTGAAATGGCCCTCTGCTTCTCCTTTGCTGGGAATTTCTCTGTAGCTCTGTGGCTCCAAGACATGAGAGCACTAACATCTGAAGGAGAAGCAGTGACATGGTCCTGGAAAGGGCAACCCTGTAGACCTGCTGCTATTGCAGTGAATGTAGTGTGCTACCTTTATACAAGAAGAGATTATGGCAGAGGAGAGGAGGGCTCAGGGGAGACCCTAATGGGGCTAATTGCATTCATTTACTGTAGATTACAATTATGATAGGGAAGTTTGTGCTAATGAAATTCTGCTTTCAATCTGAGTTATGTGTATTAGAAGCTCCTATCTAAAATCTAGTAACCCAGGATGTTGTGGAGGACAGAAGGAATCAACAGGAGGAAATGTTTGGATAAGGTGTCTAGTTTAGGCTGAGGAATTAAGTAAACATTTGAGGTTGTGTATTAGAATGTTCAGTGTGGTCTCCATTGTTTATTTTTACTTTCCATTCCATACAGCCAGAGACTATCAAAACAGGGAGCGTTATTTCTTTACAATAGGAAAAGGCAAGCTGATTAAAGTATGCTGAAAGAGCAAGCTCAATCTGGAGACTGTGTTTTTAAAAGTTAAGTCTAACTTTGGACTTTCAGGTTTGGGATATGACCCTAGGTCTGCAGGACTGACAGACTGCTGCTCAGACAGTTAGAGGAATCTGTCAGGAAGCACTAGTCCTCACTTCATCTTCCTCACAGCAGGTTGGCAGCTGCTGGAGTACAGACATGTCACCAGCACAGAGTAGAAGGTCTCAAGGTGAAGAAACTCTGCTTCCTGGGTTTTCAAGGCCTATCTTACAGTGCCACATCCTGTTCAGGCACCAAAGCCATTCCAGACGTCCTATAAAGTGATAATGATAAATGAGTATTTAAATAAAACTTGTTAAAAATAGATATTTGTGATTCTAGCTATCAAAGTCTCAACAGAAATACCTAAAGACTACTAGACTTTAAAACAGAGGCATCTTTTGCGTAATTACCATGTTATGCAACATGCAAGAAAAAATAATCTGCTAGAAAAGCATATAAAGAAAAGTTTTGGGAGAGGGAAAAGTTGTTTTCAATAAACATTGCAAAAGTAATCCTAATCTTAAAATACAAAAAAGTAATTCTGTTTCAGATAATTTGCCATTTAGGTACACTAATCTTCACACACTCCTGTTTCTACAAAACTCTATCAGTATACTCTAAAGTTTGTATTATTCTTGAAAAATTGTATAGATGCATGAGGTTACTTGACTTTAATTTTCAGGGAATTAATTTCTTGCTTAGAACTGCACTTTGAATCTACACATCATAATTGTGTTCAACAATTTGAACTGAAGCAGTTGACTTTTGGAGCTAAAATACCTTGTATTTGATATGTACTGGTAACAGTCACTCAAAACTATTCAGCAATGACAAGAACATTAAATTTTGAGTTTTCCTTCTTTTCCTCTCTGTTTTAGTTGCTGAAGAGCCCAAAGACTGGGCTGATATTCAGACCTCTGTATTATACTGTATTATGTTGTATTATGTTGTATTATATTGTATTATATTGCATTATGTTGTGTTATGTTGTGTTAGGTTGATACAGAGAATCTGCCAATGCCTTTCAAACATGAAATTTGGATTTTTGAAGCAAGATACATATTTGCAGGTCATCTAAGGATGTCTCTGATAATGCACAGATAAAAATTAAGTAAATTGTAGAACAGGAATGATTTGGCTTCCCAGACTATCTAAACTAAACTGGCCTGGGTTATTGCTGCACTGTAACTGTTAACAATGAATGTATGAAAATCTTAGTATTTACATATATGTAGAGATGTTTTGCTGCTAATGTTACATTGTAGTGCAATGGCAATGAAAAAAAACCTCTTCGAGATCAGAATCACCTCCTAGTACATACCATTCTGTCCTGTAACATACAGCAAGAAGAGAGATCTTTGAGACCTTCAGATGTAAATGCACAAATTATTATTTACAGAAGGATAGGGAAGAAGACTGAAGCAAAGTGGTGTCAGCAAGTCACTCTGCAAGCTGCTCTGAAACCCAAAGGCTGGTATAAGAGCTCTCTTCAAGTTCTAGTTCTAGTTCTAGTTCTAGTTCCTGGGGTCAGGATGGTGTTACCTAAGATCTGGTGAGACCAAAAAGCAGCATGCCAGCTCTGGTTCTGCTAAGAAAGTATAACACTGTTCCTTCATGCCTATAATGTCTGCTTTCCAAGAGGCCAGGGTGGTAAGATATGGGACATGGTGCATCTGTGCATGGTTTGTTCAATTTCTAAATACTACTATAATCTGTTTTGAAATCGGCTGCCTGTATAACTGTGTAGAGGTGGCAGGTCTCTCCTCAACCTCTCTGCTTAGGCAAGAGCGTGCCTGCATTACAAGAAGGCATCCCAGCTCAGACAACAAGGTCAGATAATCATTCTGAAGTTAAAAATAGCAAGCATTTGCATTTGTGGTGACATTGACTGCATAGACTAATAATTGACTACTGGCATTGGATTGGGCACATAATCATTATGTTCCAAATAGACCTAATTTCAGCTTTCTACAAAAAACCCCAACGCTGCTTCTTTTCTAAAAACTTGTTTTCCTGCCTGATTACCCTTTCATATAACATGTTTTCACTGTTTTCTAGTTATTAAATCTTACAGCTATATGCAGCAGTGTCTTTCAAGCAGGCTTTAGTTTGCCTTCATAATAGCAATTTATTCAGGACATTCTGTTTTCACTAGAAATAGTCACTGTGAATGTTTGCCCATCCTTTTAAAACTGTCAGGTCTATAGATGACAAGTGCTATGCAAATGCAAAATTATTCATTTGTTTCAAAGCTGGAGTTTATTCAGTCATTAATGGACATTATTTACACTGCCAGTTGATGCCTAAAAATAATTCTTGGGCAGTGCTTGAATTATTTGCCTTCTGTTGAGCTAAATAGTCTCATCATACCATGACTGATAATAAAATCATTAAAATGGATTTTGTATATACAGTCCAATTCAGTATCTTGTAATTTTTGAAACACATCTGATGCAGACAAACTTGTATCCAGATATATCTTTCACAGACCCCATATGAAGACCTCAGAACTAATGAATTATCACTATGCAGTTTATTCTCCAATAATTGCTCTTATCAAAGAAGGCCATCTGTGGTCTTTGTTTTACTGAGTTTTAGGGAAGCAGATCACATATAGGCCTCATGGGAAATTTTTAATTATGAAACCAAGAGTCTCTTAACAAGGTATGAGATGAAAGAACAGGCAATAGGTTTGTTTAGTTTTGTACCTCCAATTTAGTACCTTTGAACTCCCCTATGTTTCAAGTCATCTGTTGCACTGTTTCTTTCTCCACTCATTTATGTTTTCCTGTTAACATTTCTCTGTTTCTTTTCTGTGTTCTGGCAACAGAACTAAGAACAGCATTAAGTTTCATGTGGCAGCCAAAATGAAGGTGCTCACACTTTAGAACATTTTTTTATGTCTTTAGTGGGGCATGGATGAGCATCCTTTCACATCTGTTGGACCATGTTCTCCTGGCTGTATGTACATACAGAGGACACAGTGAGTGGTTCTGTCTCTGAATGGTACTGGCACAAATGTACTGCCTAACTGACAGTGTACCCAATTCCAGATCCAGCCCATGGAGTTCTCCTGGTTATGTAATTGATTGCAGCAGATTGCTAAGGAGAGAAAGACACTGGGAAAACCTGTGGGACAGGAAAAAGGAGGCTGGGCAAAGACACAGTTCGGGAAGATGCATCTTCCTAGATTGTTGTGAATAATTTGAGAGAGAAAGTTTATTACTGAGGAATTTTTTCTAATACAATTCAAGGAAGATGCACACAACATTTCTTTAGTTAAAATAAAAATAGATATAAACTTAACTTAAAATTTCTTCTATATGCATAAAATTATATTCTTTTGCTCACTCTGATTATATGCAATACTTCAGATACCAGATTCTTAATCACAGAATCACTCTTACAGTCACTGAGGTTGAAGGGGACCTCTGAAGATGACCCATTCCAAGCCCCCTGCCAAAGCAGCATCACCTAGAGCAGGTGACACAAGAATGCATCCAGGTGGATTTTGAGTGTCTCCAGAGAGGGAGACTCCACAGCCTCCCCAGGCAGCTGTTCCAGTGCTCTGCCACCCTCAGTGTAAAGTTCTCCCTCATGTTGAGGTGGAATGTCTTGTGCTTTAGTTTATGGTCACTGTACTCAAACCAATTATCCACCAGGAGCCCCAGGTCCTTTTCCACAGAGCTGCTCTGCGGGAGGTCAGCCCCAGCCTGTGCTGGCACTTGGGGCTGTTCCCCCTCAGCTGCAGGACCTGGCACTTGCCCTTGTTGAGCCTCACGAGGTTTCTCTCTGCCCAACCCTCCAGCTGATCAAGGTCCCACTGAATGGCAGCAGAGCTTTCAGGTGGATCAGCCACTGCCCCCAGTTTGGAGTCACCAGCAAACCTGCTGAGGGTGCATTTCATCCCTTCCTCCACTCCAGGTCATTGACAAGCTGAATAAGATTGGTCCCAATATTGATCCCTTGGGTATGCCACTGACTGCAGGCCTCCTTCTGGACTCTGCTGCACTGATCATGACCCTCTGAGCGCTGCCTTCAGACAGTTCTTGCTCCATCTCACTGTCCATTCCTCCCATCCACATTTCCTGAGCTTACCTGTGAGGATCTTATGGGAGACAGTGTCAAAAGCCTTGCTGAAGCTCAGGTAGACAACATCAGATAGACAACTGCTCTCCCCTCATCGACCTGTCATGCCATGCCGTCACAGAAGGCCATCGCATTGCTCAAACATGATTTGCCTTTGGTGAGTCCACGCTGATGACCTTCTCTTCCTTTATGTGCTTGGCCACGGCCTCCAGAGTGATCTGTGCCAGCACCTTTCCGGGGATAGAGATGGAGCTGACTGGCCAGTAGCTTCCTATGTTCTCTTTGTTGCCCGTTCTGAAGATGACAGTGACACTGGAGTTCCTCCAGTCATCAGGCACCTCTTCTCCATTATTTTTCAAACAAGATGCAGAGTGGGCTTAGCAACAATATCTGCCAGTTCCCTCAGCACCTGTGTGTGCATCCCATCAGGGCCCATGGATTTATAGTTTTGTCTGCCTAGCTGATCTCTAACCCTCAATAGCCAAGGGCAAGTCTTCTTTTCTCCAGCCTTCCTCTCTTGCCTCCAGGGTCTGGGATTCCTGAAGGATGGCCTCAGTAGTGAAGTCTGGGGCAAAGAAGTAATTCAGTTACTCTGCCTTCTCTGTATCTTCTATCATCAGGATGCCCACAATATTCCTATGGGCTTCCCATACAGCCTCTCTCTTTTAACACGTTCCATAAGTTTCTTCTGTTTGAGATTTGCTAAAAGCTTTCTGCTCATCCCTGTAGGTCTACTGCCACTGTTGTTTGATTTCTTGCTCCTGGCAATACATTTGTCTCTGGAGTTGGGAGGAGTGCTGAATACTGACCAGCTCTCCCAGATTCCCTTGTAACTCTAAACCATGGGATTCCTTCTATTAGGTCCTGTTGATTAGGACTACTTCTGATTGAAAACTATACAGTACCTCAATGCCAACATAAAAAAGCCTTGGAAACAAGAGCTATTTTGTTGATATCACTTAAGTGTACTGATACTAAGAACAATATTTAAGTAACACAGAATAGCAGAGTTATCCATACTACAGTCAGCATAGCTTCTTAAAGGGTAGCAAGGGAGAAAAACTTCTTCTCAAGAATGAGGTTTCTGAGGGACAAGGACTTTTTCACATCCTTCTTTAAATCAAGAATCATATTACAATTCATTTTTATATACTGGCAGTCTTACTTGAATTCATTCTTCTTCTTCTTCTTGTATATCTGCTTGCAGACCTATACCTTTTCTTAGATTTATTTCTCAAAATATACAGAATTTTCTCTGTTATATGTGGTTAACTCATGGTACAAATGTCTTCACAGTATTCAGTCAAGGATAGGCCCAAACAGAAGAAAAAATTGAATTTAGAAGCTGATTAGAGTAAACAGGAGGTACATTGTGCTTAACTCTAAGTGCATTTATATTATAAATTTATATTATTTATTTTATAAATATAAGATAGATAATATATATAAATATAAATTATTTATTTATATTTTATATATTGTATAAATATCTACCTATAAATAACAATAAATAAATATAAATAATATAATATTAAATATTGTATATAAGATATTATTTATCTATATGTATTTTATATTTATTTATAATATAAATATAAAATAATCAAATATAAAAATAAAATATAAAATATAAAATATATCTATATTTATTATATATGTATACATATATATTATTTATATTAGTAACTAAAGTTATTATCACTAGAAAATAAGTTTTTGTGCGATTTTGAAATTAAGAAATTTATATTCACCCAGGTGTATTTTGAGGTTTTTATTAACACACATTACAGAGTTAAACATGACAATATATATAGTGTTTTGAATAGAAGAATTACTGTAGCACCAATCTTTTTGATGTAAGTAATGCAGAATCACCAATATTCATTGAATCTTATGCATAATACTCTCAAAGTTATTTTTATAATTTGAGTGAATAAAGACTTGAAGACATTCACTAAAGTATCCTTGTGTAGGAAGAAGGTCTGGAAAACTTTTCTGATATTTTGCTGACTAAATACTTGATATATATTAAGTTAGTAAAAACTCAAGTGTTTTAGAATACTTTGGTTCAGAATAAGTGCTCCTGCAACTTGTTTCCTATCCATTTTTTTCACAATCATTGGCTTTGTGTTAACTGCCTCCCTGTCAAATTTATTTGAAATATTGACATATTTAAAAGATATTTGACAGGGAGTGAAAGTGGTTAAAAGTGACAAGCACATACAGTGCTTACACAGCCCATCCCTGTATAGAATCTAAGGTAACTGCTAGGTTCTTTTCACTTAGCATCTTGATTCTTTTGCTCTTGGGTATGAATTTATGGATAGTTCTGGTGAAGTAAATCCTTTGTTTAACGAGAAATTGTGGCATCCATATGTGAACACCAGAATTTACACGCTCCTTTTTCTTACTTTGAGCTGTTTGAAATGCTCCTTGCAGTGCTGATTTTTCCTCAGTTTACTCGGCGTCTAATTCAAAAACACTGAAGGTGAAAAAATCCGCTAAGCTCCTCAGGACTGTCGGCACATCCATTACTAAACTTCTTAGAAGCCATAATTTCCTATGTTAACAGAAAAAAAATATATTTGTGCTTTTTCTGATTTGAGTATGTTTCATTCTTCGAACACCAGTATCTAATAATAAAAATAAAAGATATAAAGATCTGTGAAAAAATACCTATTTAAGGACTGGAAAAATAAAATGTATTAGTTAAATGTTTGGAACAGTTAATTGTATTGGAAAAAATTCAGCAGCCTATCAGGGCAGAAATATACTTGCTCTGCAATATAAGAATTTTAGTTTAATTAGTGTATTGTGTTTGATATAACTAAGCCAGTAAACTCATGCAGTTTGCACAACTAAAAATCTATTGTGTAGTGAAATCTTCATACGCTGAAATCACTTTAAAGTAGTTCAAGTGAAGTACAGAAAAGGGAAAATTTCCCCTACTCTCACAAAAGCAAACCTGCGGTCACTGTTGTGTCAGATGGCATGAATAATTTATTAGTTACTGATCAAGTAACAAGCACCTTTGTCAAAATCATGACAAAATGATATCATTAATTTATTAAATATTTGGTAGAGGTATTTGAATAATCTCAATAGGCTTTATCAAATTGGCACCAATAAATTCTACATCTTTTATTAAAAAAAGACCCTAAAGAAATAAAAGTTTATGTCTCAGTCAATTTTCCATGGCATTCCAGAGCACACCACTAAAAGATACTGAGAGTGCTTTTTTTTTAGCTGGGTTTTTTTGGTTTTTTTTTTTTTTCTGTAATGAAAACTTTCAGGAATAAAATCAGGTCTAACACCAGATATTCAGGAGTACTTGGTTTGGAGACAAGTAGCAAATCTATGTTGACCTAGAAAACTCCTTAAACAAAGGGGTTTCTGTCTAGCAAAAGTGTCTAGAAATATCTCATAATTATTACCTTTGAAAAAAATCAAAAATCTGGGAGAAATCCTGGAAATATTTTTTGTCTGCATCTCACCTTTTTTATTGCATCTGTTGATAGCAATAAAAAAGGTGAGGAGATTCTGTCCCTAGTATGCTTTTTCTCATTCTGCAATGCACACGTATTTATTGGCAACAATCCTTTCAGGGAGGTTCTTTCCTATATACAAAGACTCTTCAGCTGATCACATGTTGATGTAACTTGTCACAGGCAAGGAGGAAGGATTAGTAACCCATGCGTGACAAAGGCAAAGAAGAGGAAAATATAACCCCTGAAACAGTGTTCTTCAGCTCAGAGAGGAGAGGTGATTCTGCTCTGCCTGTCCCTTGCAGGACTGAGAAATTGCGACAAGGAACCCAAGAAGGAGGTTTTGCAGCTCTGTTGCAAAATGGGTCCAGAGGCTGGCTGAACAGATGAGCAAGTTGGGAATCAATTCCTGGCAGCAGGCGGGCAGATGGGAAGGATGAGAGCTCGTAGGTGCAGGGCAAATTCACCCTACTCACTTCCAAACCAACTGCCACACACAGGCTCCTATTGTGAGGAGTTTTATTTTTTTTTTTTTAGGAAGCCTATGCTTGGATCCTCATTTCATTTTTGTTTGGGTTTTTTTTTGTTTTGTTTTTGTTTCTTTTGTTGTTGTTTTGTTTTATGTTTTTATTTGTTTGTTTGTTTGTTTGTTTGGGGGGTTTTGGTTGGTTGGTTGGTTGGTTGGGGTTTTTTTTTTTGGTTTTTTTTTTTTTTTTTTTTTTTTTTTTTTTTTGTAATTTTAAGGCTGGCAGTAAAAATTTCCAAAAGCAAGATTTTGACAGGTCAAATGTAAGTCTACTATAATGTTACAAAATGGTTATAGTGCAACTGTATTTTTCTGAAATAATAAGTTCTGGCCAGCTGGTTTTCATATTAATTGCTGAGTTTTAAGCCTTTCTTAAAAATAAATCTGGATTTTTAAAAATTATTTTTAAAAGCCTCAAATCCCTAATAAGGACTTAGATTAATACTTTTAAAAAGCCATAGCTGCTTTACTACAAAATATGTTGCACGATTACATTGGTTTATACACACATATAAATCCTATTGATGTTCATATATCAGTGAGTATCCCCAGATAATATCCTAAGATTAAGTTAACAATTTTTTTAATAAATCATCATTTGCTATAACATTTGATTTAGAGATGTCCCATTATTTAATTACAGTAAGAATTACAGCACCATCCTGCAGTTCCAGAAAAAAAAAAAAAAAAAGAAGAAATTTTTGCTTAGGAATGTGAAACAGATGCAACTCTGTGTGGGCAGATCCATTAGGTTCTGAAGCTGGCTTTGGGAGGTAGGAGAAATGCAAGGCTTTGCTCCGGATGGTACTCTGTGACCAGGCAATGTCCAGGCATTGGTATTTTTGTAAGATGTAGTAGGGTATCCACCAAACAAACTCCAGTGCTTACATGACATCACTCACATCATCACCCAAATTATCTGGTTTTAGACAACTGTCTACCCTCATTTCCAACCCCAGCAGCCTTCCTCTTTTTGTGACTGCAGGGTAAAACTGCAGTTCACAACCCTTCCTTTAGGAGAAAAGCAAATCAACTGATGTGGTACTTTCTTTAAAGAAGAAGTACTTTTATGCAGAAGTGTGATGAAAACCTTGAGACCCAGCTCTTTGGTATAAAAATACTATGAGTAAGTGACAGATCAAAGTGTTTGGGGAGATTTCAAAACCTTAACCTGGGCTTAGTTTTTGTAGCTGATCTCTATCCCTTGGTTAGAGGCCAGTGCATCTTCACCTCTGGCAGCATATAAAATAAACCTTGCTGATAATTAGAATGATTTTCTAACACAGCTAACATACTGAAATAGCATGAATGTCCATATTCTTTCAGAGGCATCCTCCATTCATTACAACTTTCTTGAACATATATAGCTGTTTGGTTTGACCTTCTTGCAGTCAGTTGCTTGCCATTTTCCTCGCTTCTGCACAAATACACAATTTCTTCCTCTCACTGGAAAGTGGTAGGAGCCTCTTCTCCAGTTTATGTAGGTTACAGGCTCTCCTCCATTCCACTCCCAGTGTCCAGGATTGACTTGGTCATTCAAACCTGTGTGAATTCAGTAGGACCAAATCAGTGATGTTTATTGTCACTGGAGCCAGATGACAAGAGAGTCAAATTGTTCTATAAGTTGTTCTTCATTTAAAAATTCATACAGTTGCATGCTGAGAGAAAACATCTGATAGAACACAAGCAAAACACAATTTAGGATTTAGTTAGTCCACTTGAATCACAGTTAGTGCCATATGAATAAAGGAAAGTACACTTCTCCACAACAGTGCATTTCTAAAATGTTTTTTTCTCCTTTCATCTATTACATGTCTATGACCTCATAGTTTTGTCTTTTCATACTTGAAATATCAAGGAGTCTGGGCAGCATCAGATGCCTTCAGATTTCTGCTGAATAAAAAATTTGCAGATCTTTGTGGACCTGATTTACATTGTTTAAATTAACAGTTGTAAAATTGGTTTGGGTTAATTAGTACAATATAAAATATATCTTTTCCCCTAGCCTCTGAGTTGCTAAGACCAACAGGCATGGCATAATTTTAGACATGACCTGTCTTCTTATGAGAGACTAAAAAAGCAAGAAAATTGGCATAACAATCTTTTAGTCTTTATCAAATAAGTTTATTTCTTTCAAGTTAACAGAATTATGATACCATTAAACATGATCCAAAACTAACTGTATTTTTCTAAGTTAATTTAGTATACCTAGTAGATCCATCTCAGGAAATTACTGAGGTGATAATTGCAGTTCAGAAACAGAGAGAAAGAACAATCCTGAGGACAGTATAGCAGAAACAAGAAGGATTAGAAAAAAGCAGTAGCACTAGTATATGAGCTAAGACAGTCATGCACAGAAAGGAAGTACTAAGAAGACCTATTGAAATTCTTTCCATTTCTCATTAAATGTTGTCTAGTAAGAAGTAGCTAAATCTGAAATGATATGATGAAATGTTCTTTAGCTTATCATCTAATTAATTAATAAGATTTCTAACATAAGACAACACCATTAAATTAGGAATAACACAGATAATTATCTAAGTTAAAACAAAATAAAAAGAAAAAGCTAAATTAGGGATAAATAAAGTAACAGCTGAAAGAAAGATGAGATAAACAAAATTGTAGGAGCTGCACCAGAACTATTTTTATTTTAGCTTGTGTCAAAATAGGAAAAGTTTCATGACAAAACAGTACAGCAACAGACATCATGATAAACACATCTTTTTGATAAAGACTTATAAAAGTAGCCGGGTCAATTATGGCTTTTTGGTTTACGCCTTGCACTGAAATAATAAAAGCAGGAGAAATTTGAGGACAATACGGTGTTTGAAAACTGGGCTTGAGCTGCTACAGCAGTTTCTGCTTTTCAGCGTGTACAGAAACTGGAGTCTGCAGAGGGGATTTGCAGCCAATATACTTGCCTATCCAAAAGGGCATCTTCCCACTGAAGTCCCACAGCCACTGCATGTGTTGTTCATTAGCTACACTTGTTAGACTCCCCAGGTACCTAAGCTCAAGGAGAGAGGGCAGAGTAATTAGCATTCCACAGAGTGACAGACAGCTCCCATCAACTTATCAACAGTGGGTGTTGATTCTAGTATAAAGCATATAAAAAATGAGTCACAGGAAAACCACAACTTACTGGCATGAAGGAATAATGACATGAAGATGAAGTCTTAAAATTGTGGATTATCTGGGGAGGAACCAAAACCCTAGTCTGGTTTTTCTAACAGAAAAATTAAATCAGCTTGGCAACTGAAGGAAATGCATACAGGAAATATGTGCCTCATACTCACAAACTGTGTTTTAACCTTGGCACAATTATTGATACCTTATTTTCCATAAAATAATGAACTTTCTACACTGAAATCCAAGCCACTGAAAGATACAACTTCATCTATTTGATAGCAGAGCAGGAGATATATTTTTAAAACTGTGTTTTGACAATACTGAAGCTTTGAATAATAAATTTAAGTGGTAATGTTGTTCTGAGAAGTAATCATAGAATCACAAAATCATAGAATGTCCTGAGTAGGAAGAGACTGACAAAGACCATCAAAATCTAACTATTGGCCCTGCACATGACAGCCCCAAGAACCACAAAATCAGCCTGAGAGCATTGTCCCAACACTTTTTGAACTCTGTCAGGTTGGTGCTGTGACTACCACCCTGGGAAGGCTGTTCCAGTGCCCAACCACCACCCTCTGAGTGAAGAACCTTCTCACAGTATCTAATCTAAATCTCCCCCATCACAGTTACACACACATCTTCTAAAATCAACGTTTGGGTTGTTACATCATTCGCCCCCTCCATTTCCTTCCTATCCCTCTATCCCAACCCTTTATTTTTTGCATTTTCATCCTTTTCAGTTTTGAGTTTCAGCTGAGATGTTCTGGTTCTCCATCCTCCTGTGAACCTGCACTCGGTAAATGCAGGCATCTCATGAGTTCCCCCAGTTGTTCATCACAAGAAATTTGGTATCTAAAAAGCAGCGCATTCTTCAGAGGGTTGTCTGCACTGACTACACATTTAGTTCAGATTGGAGAGAAGTTGTGGTTTGTATTAAGCAGACTATTTCTGAATTAAGTCAATGCAAAAGCTCTGCTCTGTATTTGTACTTACAGTACACCAGCTCCAAAGGAGGATTTGCAAACCCTAGCCACTGAAAGGCCTTGCCACTGAAAAATCTTCCAACCAGTACCAAACTTACAAGCACCAGCAGGCTACTCTTAAGCCATTTAGAGATCAGGCTAAATCTTTAGGCATTAAGAGACAAATGTCATCCTTCACATTTGCTGGGAACTGTCAGCCATCAGTGGCTCCACTTTCTTATTTATCCCTTTTTGTGTCTGCATTGATGTATCACTTTTTTTTACATGTCACACCTAATGTTGCCATCCTTCTGGTGCTGAACCTCTGGTGCTGGCATTTCTTTTGTCCCATTTTTCTGACTGCTGCTCAGTCTAAGAGTGATGCCAACCCCTTCAGCCTCCCAGAATACCCTGGGTGGCAGTTGATAGGGCCAGAGCAAACAACACTGTTCATAAAAACATTTTAAGAGAGCAAAAAAACTTTTCTAACATCAGAAAAAGTAAATGGTATTGTAAAGATTTTCATTACTTTTGCCAGATAACAGAGACAGAAGATCACTATTGCTCCAGATGAAGTGATGACTGTCTTCTTTAAGAGCTGGGGCAGCAACCAGGCCTGAAGTATGGTATGGCAGACTTGAGCTCATTATGGAGACCATGAGCAGATATTAGAGTGAAAGCCCACCATTAAGCATGCTGCCTAATTAGAGATCCATGCCTGGAGCTCCATTCCCATAATTGACCTGTATGTCTTCTGAGAGTATTGATCCCATGGATTCCATATGATGCCATACAAATTAGGGAAGCAGGAAAAATTTACATGAGAATAATACAAAGTAGTAGTCCACAATATTCTGCACAGTCCCTATTGCACAGAATCTGGACCATTCCTTAATCTGGGCCCACAGGGACGGGATATGAAATAAATTCATTGTGTTTCTGAGGGGGGATGCTCCTGCTGCAAAGTCCTCCTCTGTTATCCCTGCAGGGCAACCAAAGCATCAGGGGATGGAGTTGCCCTCTGCTCCATGCTGCACGGTGGATCTGCCAAGGCCAGCAAGTCAGCTGGGTGTTAGCCCTTGCCTGTGCAGTCACAGCTCTCCTGGGGCAGGCACTGCGCAGTAACAGCAGGCCCATCAGGGGCACTCTGAGTTCCCAGGCCACCAGAGAACAGCATGTAAGGGTTCACACTGACACCTGTGTACACTCTCCTCACCTAGAGGTGTGGCAGAACAGCCTCAGAACTGTCTGGTAGGAGTCAGGATTGTGCACCCACTGTGGCAGAGTCCCCCAAAACTGCACCCAGTGAAGGTGTCAGCCAAGCTTCAGCTGTGCCTCTCATCAGGGTGAGACGTGCCTGTATGTCCAAGAGTGACAGGTTTCCACCCTTCTGGGCCAATCTGCCAGGCACAGAATCTCCAGTGAGCTAGGAACAAAGCTGTTACACTGACAAACACTGTTGGGAATTTTCATACTCCATCTTCTTCTACAGGCAGAGTCCCGGCGAGCAGGCATAGTTAATTTAGGGTGTCCTCCCAAGCTAAGTGCTTCAGCAGCAGGATTCCATTCTGCTTCCCAGTGACTGTGGTTGCACTGACCAAATGGACCTGAGAAGAGCTTTGCACAGCGGTTTCTGTGGTATCACTACTAGGTGAACCAGAACAAAAATAGAGCTTTTTAACTGACTTCTGCTTAAAGACACTCAAAACCCAGGAACTAAGTAATTTACTTTAGGTGAGCATAAAGCATCATGCACCAAAAAGCATCAATATGTGTCAGTAACTGCTCTACCATTTATGACATACAGGCGTAGTCTGAGCAACAACAGTTTCAGACTTCAATCCATGTACCAGGGAGAGATTCATCACTGTGAAAGGAAAGCACTACAATAATTATAATGTAATCTAATCTTTTCTCTATAAGTACAGCTTCACAAGCACATTACTGAAGAGAGAACAACTGTTCTAATGGTGATACCTGTTTAGGGGTGCTATATATTTTAGGGAAATGAAAGAACATAGCACTTCCATAATGTTACTCACTGAATCTTGAGGCATAGGATCAGACACTGGAATTTACAAGATAATGTTATTTATGGAGTGTGCATCTAACACTTCCTAATGTAAATTAGTCAAGATAAGGCGTTATAATGCCCTATTAGGGAAAGAACCCAAACAAAACCAAAAACAAACAAACAAACACCAAGCAAAAGAAGCCACAACAAACCCTGACACGCCACTTTTTTCTGTGCTAAACCATCCATTTAAAATTGTTCCTGTGTGCTTTATAATTTTTGTTACTGAGTCAAGAGCATCCTTTATCCAGTTGCACAAATTAAGGAAACATTTTGGGTAGCTATTAACCTTGAAATATTATTTGGAAAATACTTAGCAGAAAGCCTTTACTGATTTTTCATCAAATTGTCTGATACATTTGAAAGTCTTGTACCATTTTGGTAAATTTAACATCAGTAAAAGCACACTTGACTGAGTATGAAGGTCTCCATGGATCACAACATTTTATTTGGACTGCTGCAGTAAATCTGTGTTGTATACTGACATTGAAGGGTGTGGGGGGTGACTGAAAGACTGTGCTTATCTCAGTCTTTTGTTTGGTCACCTAGGGAGTTATTCTGATGCCTTGAAATTGGTGTCTAGTGTTGCTTACAACACCTCCTATTATTCGGAACATTCAGATGAGAGTGGCAGACATGATGCAGAGCTTGCAGGAGCCCTGCACTTCCAGACTGGCGGTTGAAAGCCAGACAGCATACACAAGGCCTTTAAAATTACTCTAGGTACTTGGATCCATCTGCTGGAGTCACACACAATACTATGAGTTAAACCAGTCTCTTACAGAATCAGTACTAGAAGAGGGCTACTGTCCTGCTTTGCACTGGAGAACACTGACCCATCATGAAGGATCTAATCTATTACTTTAGATGTGGTTCTGCCTGTAATTCCGAAGGACTAGGGCCACGTGTAGCTGATATAATACCATAAAACAAAATACCATGTCCTGCCTTACACAGCTAGCAGTAAAGGACCTGAAATCTAATAATATTTGGGCTTTAATTAAATGTTCAACTTCAAAAAAGATAAAGGCGAAATATAACAAGGCAAAAGACAAAACTGTGGGTTTTATCTATACATTTCTTCCGTCCCTTCAGTGGCAGCAGTGAAACAATCTCACACACAAATGAGCCCTGCTGTACTGACCCTTGGGCAGGACATGTTCCTATTGGATAAACAAGAGCTGTGGCATAAATCATCAAAATTGCTTCTAAATCAGACTGCTGTGGGATCACTCAGCCATAATATCCCCCAGATGCTTCTTTTCACGTTGCCAAGACTCTCTTCATGCATACAAATAAAGCTAGAGAAATGAGTTCTTAAACCACCTTTCTCTCCAATGAATTGGAGAAGGGTTAGAAATAGCACAAGATTTTCACAGCAATTAACTGAGATTTCTCTGTTCCCCCCATCCCCAGTTTAACACTGATATATAGAAACTTGTGTCAAGACAAGCACATATTTTTGTCTGCTTCTACCCCAAACATGGAAACTAAAGAATAGGGTTGTATACCACCTGTAACAGATGGATACAATGCATGTCAATAGAAACTCAAATAGGCCTGCATTAGCCCATGCACATGTAGTTATGTCCAGACAACAACTGCTTCCACAATAAATTGATAGCATTACTGTGATGGAATAGAATCATAGACTACCGTGTTGGAAGGAGCTGCAAGGATCATCTGGTTCCAACCTTTCTGGGCAAAAGGACAGTCCAGACAAGATGGGCCAGCACTCTGTCTAGCTAAACCTCAAAAGTATGTGGTGTTGGGGAATCTACTATCTCCCTGGGGAGAGTCTTCTAACGGCTGATCTCACGGTGAAAAAAAATTATTTCCCTTGTGTGTACTTGGAATCTTCCCAGGAATAACTTGTTCCTGTAGCTGTTCATCTTTTCTATGTGACTCCTTGTAAAAAGGGAGTCTCCATCCTATTCTTAGCCACTCTCTAAATATCAAAATACAGTGATAAGGGCTCACCTATGCCTTCTTTCTTCACATGTCAGGCTTTACTCTCCTTTGATCAACTTTGTGGCCCTTGTCCAGACACTTTTCAGCCTGACTACTTCTGTATACTTTTTGTATAGCCTGTTCCCAAGTCCATCATGTAAAGATTGCAAGATTGTCTCAAAAAGGGAAGGGCAGGAGACTGTTAGTGAATCAACGTCAACAGCGCTTGGGCTCTTTTCCCTGTTCTGCATAACAGAAAAATTCTAGCAAGGCAAATGAATAGGAGCTTAAAATTTTTATGCCATTTTTGTAGTAGCAAAAAAATTATTCTTTTTTTCATGGAAGCTGGCAGATTTACTGAAAGTCAATTCTAATATTTTCATTTAATATCTAGTTTGTTTGATCTATTGAAAATTGACGACTGACCTCCATGGTAGTTTTGTTTCCCTATTGGAAACATTTAAATGTCAATAGAATCAGTATTAATAACAGAAACACCACAATTGGTGGTGATGATTGCCAGAGGAGCTGGGGAAAAGCACAAAATAATATTTAATAAGTTATATTATTTTTCACATTTTAGCGTGTTCCTGGAGCTGTACTTTTGTAAATCAGTTCCAGATGGAGGCAAGGAGTACCGGGATAAATCTTCCTTAGTCTATGCTAGTATGACATTAATTGAATTAGCACCACCCTAGGATTCATTTCCTTGTGGATTCAGTGATATGCCTTGATTTTCTCTGTAGTTTTTTTTTAACACTGTCCTTTAGTTACTGTTGTTTACATTAATTTACTTTTATTCAGTTTAATGTCTACGTTGCACACTATGAAGAAGCTACCTACAAAAAATATGGGTCACAAAGACCACACTCTTTTAGAAGATAGGAAACACCTCCCGGAAGACTGGCATATGGTTCCAAGAGATCAATTCACTGTTGAAGCCTTCAGAAAAAAATATAAAAATATTCACAGTTTATAGCTTTATTTGTTAACAAGTAGCATAATAAAAGCAGAGAATAATGAAAAATTGTAAGAGCTGAAATTGTAAGTGAGCCAATTAATAGAACAATATTTAGGGTCAGCTCACAAGAGGACATAACATTTACATTTTAGTAAAGAATATCTTCTGTCAGCTGGGAGGTAGTAGTATCAAGATTTTTCTTTTGCATGTTGCCAAGACAACATAATCTGGCATAACTAAGTGGAATGAATCATACTCTGTTTCTATCATTTCCCACTCTTCCCTCTTTCAATTTTCCTTTGGAGTAATGGAGAGGTCTGGAGTAATGGAGAGGTCTGTTTAAGCCTTTCCTAGTTTTCAGTGCTCATAATTCAGGACAAGGTACAGAGTGTGCCTATCCTTGGACAAGCTTCAAGATACCATGGCTAACATTTTTTCCAGTGCTAACCTAATACCCCTAAAGCCAAAATCTCAAAGCATGTATCCAGAAAACAAGACTGGCAGGTTTTTTATCTCCTATTTTCAGACAACAATTATTATTATTATTATTGTTGTTGTTGTTGTTGTTGTTGTTGTTGTATATCCTTAAAAAGTCAGAAAGGCACTGTTAAATTGAATATAAAAGTTTTCAAATAGTTACAGAATCTTCAAAGCTACGTTTTCAGAAGAATACAGTGAGGCACACAGGAGCTGGCAATATTTTACCATTGCTATATCAAGAGGAGGTAGTGCCAAGGAAGTGGTGGGTAAGAGAGAATTCTGAGTCTCTACTGACTCCAAGTTTCTCTTCTCCCAAACCAGCTCTCCCTAAATTAGGAAAGTATCCTCACTGCAGATGGACAGCTTTGTGAATTCATGCTGTGATTAAGATAGCATTGCCTCTTGAAGCATTATGAGACTAATATTTCTATCATCCACTGTGTTTGAATCTCAGGATTTGTGCAATTTTTGAGGGGAGCTGTGCAGAGCAGCGAAAGCTGGGCTTATCCAAATAAATTTGGTCTCAAGAGCAGCATTCAGCTCAGGGCAAAAACAGTGCACAGCAAATGGATGATGATCTCTTACTGTTCTCTGCAAGCCCGAGCAGCAGTGTTCCAGGTGACCTTATGATTCACTACCAGGAAGTAGCAGCTGCCCTCATGATAGGTCCATCCAGAGGGACATCTCTTCATAGTTACCTCCTAAAATAAAAGTGGAAGAGGTAAAACAGACTTCTGTCTATGCACAGATAGTCTGTGCTCTAATGTCCAGAATTAAACCATGAACTTTGGTGTCTATAAATAAAGCTACAGCATTGCTTAAAAGATCAAAATCCTCTAAAGATTTTATATTAGTTTGGACACTATTTTCTGTCTCCTGTAGTCTGTACAGAGAAAGCAGTGCAACAAAATTCAGCATGACATCTTAAGTGGTGGGGGGAATATATGTTTACAGAATACCTAAGTAAGTTTATTTTACTAAATTGCACGTATTGTCCCACAGACTTCATTCACTGACTGTGTTATGCCCCCATCTTCACAAGCACCACAGCACTAATGCTCATGTGGTTTGTCCAGGAACACCTGTGGACAGAGAGAAAAGGCAACCACAGCAGTCAAGTCCTCATCATATTCGTGGGAAAATTTTGTTTCTGCTGAAAGCAAACCTGAATCTGGATAACATTTGTGCCCTATTCAATTAAATAACAGTTGCAGGAAGGTCCTCTGCTTTAAGGTATCACCAATCATAATGCTCTGACACAGATACCTACAAATAGCTACATTTTTACCTTGCTTTGGGAATTCCAGAATTTCCATGATATCCCATCACACTGAAATAACTTCTGTGTGCTTTCTTCATAATGCAAGAGACCATTTAAATCTGGTGTACAAGCCTTTTGAAAAGAGTTAAAGTCCTGGAAGAGAAAATGTCATTTGAAAATTTGAAGGAAAATAATTACACAAAACAAGTGAAATGAAACAGATTGATTAGGTCTTATATTAAAATTGTATGCCATGAAAACTCTTCTAGGTGTTAAATCATTTTGGAAAACAACACAACTGAAAACAGATGGTGAAAATGCCCATGGAAAAGAAGGTTTCATACCTTATGTCTTGATCTTGGTTCAGCTGCAAGTTCTGCCTTATCAGCCAGTGGGATTTCTGTTTTCCTAGAGGAGATTACATTTATCTGTGGTTGTGCCTTCTTGTTGGTTTCAGCTGAGGAGGTGTCATCCTCTATTTTGAGCGATACGATCCCATGATACTTCATTTTACAGTATCACACAAGAAACGGAGAAGAAAAGAGAGGGTTACAAGCAGCTCTTAAATAAACTAAATTAAAATAATAAAAATTTAATTATTATACAAATTATCATAAATCAAGGGAAATTACACCAAAGAAAAAGAAAGATAGAAAAATAAAGTATTAGACATAACAAATTATTAGGAGTGATAAAGCCTGGAAAGAGCAGAATCAGAAAGAAATCATGGAAATGTCCAACCAATACCCATAATACTCTTACTTTGAAAGTCACATCTGTTTCATTTCTAAATACAGATGAAGGATGAACCTGAAAAATGTAGAACAGCATAATGAGATGGGTATATTAATGTATTATAGAAACAAGAAGACTTTATGTAACACTCTACTACTAGGCTATACATCATTCAGAGCATGTCTTGGTTTAGTTCTTTCTCTTTTAGTATAGAAACATATAATTTCTGAAAGGAGCCATTAAAAAGCACAAATTACAAGTGTAATGCTCAGTGTTCATAAAACCAGATTCCAGGAACTTTTAAGGTCACAATAGCAGAAAGTTACTAAATACCTAGCTAAATCAATATAGCTTAAGCAGGAGAATCAGTGGACAAGGTTTAAATAACTATTCCCTGTGTAAGCTAACAGTATTTTCAGCTTTATAACTTCAGTACCAGATGCACAGCTTCTGTACATTTGCCTGGTTCCACCAATTTCTAACTTACCCATAATTTTTATAAGATTGGAAGTTTCATAATTGCTGAAGTTGCTTCATGACTTTTTCCTCCCCCAAGTCTTGATTTTATTCCTCTCTTGCATACAGGGATCCTCAAAATATTTAGTGTGGTTTTGGCTTTTTCCTTACAGTTTTTTTTTTTTTTTTAAATAGCCTCCAGGTCTGACTCAGAGCAAACTCATGTAGTTTATAGTTTTTGTGTGGTCAGATAGAATTGCTACAAAAATGACAGTTAAATGAAGATATCACATCACAATAAATTCACAAATCAGTTCATCACTGAACTACAGAAGTATCTTACTATTCTGCCATTTCCAGTTGCTCTCAGCCTGGTTGTTGACCGATTCACCAAGCTGTGCTCCTGCCACAGATCCCCTCCATGCTCCCTCTTCCCTTTGGAAGGAAGCAGTGGGATCCCTTCCAAGGAAACATTGCCAGGCCTGGAAGGTGATGAGGAGCCTGAGGAAGCTGGAAACAGTGTGCCTCTCCCCCAGAAGTCATGCTTGCTTTGGCCAGAAGAATAGTTGCATTGACCTGAAAGCATAGAAAATGGCAGATGGTCAGCTCTAACTGCATGAGCAAAAATAACTGGTCATGTTGACATGGGCACATAAACAGCTTGTGCTTAAAAGCTGGATGATTCTTTCACTTGAAGTAGTTGATTTGCTGTTTGTTCAGTCACCCTTGTTTCTGGGGTTATCTATGACTATAACTGCAGCTACTATCTATGTAAGATTTTATATGTGATGCACCTGTCTACCCACAGGTCAGAATTTCAGCCAAGCATTTGCTTTCATTCTTATACTGGGCTTTGAAGTGCTGTGGTTTTTGGCCATGAATATACAGGTCTCTTTAACTACCATTGATGATACTTCCATCATCCCCCAAAAATCTTCTTCTCTGAAATCTAGGATACTGCTGTTTCAATGAAGTCACTGTGTCAGTTAAGTCCTGATTTACACTAGGAATATTTAGGAGAAAACAAATCGAAATTTTAAAGGGGCTTTTTGTAACATGAAGCCTAATTCACTGCAATGTGGATATTTTAAATATTGTTTCACTAAACACCAGAAGAAACACTCTTCAGCGGTCAGAGGCTGCAGCTGCTTTTCTAGTTATTTCTATTTTTCTACTATTTTCCTATGTTTCTATTTCTAGAGTTGCCTTCTTTTTGATCTGATTTCAGACACTCCACATTTGATCACTGAAAAACACAATGATAATGCAGTCTTCAAAGACTAAACTATTTGCTGTGAAGTTGTGGACTGTGCTTTTTAAGCATTGGAAAATATATTGCTAAGAGAAGGGTTAATTTGCTACATTTCTTTTTTGAGAGGAAAGTAAATCTCTTTTATAGAGTGTGCAACAACTAAATAATAATTGGAAAAAACATCTAATGGATCTAAAACCAGTTTTTCCCACTTTAATAAATGCGAACTGAACTCATGTTGTTATGAAAAGTGGTTTCTTTCCTGGCACTTTTCACATTTTATACTCGTTGCTTTCCTCATGCTGTGTTTCCTAAGAGGATGCATATGATTGTGTGAGAGAATAAAGGGCCTGCAAGTGTCAAGCCTGTTTTCTCTAAAAATAAATTAGGCAGTTTGATCTAATGGTGAATGTTAGGAGCAACTCGTGGTTGAAAATAGGTAGCTACTCAGCCAAGATTGTCCCACCTTCTTAGTCACAAAGATCAAAAGAGAATACCTCCTTTTGAGTCCAAAATTTTCACTACAGCTTTTGTCCGTGTGCCAAGAACAGCATTCACAGGGGAGTTCAGAACTACTTCAAAGACTTCATCATCTTCCTCTAATCCATCATAGGTAATTGCTATATTCCACATCTTGGTTGACACTCCTAACAGAAATAAACATTTTAATTACTCTTTAAGTGCTATTTCAATCAATCAGGGTGTCAAAGAAATTGATTAATTAACATGTCTGCAGCTAGAGTGGAGTAGATTGTGTATGCTGTTGTGCTCCTACTGACTGACTGGACTCCTGCTGTTCTTCCAAATAACATTAAGTTTGAATTTGTTCCTGGGCAATGATGATTCAGTTGAAGTACATACACTGTAACAAAAAGCTGCTGTAGATGTGCTAAATTGCTCTGCAATACATAGATTTAGGACTTCCACAGCAATTTTCAAGAGAAAATGTATCATAGAGTTTGTATCTGAAAAGTTTAACTTTAAAGATGGAACAGTTATTTAACATACCTGCAAATGGATCAAAAATCATGTTAGATTGATGTGCAACATTTTAGGCAAACCTTACCATTGTTTTTTCTTGTTTCCTTGTCTTTACTGGGTAATTTCAGAATTGTATGTGAATGAAAAAGGGCCTTGGACACCTTGAATAACCTAAGTTGTTCTCAGTTTTGTCTAAATTTGACCTGTGTCCTGGGCCTTACCTATAATGACTGAAGTCTTTAAAGCATCCCACAGATCAGCTCAGGGTGAGTCCTATCCAGCCTAGTTGTTGGGAGATTAGGAGACAATTTCAGCACTGTTGATATTTTAACCAAAGTAAAAGACCATAGGCAATCTTGTGTTAAATAATAATAATTCCAACTCACTAAAGAAGCCTACAGCACTTCCATAAAATGAGCCCAAGTCTTAAATACTATTCAGCTTCTCGCTACAGATATGTAACAGATTTCACTCTCCAAGGCAAGAGGTTACTCTTCTAAAATCAGAGAATTAATTTTAGAGTTATTCAATGCACTATTTCATACCTGGATCAAACTGAACAAACTTGGAGGGAGTCACAGTGAAGTCCTTTCCCAACCTAGCAGAAATTTCATTGACCTGAGAAGAAATCAAACAGTAGATACTATGCTGTGACACATTTCACCAAACCACTGCATTCTGCAGCATGCTGAAGGTACTTTCCACATCTCAAATAGACAGGCCAACCTGTACATATACTCAGGGTGGAAAAAAGGATAAAGACCTGAAGAATAAACCTTCTTATGTGCAACTGTCATTCTGTTCTTACTCATGGCTTAAAAAATGCATCATTAAAAAAAAAAAAAAACCAAAAAAAACACGAGCCCTATCTTATAATATTGCTCATTATCCTCTGAGACTGCTATTTGACAACACCAGGTAGCACTGCTGTTCACCATGCCTGGGGACCCTGCCATACCTGGCTCCTGGAAAAGCACATCCTGTCATCTCAGAAGAGCAGCAGCAACTTGGCCACATTTTCCTATCTGGCCCTTTGTGATATCCTGAAAGAAGCTTTTTCACACAGAGCCTATGTCACTCCCAAAGACCCATTAGGATAGACGTGAACCCTACACATGTAAATATACGGATCCCAGCAACTCCCTGAATTTTCATAGGAGGCACCAGAGGACACCAGTTTCCGCACTTGATGCTGGAATCAGTTTCACTGGTCTCTTTCTGCAACTAATAGCTGCAGTAGCATCACCAGTGTCTGTGAAGGGTAGGATAAGATGGCCCCTGAGGGCATCATTAACAAAATTCCCACTAATTTCAGTAGAAGAAAAATCAAAATTATGTTTCTTATTAGTGCTATAATCCTGAGAAGCTGGGGGGTGGGGTGGGGTGGGGGAAGTGGTATTTCTCTAGCAAGGGGAGCTGATTAAATACTGGAATTTACATTTTATGAGGAAAGATAAAATTTGTGAAGGCAAGTTGCACAAAACCTGTTTTTCAAAATTATGGCGTGCAGCTTTCAGTCTAGTCATTTTGACATAACACAGAGGCAGTTATTGAAGGTCTAGGGGGTTTTCCTCAGCTGTGGGCAGTAGGATGTGAAATGGAGAAGGCTGCCATGGCTGCGTAGTTGCAGTACCTGTACTTCCTGGGCTCCTCCAGCCTGAGAAGGCAAAACAAAAGCCCCAAGGCCCCAGACTGCTCAAAACCTGGATTTTAAAGTGGCAGATCCTGGAAACCAAGCTTCTGAGCACAGTGCCAAAGGAAACTGCCTGCTCTGTTTTTTCATCAAAACTGAAACACTGCTTCAAAATACTCCAGGTTTGGTTAATTAGCATTTCTACTTAAAACTCAAGAAATTTTGTCAGAAGTGTTTCAGCCATCTGTAGTAGCAAGGACAATGTCCCAGTAAGTATAGATCAAATCACAGGCCTATTTGATGATTATTGAATTATATTTGCATCTGAGGAATAAAATAACAGGCTGCACTTATTAAGTTAGATTGTTGGCTTTTGGGTTTACCTTCACAGTTATAAAGGCAGACTCCCCCAGGTATCCTGCCCTGGTGATTTTCAGAGACATCACTCCCTTGTTTTCACACACCTCATATTCAGTGTGTAGCATTTCAATTTGAGACCACCGTAGCTCCAGCCTGCGGGAGAGAAAGGAATGTGAGTTTAGAGCAAAGCCACCTGGCCAGCCACCCCCAGCCCCTGCTGCTCAGGGGCTGTGTGAGGAGCCTTCTCTCCTGACTGCTGTTTTAGCCAATACACATACTGAGTCTTTGTCTCCAAATCAACATATTTGTGTGATTTAACTGATTAGAAAGAGGCAGTAATAAATCTTCCAGACCAGCTCTGATGTACCCTAAACCACACTTGAGTCTGTTTTACAGCCAGAGGGATTCTGCAGTAACTTTAAGAGCATTTTGTCCATAACAACAATAGGCCAAGACAAGATATCAATGTTTATCCTGGTTCCCTTTAGCCTTGCAGTTTTATTACACTCTCACTCCCCAGTCTTTTCTTAGCAATATCCTTCTTTCCACTCACGTCTTCCTTCATCTATCCTCTATCTCTCCTCCTGTAGCACACAGAGTATGCTCTAGGACTTTTCTGCCTCTGTGCAAGGGCCTTCTCTCCTTCCCTTACTTTAGTACTCTGCACACTTCACTCTCCAACCTTTGCCCTGTCTTGTTCCAGGTGTCTTATGCACTGAATTTTAGAATTTTTTATGGAGGGTGAGGGCAGTATCTGAACCTCCGAAGACAGGGGCAGTATCTGAACCTCAGAAGACTGTGTGCTGCACAGGATCGCCAGTAAAGATCTTTCCCTTTTTAAAGCTGTAATAAAAAATAGTGAGAGTCAGAGAAGCATGGATGAGCTGAGCTATTTGCAATTTGGACTTTACTAAAACAAACTTCTAGGCCTTTCACAGCTGACTAGCTCTATCAGCAGTGGAAGTTTCCTCCTGTTCTCCTCTATCCTCTGATGTTAATTTTGTGAGAAACCCATTTAGAAGCTGATTTGCTTTATTTTTGCTAAAGAAGATGGATGTGCCAGATGTAGTCCAGCAGCATTCAAATAAAAGCTGGGACATGAACAATAAATTGTGTATTTTGAACCAGTGATCATTAGGTGATAAATACTTTGAATTGGAAAAATACCTCACAAGCTTTTCAATCCAATATTAAAATGCTATTTTTTCACTAAAATTTCCCTTTGGTCTACTAGCAGATAACTTCAGTGGAGCACCTATTTTCTGCAAGACAAGAGTTTTTTCTTTGCTCTTCTCCTAAAACTGTGCTATGTATTGCCATTCATTTACAAGGAGTTGCATTTTCCTGTGAGAAGTGGCATCACATAATGGTGATTTTTCATCTGCAAGCCAGCACCAAGCAGCTGAGCTGTCCATGCTCAGATGTGTTTGTGTATGGGGACATCTTTTGGCACAGCATATAACTGCCTAAATGCTGCCTCCAGCTCAGCTCAGGCCCTGTTCTCTCTCCAGTGTGCAGAGAAGTGCTCTGCCCCTGGGTACAGCTCTCTGCTTCTCTTTCTTCACCATGAGTCCTGGTTTGTGAGTAGCCAGTTTAGCCCAGAAACATCATATTGTCTTTTTTGGGTTTTTTTTGTTTTGGTTTGTTTTTTTTTTTTTTGGTTTGTTTTTGTTTTTTTTTTTGGTTTTTTTTTTTTTTTTTTTTTTGGTTTTTTTTGTTTTTTTTTTTGTTTGGTTGGTTTTTTTTTTGTTTTTTTTGTTGGTTTGGTTTGGTTTTTTTGGGTTGGTTTTTTTTTTTTATTTTTTTTGGGGGGGTTTTTTTGGTTTTTTTTGTTTGTTTGGTTTTTTTTGTTTGTTTGTTTTGTTGTTGTTGTTGTTTTTTGTTTTGGTTGGTGTTTTTGTTTTTGTTTTTTGGAGGTTTTTTGGGGTTTTTTTTGTTTGGTTTGGTTTGGTTTGTTTTTGGGTTTTTTTTTCTCCTCTGATTAAATAAGTTGGTTGAACACTTAGCCCTGTTTTCAGGAATAAAGAGAATCTTTGCCTCTGCGGAAGAGCTACTCACACTTCTGGCTTTTATCATCAAAGCCCAGTTTGCATGATATTCTAATTTTTCTACATGAAGTTTGTGGTATATCACAAGGAGATATTGGATAGTATGCCTAACACATGCAGTGGATGATAAAGAAGGTGCTGTGTGAAACCCTGAAGGCCCTTGAGAACTGTGACACAGTCTAACCTGGAGGTCAACCCTTGTTGAGCTTCAAGAAGGCTTCAAGAAGGCTTCACCTTCTTGAGGGAAAGAAAGCTTCTCTACTCTAACAAAAGCAATGGCAAGTTGAGTTGTAGCTATGTCCGTGTCTGCATGGCTTCAAGCCCAGCACATGTTCATTTGCCCCAAGGGGAGACAAGCACAGTGCAGCACAGCCCATGTCACCAAGGAGCGGCACTACCTTTGGGGTGCTGCAGAGTTTCCACTGGCATCTGTCACTTGAAACTCCAGGTTGTCTGAATTTACTTCTCGTGATTTGTTGATGACATAAAGTATGATTTTGCTGTTTAAATCCTTTTGGCTGAATCTTTCCTGAATGTATCCACCTAGGAAAGACAAGTTATATGCAGGTGAACCAAAAGCCTGCTAACAAGAACCATGTAGGTCATATAGACTCTTTTCAACTTTTCTTTTTGTTGAGAATCTGAACTTTGAGAAATGCAAGTTTATAGCTCAGCAGCAACATCTCTTCATTATAAACACCTGCCAGTTTCTTTATGTGTAATCTGTTTATCAAAAGGCCAAGTTCAATATTAATATTTTATTTCTTGACAGAAATAAAAAGGTTTCTCAACAACAGCTATTAAAAATTATTTTAAACTCTTTAAGGATTCATAACAAACTTAAGACTCAGGTTTCATTGTTTCATTTATTATTACAATCAAACTTTCCCCAAAAGTTGCTAAGAAATTTTGATTCTGTCTATCAAACAAACATTAACAGGATAGGGTTTGAAATCTCGTCTGGTATGGCCCAAAATAGAAATTATAAAAGAAATCACCTGTTGTTATGTTTTCCAGGTAGCCATAATGAGGACCTCGCAAAATCTTAAAAATTATTTTGTCATCTTCTGTATTGGGGTCATATGCCCTCAGGGACCTGGCAGTAATATAGATCCCATAACTGCCATTCTTCAGCAGTTCCACATCAGAAAAACAATGGAGATGAATAATTTTTGGTGCCATTTTGTCCAAATGATCCACCTAAATCAAAGTTAAACATTCATTTTATAACATCAGAGTATTCTCTGTCCTGCTTTTGCTAAAAGAGCAGTAGCCAGATCAGGGTGGCAATAGCCACTTTGGCTCATAGTCAGCTGCAGACCCCTGAGTTCTAGTTAAGTTGTACTTCACATGAAAAGTTTCCAGGCCCAGATTACCCATCACTTGCCACATGTAGCAGGGACATGTACACTCCGGGAGTGTAACACAAATGCTATATACCTGTGCCCTGATGTCCCACATTTCCCATTGCCCTCATTTTTTATGTCATTTTCTTCACAGCAAAAGATGACTGCAGCAGTCACCTCTTTTTTTATAATAACAATGCCATCTTTTACAAATTCTGGTGAACCTTCTAGCAGTCCACAATGATCATTACTGTTCCCATATCTTCCCCTCTGCTGAAATAGTATTCCTCAATCATCATGTAACTTGAAACTTTGTCATCAGGAAATATTAACAGCCTCTTCATTAGTATCAGGGTTTTGAAACAGAGAATTTTGACATGCAGTGCAACCAGACATACTTTGTGTACTGAACCATGCCAGATAGATACCAAAAATCATAGCAAACAAATCTGAGCCTATGGCAAAGTATGAAGGACTTGAAAACAGGGGAAATGGGAAGTGAACAAAAAAATTCTAGCAAAGAAAGAATCAGAGCAGGCATCTTACACAGACTCTCAGAGAGGACAGGGTGTCTAGGTAGAGAAGCAAAGTGGCTGTAATTCAAGATTCCTGTGTCATCAAGATCAGCAGTCGTACTCACACCCCATATGTGCAAATCACAGGGTCAGGCACCAAGTAGGAAGTCAGAGCAGGAGGAAAGTTCTATCCTTCCCATAGTTGAGATTCCTATGTAAAATTTTTAGCATGCGAATATTAAGTATGTAAGTATTTACTTGCTTATCTTTATGCATTTTGGTAAGTAGTCAGTTCCCCAGGTTAATTATTCATGGAACACAGAAAGCAAACTTACTAGCTGCACAGTTAAATCAGAGACAGCAGCAAGTACCACCTGTCATCAAAACTGCTACATTTTTTACCTTATCATACTATTTATCTCTCTTAAGTAGGTCTGTAGTCACACTTGCCTGAATGGTGAATGTCACTGGCTCGCTCTGCACGCTCCCATTCACAATGAAGCCTTGGTTAGTCCTATCTGAGGCAACAAATGCAAATCTGTCAGTTTGGGAATTCCCACCTTGGTGCTTGTATGCAACATCCCTGTTGTCCACATCTTGCTGTGTGAAATTGTACTTCAGTAGCACAGCCCCATTATAATAGAGATGACCATACTGGGGGAGCTGAGCCAAAAGGAAGGTAAGGTTTTCTTTCGCAGTATCTGGGTCTGAAAGCTGCAGTACATCAGGAGTAAGAAGTGCCATAGCTCCTTCAGTTAATCTTAACCCCATGTTCCTAGATAGAGTGGGCAAAGCCTGGTCAGCTGCCTCCAAGGCAATCTTGAATGTCCCATGCTTAGTCCTCAGTCCATTGCTGATGATGAATCTGGCAAAGAGAGGCAAGGCAGTCTTCAGCATCTGTTCTTGATTCACCATATACTGAAATGAAATGATAATGCAGACCTTTACTACAGGACTTGCCTGTGTTGATACTGCAAAAGTAGAAGAGCTGGGTGGAGCACAAACCCAGGCACTGAGTGGAGTGGATGTCAAACTTAAAAACATGAAAGCAGACAGCCAGGTATATGACAGGAGTTACAATGCACTGGCAGGGATTGTGCAGATGCTAGACGTCTTAAAGATCAACAGTCGTAATGGAGTTGATCTCAGCTTCTAGCTGAGATACAGGTGGAACAGATCTAAAAGGAAAGGCTGCCTGGGGGGCTTATTGTAGCTTCTGGTGTACATATTTTACATATCCTTAAAATTTATCTTCACTTGGTTACCTGGCAGTAGCACCTACAGCTTACAGAAAGAGGTATGTGAATTGCATGACCTGCCTGGTTTGGTTTAGTTTGGATTTCTTTATGTTTTAGTTTGGATTTCTTTCTGTTCACTGCTACAAATCTTTTCTACCCAATGTCCCCGAAACTAAAAACCAAACTGGAGAAAGATTCAGCCTTATCTCCCTTCATGGGTTTCTTTAGGCGCTAACTGTATCTTTAAATTTTCATCTATTCTGCAGAATATGATTTATGTTTCTTTACAAAAGTAAGTAAAGTTTCACTGAAATGCTAAGCTATTGGGCAGAACTGTACAAATTGATAGGATAATATTAATAACATAGATATCCATAGCATAAATTTATCAAATGGTCGTATCTGCACAGTTCTTCCATGCTGGGAATTTCTAACAACAGCCGCATAGTTTCTTGTAGTTCTCTCTCAAATAGTGATGTTTCTTTAGATACACTAAAGATTTGATTATTCACTGCAGATAGTTTTCCTTTCTAAACTAAGAGAAAGGTGCCCAAGGCTATAGAGGAAAATCTGTTGGAAGCTCTGCTTGTTTTTTGACTGAGGTACCATTAGTTTTCTTCATAGTCACTTGTATGGAGCTGAGGTTTTGATTTGTGATTTATTTGTGCTAAATATAGCTAAATAATGTTGATAATATAAGGATGATTTGGTTACTGCTGAGCAGTGCTTATACAGCATCAAGGCTTTTTCTGCCTCTCACTCTGCAGGGCTGGGTGTGCATAAGGAGCTGGGAGGGGGCACAGCCAGGACAGCTGACCCCAGCTGACCCAAAGGATATCCCAGACCATCTGGTGGCATGCTCAGTGTATAGAGCTGCGGGAAGAAGAAGGAGGGAGGAGGAGACGTTTGGAGTTGTGACATTTGTCTTCCCAAGTCACTGTTGTGCGTGGTGGAACTCTGCTTTCCTGGGGATAGCTGAACACCTGCCTGCCCACAGGAAGCACTGAATGAATTCTTTGTTTTGCTTTGCTTGTGCGCACAGCTTTCAATTTACCTATTAAACTGTCTGTATCTCAACCATGAGTTTTTTCACTTTCACCTTTTCAGTTCTCTCCCCAGTCCTACCAGGTGGGGAGGGAGTAAGCAGCTGCCTGGTGCTTAGTTGCCAGCTGCAGTTAAACCATGACAGAAGCCTACCAGCTGGGTGTGGGCTTTTGCCATACAAGTGACAGCATGGTCTGCAGAAATTTATTATTAAATTTAGTTGTGGAGAAAAATAAGGAGAAAACCAATCTTTTAGCCTTTAAAATTCATCTTCGATTTCATGGGCAAGATGATTATTTATGTATTTTCTTCTGAAAAGAATTACATGGAACATTTTCATGCCTGTAACAAAAACTTTTGAGGGTATATGAAACTAAAAATTGCTCTGAAAATGTTTCATGATCCTTCATGTCCCATCAACTTATAGCATGTATGAGTTAACAGTCTTTCTACATAAATTTCAGCGATTATGCCGCACACTACATGCAGAAACGTTTTGTAAGGTGTTTTTCACACAGGTTTGTTCTGCCTGAGTCAGAGCAGAGTCTAGTGTGCAAAGAAATTTGTCTCTACTAGAGCGGGACAGTTGTTTCAGACTGTATGAGGGCCAGCCTAGCTGGCTGCTTTCCATGTAACATTATTCTACCATACTTAAGTGAAATGGGGAGTGGCTGACATTTACTGGATTGTCTGTTTCCCCTTGGTCTCTTGACTGCAGACCTTGAAGATGTACTTTTAAAATTACAGGGTCAACACCTAATGCATTGCTGCATGACTTGAAGGTGAGTGACTTTCAGTAGGTCATGGAACATCTTACTGTGTCACACAGACTGTCCATGTAAAACTCCTCATTGCCTTCACCAAGACTGGATGATTAGAGCTTGATCACTTGTAAACTGGCACTGTGCCATGAAACAGATGGGAATGAGCATAGGCAAACCAGGGACTATGTAGCAGTTTGAAATATGTTTACTGAGGATGGTATTCCCATCTGGGAACCTAGAGACATCTGCCTACACTGACCTAATGCTATTGTGCCAATGGTGAAAGGGTTGTGCTATTTGTAAACTATCTGAAATCAAATACAGAACTAGAATAATGATGATAAATACTGTCTTAGGAGAAAAAAGGGTAAAGCACCTTCAGTTAAGACCTTAACCTTCTCTCAAAACACCTGGAGGATTGCAGCAGAAGTGTATTTTTTGTCATTCTTTTGATGGTGTAAAAACATTTGGATGATGTCTCAAACAATACTTAGTGAAAGACTTAAAAAATTCAGTTCATTAATTTGAATATTCATCCAGCCTTCTCCAGAATGCCAGGTAGGAATAAAGCTCCTGCATGGATACGTCAGACTGAAATTTACCATGAATTTCATTCACTGCTCAGTTTCACAGGTGATGAAACTGCCTGTGTCCAAGATGTCCTTCTGCACTTTTGGAGATTTTGTTTTTTTGTTTATTTCTAGTTTATGTCTACTTTGTAATTTCCTCAGGAATGGAGAGCAGCCAGTATTCTCACTCTGATAAAATTTAGGATACAATTCCCAGGCAAAGTTTGGAGGACATGTTGCATGGTTTGATTTTACAACTATCAGCATTTCATGCTTTCTGCAGTTTGATGGCAATGGAGTTGGCTACAGGACCTACCATCTGTCATGGCATTTAAAAGATAAAAATGGAATCATGAATAGTGCCAACTCATTACAAAATCGAGCCAGCATGTCAAAATGGAGGACATTAGCATGTTCTTTTAGCATTCTGCTGCCATCATCTGATGTCAGGTTGCTAATCACTTGAAGTCATCTGTCCAAACAAGCACTGCCAAATCTTTCTTCCAGGCCAACAGCACCAAACAATACAGGTAAATTTATGTCTGAAGGAAGTACTTTAGTGCGAAGTAAAAGTCTGCTCAGTTAATTCCTCCTCCTCCTCCCAAAATTACCCATATAATTAGTTCCTTGTTGAAATAATAATACTGTTCTGCCAGAATATTTATAGGTCTACACAAAACCAAATTATTTTCCAAATTATAACACCAAGGAACTTAATTATTGGGATTAAAATAGTTATAAAATATCAGTATTTATTAAAACATCATAACCTCACTTTAATAAAACTGACTTTCTGGTTTGCTTCTGAGCCATTGACCTAAACAGAAAACATTGGGTTTATCCACATTTGCAATTTGCCTAGAATTGTTTGATCTGCTTTTGATAGTGTGATATGGGAGTCATACTGACACAAGCCACTATACTACACTGCCCAAACTAGGGCTTGCATGACTACAACCTTACTTGAATAATCTAATTCTAGTTTTGGTGAACATGTTACACAATTAAAAAACATAAAACTAGGGAATATTTTCTCACTTTTTCTGTAGTGACCATAAATGAATCAGACAAATTTCTTAACTAGAATTTCCACCACACTGAATGCAGTGGAAGGGATGGTTAAAAATGTTTCATCTGAGGAAAACTTCAGAACAACTTTTGAGTTAATTCTGGACAATGTTACCTGATCCAGTATTATAGGAAAATTTATTTAATGTCTTCTTGTCCCACTTGCTTGACTTGCCTGCAAAAAAGTTCACAAACTGTATGATGCAACATGTTCTTGAACTTCATCGTGCCTCACAGAAAAAGCCATTCTGATCAGAAGTCTATTCTTGGAGAGTGTAAAAATGGGTCTTTTCTGAATTCCAGCTCTTAGGAGCCAGCTCTTTAATTTTTTTTAGTCATAAATGAAAAATAATAAGCTCTTAATTTTGAATTTTACAGTAGGCCCATCTTCTGTCGAAAGCTGTTTTCAGCGAAAATTACCAATAATAGCAAAGATTAAGTAAGTATTCTTCTTTTAGAAATATTTTCTTTATTTTTGGGCTTTTTCTTTTCCTTGATTTTGACCTTTTTTACAAAACTGTCCGTAGTACATCTGCTCTTTATCTGATGATAATTCATTGCATCCTTCTACTTTATAACCAAGAAAGGTTCATTTAAGAACAAAATGAATGCACCTAGTATAAACTGTTCTAAGTGGAAAATTTCAGAAACAGGTGAAAATAATTATCATTAGTCTGCTGAACTGGGCCTGTAGGCAAACCTATGGATTTACCCCAAAATTTCAAGTGTCTACATGAATTTCTGAGTATGTCAAAATAGCATGTCAATGGTAGTGTCAAAATAAATTAAGTGGACTGGTTTTCATTATATTCCAGAATACTTAGGGATTCAAATAATCAAATTAATATGATAAATTATAACAGATAAGAAAGCTGTTATTTAATACCTTAATGGACCAGCTTTATCACATCCAGCTGTAGCAAGAAACCAAAAGAAAATTCCACCAAGTGTGTTCTCAGTCCTTCTCTCTCACTTAAATCTTAACATCTGTGTATGTCTGGGTTCTATAATAATGTTGAAGCTAGTATCGAGTAAATCTGTCTCTGATTATGTTTTCAGAGTCAATGAGAAAATGCATTTATTACCAAAGCATTCCCAACTATATTTATTGCAGTAGAAATAGATGTGCTATATAACAATTGGGAATTCACACAGAGCCTCCAGCTCTTTTAACAAATTCTTTTGGGGTTTTTTGGGGTGATTTTTTAATTGGATGTTGCGTAGTGCAGGTTTTTTAAATACCTCAAAAATTCAAGGGGAAGAGCTTGGGGGATGGGGTACTGTGCCTCACCTGAATATATCTTCACGAACAACTGCCTTGGCTTTGTGAACGTAGCAGACAATCTGTCGTGCTACATCCATTTGACTGAAGCTTGTAATGGGGATGCCAGGATAGCTGACATACTCTACTTGTCCATACTGGGGTGGGGAGGTTATCACATAAAGGAGCTCCTCTGGCTTGTCAGATCCATCCAATGCAAGGAGGACATCAGTTGTAATGTAGTTGCGATCTCCTTTTGGCACTCTAAGAAGGCTTGTAAAAACAGCAATGTCTCCTGCAGAATAGACAAAACAACACTAAAATAGTCATATTGAACTGGATGATCTCTGCTGCATTGTTTAGCCACAGGAAAGCCGTCACTGGTAGAAAAACCATAAGGCTTTAAGATTATAGAGAAATTCAGCATGGAAGGAACTTCAAGATATCTTTATTCTGACCTTCTGCTCAAAGTAGGGTCAGCCATGAGATCAACCATAGCCACATTGCTTGGGGCTTTATCCTGTTGGAACCTGAAAACTATTACTCTTTCAGGGCCAAGGATGAAGAGACCACAGCCTCTTTCGACATGTCTTCCAGTGTTAGTGGTGTGAGGTAAACGTTTATGTTTCTAATAGAGAAGTTATAAAAAAAGAGAGACCGTAAGACTGTAGAATAACCTGGAAGAGCTGTCTCTAAACAGTTTTTCACTTACCTTTTTATATTCTTGTAATTTTTCTGTGCTGATTTACTAAGACATAAAGCTAGTTTCAGAAATATATTTTTAGTTCTATTTGCAAAGCAGCTGGGAATCCTGGGAGGCAAGGTGCAACACATTGTATTCAGCAGAGCGTTTTCACATCCCAGGACCTGGCCAACAGTGAAATCCAAGCAGCTAAATTTACGGGATCTGCAGGGACACTTGTCAGGGCCTACATACTGCTAAGGAAAGGATCACGACAAGTACTCAAATATCTTGGTTTGAGAAACAAGCACTGTAAGATATCAGGTTTAGTGGATCCTTACCCTTTTCCAAGTCCTTGATATTTATGTAGAAGTCCACAGCTGGGGATCTGTTGTACCCATCCCAGAGGTAAAATGTGAAGCTGTCTTTTTTCTTGGACCCCACACTTCCTGTGTGGACATATCTCACAAGATTCATATCCAGCTCTTCCTGAGTGCACTTCATTCCAGTTAGGAGAGTAATCCACCCTTGTCCTTCCTAGAAAGCACAAGCATCCTTCATTAGCTGATAATCACCCACACATCCTTCTCAGTTAATTGTGTTTCTTTGTAGTTATATAGACTGTTAGTGGTTTCATTCTATAGGCTCTTTCCTCATAGTATGTTTTGAAGGGCAGCAAATAACTGGAGTTATTTTCCAGCAGATATAAGGCTGGAGAAGATACAATGATCATTAATAAACTAGAGTAATATGGAGTTTAGCCACTTTTACTCTAGGAAATAATTTTCTGCACACTTCTCAGTCAGACACCAAGATGAAAATTAAATAGTTCCTGACCCAGCTTATGTTTTCTATTTCTTAATTTCACAAATCTGCTCTTGATTCTATCTGAAATCATAGCTAAAACAGTATCAGAATAAACTTCAGGGAAGCGTGGAAATTTTAAGCCCCAGAGGTCCTCAGCTGCAAAAAAAAAAAAAAAAGAAAAAAAAAACAAAAACAACAAAACCAAACCAAACCAAACCAAAAAAACTTCTGACTTACACCATAAAATTTCTTGCCTTTTGAAGATATCCCAGTGCCCTAAATTGAACTGGGCCATGGAGTTGACACTTACTGGCAGTAAGAGCATCACTAGATTTAGATCAAAGGTTATTGAGGACAGAGAGCTAAGATATATATATATATATGTACTGTGTGTGTTCAAACTGACAAGACTCCCGTCAACAGCTGTCTCCTGCCTCAGACTTAATTCACAAGTCTCATGTGATCCACAGATTGATGTTGAGATCCAGCATCAGAATGCTTTCCAAGTTCTCAAGTTTTAGAAACAGAATTTTATTCCTATCACAGGTGCAGGTTATTTAAGAGACAATTTTCTTTCTATCTTTGTTCCTTTGCCTTATTTTAGATCAACAGATTATCATCTTGCCTTCCATTTCTAATCTTAATTTTTGTGATTCCTCTTGCCACATCCTTTTTATCATCTTCCTTTTCCCTTCTTTCCCCCTGTGCTTTTCTTCTAGCTGATGAGGTATTACTCACTCTTTAACATGCAACCCCTTCCATGCTTTCTGAATCCTTTAGTAACTGCAGTAAAGGTTGGGTTTTTTTAAAGAAGGACTTTCCCCCATTCCCCCTTGATTTTCCCCCTTTGTGGGATTATTATCCCAGAATCTCTCTGAATTTTCACCTTAGAGATCTGCCATGTTTTTTACCTTCCATCTTCTCCTGTTCAGGATCTGGGTTTTAGTGCCAAAGCCTCTGGGACAGCATCATTGTTGTTGCTCCTTCAACAATTAAACTGGCCAAGCTGTCTACTTCAAAATATGACAGGCATTTGGGAGAAAAGGGAAATTAACTTCATTTTGCCCTACAAAGAGAAAGTTCTTTGCATGCCTGTTTTTTGTTGAAAAACAATGACTAACCTTGAGCTGAAGCTGACCATTTTCTGGAAGTCTTTCAAACAAGTAGTAAATTCGCTCCCTGGGGGTATCTTTATCTTCTGCTGACAGAACAGCACTAGAAATTACATGAGTTTCACCTATGTTCACCTCTATATCGTTCTTCCTGAAAAAATTAAAAGTCATGTATTGATGCAATAAGGGAACCTTTTCAACATGTAATTTCTCTGCCATGGTTAATATGGATTAACCAAATACTGACAGAAATGACAATTTCAGAGAGAATAGAAGAAGGGTGCCTATATCAGTTCAAAAGAGTAAATAAAGCAAGCAGTGCAGACAAGCGTCTCCTTATGTTGGTAAGAAACAACAAAGATACCTAAAACAAACTGATTTAACACATCTCTCTTATTCCCCTGTAACCTATTCTGCTACCTTCCTACAATTATAGGAAGAAGACAATGTAAACTGCTAATATAGAGCACAGCAATACTGGCTCTAAAAAACCGGTTGTTTATTTAGGAAATGACTGTCTTTCAAGCAACTAGTCTTCAAGGCTCACCTTTATCTGCAGGAGACACAACCATGTCTAACTGGCTTCTTCTCTATGCTCCTTCTAGCACCCACATCTCATTTTGGGAAGAAGCTCTCAAGAGGAATGTGTGAAGGCTTTACATTCCCCAAGGGCACTCTCTGCTACAGGACGCAGTCCAAGGGGTGACAGATTGAGGCTTTGGCAATCGCTCTGAAAACAGGCACTGTTTGCCAGCCAAAAACACCCATTACACGTTCTTCCGTCTGTTGACCATAACTAATGGAGATGAGAGCCGAAAATCCCTGGGGTGGAAAGTGCCCCAAGATCAAAAGGTTAAGAAAAGCTTTCAAGTACTGCCCAATATTCAGCTGTAAAACTGCACTAGCATAAGGAACTCTGTACCCTACAGTGAAGATGTAGTGACTGAATGTGGCAGCTAAATCACCTCAGTGCCAAACTGAACATTTTTTAAAGTGCTACTCTTAAATACTGGCAGCACATCTCATCTAAGTGGGGTAACAGGCAAGAAGCAGTAACTTCTTATAAAGGAATAGCCATTTTGGGAGTAAATGTCTCTGAAAAACTATGAAATTGTTCACCACAGGAATGGCAAATGGTGAGACCTAATATTGCCAGACAAAGAGGCCACAGTTTCTGGATCTAGCTGTCAAAGCTAAAAACACTTGACTTCTTGCACTTCATCATCTTCCTTCACAGAGAGGGGGTGGAAAATGGCAGATCAAGCTATAGCATGTGAGGAACAAATAGGCAATTATCAGTAATTATCTGTACATGACAAATGCATACATAAATTATACTCTTTATTCTAACTGAAAATTTATATTCTCTCATGTTAGCATTATGTGGTCTTTGAAAATCTTTTAACTAAGAAACTGACATTTTTTATTGCAGGAAGCTCTACCTGGTAAAAAAAAATATAATAACTCTGATCTGAAAGTAGGCCAAATACCCTGATAGATCAGAAATTCCCTCCGTAGTGGCAGTCTGAAGGGGTTGTGAGTCTGAAATGCAAACCTTAGAGTTTCAGAGCTATACCTACAAAACCTTTGGACTCTTAGCTTCCTGTCTGTTGGTCTGGGGCTGGAAAACAGTCACAAGTGTAGAGGTCCTGATGCTCTGTGATAAGTCAGCAGTTGAAGATTCCAAGGGATGAGCTCCTTTTTAAAATGCCCAGGAGGTTTGGCTCTCTTGTAGCCAGCTGCCTGTGTATAAATGGTCTGCCAGGCAATTTCTGATCATGTCTAATTCATTTATGATTCCTAGCTTTGAAGGGCAAGGGAAGTTAGTGTGTACTTTTTCAGCAGTTGAATTATGCCAGAGAAAAGTGTTTTAGAATATAAAAGAGTATTATAATTGAAAAGCCCTTCCCCTGCTTCAGCCTTGTGGATTCTCTCATTCCAAAATCCAGAGCTGCTTTCAGAGAGGTGTTTTAGGCAGGTCTTTGTCTTAGGGAGGAGAAAATCAGTACCATGGTGGTCAGTGTTCAGCCGAGGTACAACAGCTGGCAAACACCTTGAAGCAGCTTATGAAAGAAATAACGAAAATTTTTCCCCACACACTTTTATTTTTCCTCTATTTGCTTAATGTAGAGCAACACTAAGCAACACTAAAGCTCTCCTTTCAGTAAAAATTTTTTTGCCAAGCAGGCTGATAGAAAGAGACCTATATAGAAACATTTTAACTCACAATAATCTGTCACTTGTTATGGTTTCCTCTTTGCATCAGACACCAAAGACATGGTTTAATGGTAAACATAGTGGGATGCTAGACTGATGGTTGTATTTGATTATCTTAAAGGCCTTTTCCAACCTTAACAATGGTATGATTCTATGATTTGGTGTTTTGTTCTCTTTTCCATCACTTTGTCTAAACACATCCCACTGTCAGGAACATGTGACTTACTTGCTCAGCACTGGTTTCTCATCATTAACTGGAATGACCTTTACTGAAATGGTCCTGAAGACTTTATGTTTTCCATCTGATAGCTGAATTTTAAAACTGTCAGTGAGATTTTCAGAGTTGTCATGCATGTACATCAGCTTCATTCCTATGTGAGGCAGGAAGGGGGAAAAAATAAGACAGAAAGAGAGGGAGAATGGGTGAGAGAAATGGAAAAAACAAATTATTCTGACTCCAGCATAATCCCTCTCATCATTTCACTCTGCTTCAATCACCTTTCTTCCATCTCCCCTCCCTATATGCTAGGGCAACTATAAACTTGCCTTAGCTGTCAGAAGATGAGTTTGAGGAGCCTCTGCTGATCAGTGATCTAGCAACATACTGTTGACTCAAGGTCACCAACCTGACCCAAGTAAGGAGTGACTTTCCAAAAAAGGAATCTCTGTCAATCTGAAAAAAGTACATTTTTTCTCCTCTCCTTATTCCAAATCACTTTCATGGGAACTATAGAGAGGATGAAACTGTCAGACAATACTTTCCTGTGCTTTTTTCCAGGGGACTTTGAAGAAGCCTTTGGAAGGATAGCTGGCCTTGTATCTATGACCAAGGACAATCAGAAGTTCTAGGCCAAAGATGGCTCTTTCACCATTGTGGATAACAGGAAAAAGCCAAAAAAGAAAGTCAAAACCAAGACTTGGGAAGGCAGAAGAATTTGGGGTGGACCCGTGATATTTCTGTACGTTCATATTAGACAGGCAGAGAGACAAATAAGTCTTTTCTTGGATTTTTAAGGGCTGAACTTAAATTTGAGTGACAGTATTGAATTTATGTTCCTCTTTATACTACTAGATTCCATGTTTTACTAAATAGCCACAGTCAGGAGGGATCCACCATATTCCTTGCACTGTTAAATACACTTTTTCATTATGTATACTTGAAACAGACTTGCTGCTTTAAAGCAGGGTCACTGCTCATGCTAAACTGTGAGTCCCAATTTGTGTGTTTATTGCTAGACATATGGTATATTGCAGCCTTTCAGTGTCTAAAGAAGGTTTAGAGGAGAGATAGAGACTTTTTACCAATGCCTGAAGTGATATTACAAGGGGCAGGAGTAGGTTTAGGTTGGACATAAGGACAAAATGTTTTACAGTGAGAGTGGTGAGACACTGGAACAGTTTGTCCAGAGTGGTTGTGGAACACTGCAAGCGTTCAAGGTCAGGTTGAATGTGACTTTAGGCAACTTGGTCCAGTGCAAGTTGTGCCTGCCCATGACAGGGGAGGTGGACTAGTTGACCCATAAAGGCCCCTTGCAACCTAAAATGTTTTACAATTTTGTGATCGTTTGAAGAAATACTTAACCCCATGATCAGTTAAAGTGTTTTTAAATCAGTCTTGTTGTTCTCTATTCTAGGTGCTGCAAAACATTTGCAAATCTATTTGATGATGTTACATTATGTCACATTATTCCCTTTATTTCTTTTCAGGACAGATGATTTTCCTACTCATATTACTACCCTTTTCGATACAGAGGTCTCTCAGGATGATTTTATACACAGTTCCTAAAATCAATAGATAAGAATAGCATTAAATAGGACAACTTCCATTCTGAAAATTGTCTTGAAAATAAACATAAGGCAAGTGAATAAAAAATGATGATTTCTTTGGTGTGCCACTTGCCTCATCAAAAAAATGAAAGACCATTGTAAGAAGAATGCTGCACCTACCATTCCTCAGTAGCTCCATGGAAAAGCCATGAACAAGCAACCCATGGCTGTGATGACCATGGTTAATTAACTCTTTATAACGTAGAACATCACTGCCATGAACACCATTAATAAGGAACCCGTACGAGGGTCTCTGCACAACCCTAAATACCAGAGGGTCTTGAGGCACATCCAGATCAACTGCATTGATAACAGACAGATCCAGCTCTTTCATCTCCCCTTCTTGAACCTGAATGTGAAAGAAAAAACATCCGATTCTTTTACACAAAAAGAAGTAATAGAATTCTAGCATGTTTCATGAGTATTTTTGTTTACAAGTGTACCTCTTGATTTGTCCACTCCTTACCCAGTAGCTTTTTAACCAGCTACTGATTTCAACCAGTTTAAGAGACAGAAGAAGTAAGTGGTTACAGTGATGAAGAGAGAAGTTGCGATAAGGAGTTCATGTTTGCCCAAATTAATAGCAAATTAAGTCAATGCCAAATCAATGCCGAATTTCTTTTGCTCAGAAATGCATAAAGGAGAAAGCCTTTTGATATATAAAGTATCTAAAAATGTGGATACATATAAATTTATACATCCACTTTTTACTTTACAGTAAGAGTAAGATTACACTGTGGTCATGGAGTTATTTATGTTAAAAACAATCTACAGAGAGGGGAGAAGCTATGTCAGAAATTTTAAAAAATACTCTATCAAAAATGAGAAAGCTCTTAGGAATGCAGAGGAAGACTAAAGATCTCTCTGCTTTCTAGATCACATATTTGTTTAAAGATTTGATCCCTTCTTTTTACTTAAATGCAAATTTCCATGAGCCATGCACTGCTCTTATCCCACTGAAGTTCTGTCTTTTAGCTTTACATGGGATTTCGCTGTCCTGTTTCCTGAAGATGGCTGAATTACACAAAGGAAAGTATGCAGAGGAACAGGTATCAGGACAGTGTTCTTATTTATATTAAAGAGTGGTTTCTGGTTAAAGTAGTTCTATTACAGGCATTTTGCTTATTTCCTTACGGTAATATTCCTGGCTATGAATTCTGGAACTTCATCATTGGTTGGGCTGATTAACACAAAAAATGGAGTCTCTGCTGAGCGATGCAGCCCATCAGTGACATAAAGTACAAATTTGTCTTCTGTTGGCTCCATTTGCACATGTCTGGCTTGAACATAGTTTATATTCATGGCTTTCAGGTGCTTCAGCTGAAATGAACCTACAGATTTTAAAGAGAAAATGAGTTAGCACAATACTTTCATGCCTTCTAGTCTTATCCATCATTTTAAAAATTGAAACTATGTATTTTTTCAAAGAATAAATGACTTGAATATTTTAATTTCTTTGTCATTTTTTGACTGTAAGAGTTATATTGCCCTTGTTACTGCAGGACACAAGCCCTTCCCCCCCCCCCCCAAAAAAAAATGCAGCATTTGCTTCAGGTGAGACTCTGAAGCTTCTCACTTTTCAGTTCAGACTGCAAAACTGAGCCCACATAAAACCAGATCAAATAACAGATAGGAAAATATTTGAGGTCCAAGATTCCTTGGTAGTGCTAGGTTAATTGCTGGACCTGATGCTTTTTCCAAGCTAAACGATTCTGTGATTATATTATTCTAATTACACTTTGACTGACAGACCACAAAAATGAGAACTTAAAGACTCAGTGATTCCAGGTTTCCAGCTGAAGATGCTGGTAAAAGCTGGTGTCATTACAAAGCATGTCACAATCTGTTCTGCTGAGGGTGAAACTGCCTTACAGTTTGAAAGTGGACAAAGGAAGTCACCATCTAAGTCAAACACCAGCTCTATCACTTTGTAACTTTGCCTTGGAAACTAATGTGGGACCCAGGCTACTGCATTTAATTGACAGATGTGTAGGTGAAGGGCCACTGGAGCCTTTCATGGGGGACTGAAGAGGAAGGCAGGGAGAGCAGATTAATATCTCATATTGTGACTTCTAATAGATGTCAGCTGGATGCATAAAACAAGGATTGTCTGGTTTGCTTCAAGGGCCAGTTCCTCACATTTGCATTGCTCCAGTCTCCCTTCGAACTCCTCCACAAAGTCCCACTGCTCTTTATTTGTCAGCACCTGCGTTCCTTAATAAGCCTGAATTAATGGCCACACCTGCAGCTGCACCACCAGAGCCCACTGCAGAACTTTCCACAAGCCCTCCAGATCTAATCTGCTTGATTATCCTAAATTGTTAAGACTTACCTATGCTTATTCCAATGTTGCTCTTCTCAAACCCAGGAGAAGGCAGTATGTTTTCAATGAAACCAAACTGGGGAGGAGAAACCAGCACAAACTCTAAGTCATCTGCAGTGGTGTCCGGGTCAGTGGCAAACAAATGTTTGGTAGTAAGGGCTGCTGAGGAGCCCTCCTCCACCACAAAGCTTGCACCTGTGCACAAAAAACATGTTAAGCATTATTGGTCATGAGCAGATTTTACTGTTGTTTTTGTTAATAAGAAGAATGGAAATAATAATGAAGAGAGGAAATACAATAAATACTGAATTACTGAGGGGTTTTGTTTTAATGTTTCTTCTCTACTTTCACCAACATCTCTGCTTTTGCCATCACAGGAGTAGAGAAGAAGGGGATCATGAAATTATTTTACTGGTTAAGTTATTAGCTAAGGTTTATATACTGCTCAAAAACAGTTGTTACCTCTGTTTGTCAGAGCATAAATTACATGAGAGCTGTTAAGAATTGCTCATAATGAACAATTTTTTATGCATCACTGCTTAATTTCCCTGCTGGGACAATGCTTCATTTCCAGAACATTACTTGTGTGAGTGCCTGCAAATTACGAAACTACTCATACACATGCTTAAATATTCTCTGAGATACATAACATATTCCTGATGCCTACAAACAAATTACATTGAAAGACACAAGCATATAGAAAACATTCTTTTAATATGTATACCACAGACCATGCTAAAAAGCCCAGGAAATTGATGGAAATGAGACATAATGGGCTGCAGTTGGACTACCTGTACATTATGAATGCTATTTCCATTTTAACCAAATTTATTAGATTCTGAAGAAAATGTGGCTTCACATCTGTGAAAATGTGGCTTCACATCTATTAATGTATAGGTTTTATCTTTATTTGCTAAAATAATTAAATATAATGATTCTGTCCCTTCATGTAAGGCCCAAATTTCTGATTTATGCTCTACACACAAATGTAAACAAATATCTATGTTTATGCTTTTGCCCTGTATAAACCTGATGCCTGTTGGACCATGAGTTCAGTTCAGGGACAAGGTATAGATCACTTTTACCTAGACACAGCTTACCTATGCAGCAATCAGCATGTAGACATGGTGGGGAGCAGATCTGAGCACTCTCATCTCTAACTGCATGCTTTAAACATGCAGCTGAAGAGCAACAAGCTCATACTTGCACTGGGAGCTGGATTGGGTCTTTGCATTGCACAAGCAAATGAAAATAAAATTGACGAAAATTCTGATACAAAACTTTGGTATGCTGATCGATCTCAACTAACTATTTCTAATGCTAAAAATCAAATAACAAAAAAAGCCACTCTGAGTCTTTAGCCATTACAGTACTAGGTAGCCCATTTTGTACTGCTATAGTGAGAGGAAACTTTCACCGGTTACAATTGATGGAGGCTGGTTGTCCACTGGAAGTATAGTGATGTTAAGGTCATAGACAGGAAATGGGTCATCACGTGAAACTGAAGGAGAAGGAGATCCCTCATAGCAGCAGTCTTTCACATCTAGGCCAGCCTCACCATCAGAGACAATCAAGGTTAAGGTCTCAATGCAAGGAGTCAGGCCAATCTCACCACCTGGGAAAAAATATTTAGAAGAAATTATTTACCAAAATTTGATGAAGACTAATTTTTATCCTGCAAGGACAATCTTCTATATCAAGTCAGAAGAAAAAGAAAGCAGCAGTAAAATTACTGGAATTCTGACTGGTGGGATGCTGCTTGGTTAGAGATTTGGTTTGTTTATAATTAATTTTAACCAGCTCACTTCTATGATATAATAAGAGGGTGTAAAAAGAGTCTTAGTATTATTATAATAATTATAATGTTATAATTGTAATATTATGATATTATGTTACATTGCAATAAAACAGCTAATAGTCCTCAAGATCTGTTCTTTGTGAACTAATGTATGTACAAAATTTTACATTGTGGGGAAAAGTGTTTTTTCTGCACTCCTTCTTAAGGAACGTAGGAAAATATTTATTTTATATCTGTGTCCCTCTATGACAAATGGTAATATCCATGCTCTTTCAAAAGAAAACTTTTTAATACAGCAAGTAATGCATGTATTCCTATATGCTTCTTATCCTTACAAAATGGACTATAACAGGGGCTGTACTTCATTGCTGTACTTTATTACGGTGCTGCATATTACGCCTATATGCAATCACATTTAAAATGTGGGCTAATACAGGATGGGGAACTGCCACCCCTTGCAAGAAGCATCTGTGGGCTCAGAGTATTCCAGCTGTCAGCACTTCTGGGAGCTGTCTTGCATTGCTGCAAGATACCATTAATAAGGAGCCTGGAAAGGAAAGTGACTCCCAGACTTCTCTTGTGATACCTACTGACAGCACATTTAATGTTAGAAATTTGGAGATGAAAACCACAAGTGGTACACCCTTGAAATAAAACTTCATTGCCCCTGCAAAATATTGTCATTGAAATACAGTTTGTGGTATCTTTAGAACACTGAAGAAAAATTTGTTGTTTGTGGTCACAATTAAGTACTTCCTTTTCAAACACCAGCTGTTCATTTTAGACAGTGCCAAGCTTGAAAATGTCACATCTATTCTCCATGCTAACACAGAATTACAGAATAATTAAACAGAAAACCAGAATGTTTAGAGAGGAAAAAGCCACTAAAGCTGTTATTCAGAGATATAGAAGAGAACCTCTTTTATCCCAATGAAAAGATAATAAGTAGGAAAGAGAGTTAACCAACCCTTGATTTCTCCCAGTAATTTGTTTTTTTTAAAAGGTGCTAACAATAAAACCACAAAATAAAGCCTTTTAAACATTTCTTTTCTCACTAGGAAAGTCAGAACTTCCTTTATCTTGTGGTATGGAAAGGCTATGAGCTGTCCAAAGTAGATAGCCTTCTAGACTGGAGAGGCAAGCAAGAAGTAAAAATAGGGTTTTTTTACTGTCACAAAACAAATGAAAATACTCTAGTTTGTACTTAATAATAATTTTGCCAAAAAAGCCCAAGATATTTTATCAGCAACAGTGAAAGAGCTCCTCCTGGATTATGGTGCTTCCATATACTTGTTCAAATATAGTTTTCAGTTCAAGCAGGGATTTGGAGAACACATTAAAACATTTTGTAGTTGTCTATCAGACAACTCTTTTTTAAAGCCAGTTTATTTTTTTCCCTAGTCACAACACATGGTTTCTAAGAAGCTCCTGCTGGAATTCTGCAAAGCCATTGATTCAGGGTAAGATTTTTTTTACTAATACTGGTCTGACCACCTTTCATTCTAATTCTGTCATTTGCTCACTTACTAGTGTGCTTGTATGTGACTAAACCAGCAATGACATCAGCTTGGAAGAAACGATCCACGGCAATGCCAGCTTTCCTCACCACCCCGTGGTAGGGCTGGTGGGCCAGCATGAACATCAGTTCCATGTCATCGCTGTCCACATCTGTGGCATAAATGTACTCTGAGGAGAGGACCACTTCTTCACCCTCCAGGCAGTGGAGCACGGGAACAAGGCCTGTTTGCATAACAGGTATCTCATCATTCACAGGCAACACCTAATCAGAAAAATAGTTTAAGCTTTTTTTACTCTTCATTTCAGTTGAAGCCAGTTGTTTCAGTACACTGCCTTGCAGCTCAAGCTAACAGTTTGATGCCACTGTCAGAATACACTGAGATTTCTCTACAAGTAAAAAGGAACCAGTTGAATTAAGAATAAAAGGCATTAGTAAACCAAACTAGATAATTATAGTTTAGTACAAAGTGCAAGTCAAATCTCCTCTTAAATTAGCCACATGAACCAGAAAACTAGGGTTGAAATGGAAGCCTAATATATCCATTATCTTCCAGTTTCCAAGGTAATGCAAGGACTTTCATAAGTCAAACTTTGAACCATTTGCCTCCACACAGACAATTGCTCTCAGAAATATGCAACACACTGACCTTGACCTGCAGGATGAACTCTACAAAATGGATGCCATCTGTGGCTGCAAAGAAAACATCGTCAGTGAGAGTCTCAGAGCCATCATGACGATATCTGTGGAAAAAAGATTACACAGCTGCACAAATTTTTCACAGGTAAAAAGAATCCATGCTTTCTGGTCATGCCTTACAATGTGATATCCCTCCCAGTATAAAAAGCTGCTCCCTGTGTAAGGGTGTACACCTAACGCTGCTGATTCTGAATCAGAGTTTCTCCAAAGTGTTTTTGGGGTCTCTTACAAGAAGAAAACTCCCAAAGTGAACCATTCATCAGTCAGGAAAAGGTTTCCCTAAGAATTTGTCATCTATGTCCTGGCTGCTTGTGAGGTGTTTACTAAACATGGTGGTAAGTGCCTACTTTCTAACAGACGGAAATAGAGCCAGGGAGCTCTAATTCTGCATGCATGTGATGTGTCTTGTTCTTGCCACTAATAAAGAAGCAAAATTTTCTTCTCTTCATTAATTAATGTTAACAAAAGTTTTCTTGTAAATGAACGGAGCTTAATAAACAAACTTTTTTTGAAAGGAAAAAGCTGGCACCATTGTCTTCTTCACAGGAACTGCATGGCTGAATACAGAATTTGTCTCCTCACCTGTATGGAGCAGCACTTTTACAGAGAAATCTATTTTCAGCAGGCATGCTCACTCCCATTTCCTGGCAACTCAACGGCTCATTTCATGGTGACATTGCAGTCCCAAGATTCAGCCAGCAATCTTGTCCTGGAGCAGCTCTGCCAGAGCTATGGTGAACATTGCTATGGTGAGCCCTGCACCACTTCAGGCTTTAGCTCATTCAACTGAGAGCCTCAGCTACCAAAGAAGACAGCCGCCACTCTTCTAACCTGACTGCCAGGGTATGCAGGTCCTCGCAGGAAAGCCTGTCACCTCCATTCATGGGAATGTTATCCAGCTCCACTACCCCATGCTGCGGCTGCTTCTGCAGGAGCAGGAAGAGATGCTCTCGTTTCGTGTCTGAATCAGAGATGAGAATGTGTCCCTCTGTAACAGGGCTCATGCCGCCCTCTCGCACTCTCAAATGGGTTGTAAAAACCTGCAGGGAGGAGAAAGGGTGAGCTTTCTTGTGCTGCTGCACCTCTATAAGGATGTGTGACACATTAAAAAAATATGCCAAAGAATATCTCTTTTCTGCTGTGTTAGGAAAAGCTAATGAAATTACCAACAGTGGGCTATAATATGTGCATGCTAGTTCTCATCCCATTTCTGGAGGCTTCTGATCTCCTTAGGCAATAAGCAACACAAAATGTAGGGATGCAGTTTTGCTAACCAAGATGCAACATATATGTTTTTGTACCAATATATAGATGCAAAAGGTAGTCCTCAGCTTAGCACAAAGAATGACTCACCAGACTTCACCAGAGAAGTACTCACCAGGTACTTCTATCCCAATGCAAGCTGTATGCAAGACTTTGAAACCCTGATCCCATGGAAAATTCATTTTTATCTCAGTAGAATCAGAACATTTCTCTGCATTTTGTTTCTACCCAAAGCAATTTCCAAGTCCTTCCCTCTCACTTTCCTACTCTACCCACCACCCTACCTCTGGGGCTTGATTGTCCACAGGAAGAATTGTAATATTGAAGCAGATCCCATACAAAGTGCCTCCATGCTGGTTACTGACAGAAAAAATAAACTGGACTTGCTGAGGTTCGGGTCCGATGTCCTGCAAGGGTGGCATGTAAGCAACTTTCATATAGTTCACAGCATGCTACAAAAAGAGAAGAAGGGTGCATGTAAGAGGAGATGATGGGGGTATTCATAATCCATGACATTAGGGATCTTTATCATCCCCTGTTTAGGTGTCATCCAGCCATCAAAATAAATTTTAGAGATTTTGCATGTACACTTTAGCTTCTAGCCATACCTTGACTAAAGGCATCTTTAGATAAAAATTAGGTGAGTACAGGTTCAAGTACTCAAACATGTAGCAAAAAATATAGATATGATTTAGAAGTGATAGCAGAGGTGATGGCCTGAGCTTCTTTATGGATCCCTTTCAAAATGCTGGTCCAAGGACCTTTTCTAACTGTGACTTTAAAATTAAAAATTCATGAAAGCTAACATCTCCCATAGCAGCTGAATTTGCCCTCATTAGTATGAATAATAAATGCATGCCCTGTGTTTCATGGTGAGGACAGTGATAGGAGCATCAAAATCTTGTGTCCAGATACCCACATTAGGCGCACGGTTTAGGGTCTTTAGGGTCAGAGCTCTCATTATGGTTCTGCAATGATCATTATGCCACTTTAACCATACAGCAGGATATAAAACAGCACACTTCAGCAATACTTATTTGTCAAACTACGAAAGCACGAAAATTGAATTACAAAATCCTGAAAAAGTCTGTTCCAGCCTGTTCTGCCCTGTACTACTGGTATCTACTGGTGAAGCCACTGAGGTGAAGCAAGAAGCTGTTCAAGATCTCATTTCCACATTTTGCATACTTTTTCATTCCTCTTTCATCATGTGGAGCCAAAATCAGCCATCTCAAGCAACTGTAGCCCCTACCGGTTTTAAGACATTTGTGTTTACATATTGCAAAACTGAAACATAATAGAAATTTGTTTTAAAATCTAGTATTGGATCAGCAGAATTTTGAGCTTCTTAAGCAGAGATTGTGATAGTACTGCTCCTCAGTTTTCACCTCTTGTTTTCCTGTCAAATGTACACATGTAACATTTGAAAATTGTTTAGAACTCATTATGGTATCAGGTAACACAACAAACCTGAGTAAATGACCGCAGTGCAAGAGCAGTAGGATCTTTGACCAGTTTGGGGATGGTGTCCACCATAAACAGCTTCCCAGCATCTAAGTAGCTGCACAAAAATATGTGTCACATTTTAGCTAGCAATCCCAAAGAGCAAGAAAAATAGCCATGTAACTCAATCTTGCCTTTCAAATTAGCTTCGCAATTCCAACTGGATTGAAAGGAAAAGCCTTTTCCTTTCTTCCATCCTTGTTATCCATTTTAATATTACCACAAAAAACTGATGAAAATAATTACTTTTCAGGATGATCATGAAAAATCACCTCATAAGCAAGGTCTGGAATTACTGCAAGTGTGTCTCTACACACCCCAGATACTATTTACACCACCTGCAAGTGTAGTCCATCACAGTATTATTATTACTTGCACACCTGCATTTATATTTAAGTGGAAAAATTAATTATTTCTAGTTTCACGCATCTTATAAACTCTGAAATTAACCCGTTTCCAGCAACCCAGCTTTCCAACAGCACTAACCAGAAAACTGGACAACCATGTGGCTATTTGACTGATGAGGAAAACATCCTTCTCCCCCAGCTACATAATGATCCTTTGCTGCTTGAGGTCAAAATTGAAAGCGTTAATCTTGAGTTTAAAGCATGCCATTTCTGTGTTTAAAACTTATTGTTTAGCAAATTGTTTCTGATGTTCTAATGAGATTACAGCACCAGTGATATAAACTGCTGTTGCACCCATTCGTTCCATACTTCCCTTGCTCCCACAGCGTGTTTTGCTTGTTTCCTGCTCCACATCTTCCTAGTCCAAAATCGGGAGTGTCTGATACATATTCTTAAAAAAGCTGCAGCACCTCCTGGTCTCAGTCTAAGGCAGGCACAGGTCAGCCCCATTCTAACAGTTAGAAGAGGTGTTGTGACTTGTGCTTGAGGCTGTACAGGATCCCAAAAGTCAGTGTAAAATTCATATCAAGCAAAAGGAAAGAAAATATTTCACAAGACTTACTTCTTATTTCTTGCTCAGTTATGAATTACCTATTTTTTATTACTATGTGTATTACTCTATTGCTTCAGGCTCTAGCTTACCCTTAATCATCAACAGGAGAGCTGCATCCAACTATTGTCACCTGCACTTTCAACAAACAGAGGAAGAACTTGAGCCACAAGTTTGTTACTGCCTGCCACTGAGGCTGCTGCTCTTATATGGGTTATTCCCCTGTCCCATGTGAAAGGTGTGTCAGGTTGCACCTACCCATAGGTGCAAGAGAAAAATGGGGAAGTTGTTATGGTGTATGTGAGCTCCCGGTCTTGCTCTTCCACATCTATGAAGTGGAGATGTTTCTTAGTTAGGTAAGAAATCTCAGTCTCCTTAACAACCAGGTGACGGGTCACTCCTGCAGCTTCTCTGGGTAGCTGATCATCCACAGGGATAATGTGAACCATCATCACCTGCAAATGGGGAGACAGTAGAATCATCAGCCATTGCTCTCAGTAAGAGAGTGTTCCAATTAGCTGTTTACCAAGGAGCACATAGAGGTGGATCACTGGACTGTGAGATACAGGATGTGGCAGTCATGCCATATCATCAGCACATGATTAATGGAGGTATATAACAGTTAAAAGCAAAGCTTTTGAATCTTAGAGGTTTCCCTTTAACTTAAATGCAAATTTCAATTCAGTATGTTGGGCTCTTGCGTGAAAAAATTAGTCTATTCTCAGATTACTTCAGGAGGGTTGTTTAATTTGTTTGTACTGTCCCCAAATAGGATTTGTTTTCAACATTTTGTTTTATAGTATAGGAAGAAGTCTTTTCTATGAACTTGACTCTATTCAGGGAGAGAATTACCCCACTGAGAGCAAGAACAAGAAATAGCCCTGAAGAACACAGTTTGTGGTAATCACTGTTATCAGAAAAAATCTATACCAATTTTATTTGAAAGCCAGTCAGAACTTGTAAAGATATCAGCCATTTGAAGAAAAATATTCAGGAGATGCAAAGATGCTTTCATTCCATACCTGTAGCTCTGAGAGATTTGGAGGGTCATGGCTATCACATAGCACAAACTCAAGGGAATCTTCAAATACTTCTCCTCCCAAATGATGATAATAAATCATTCCATTGAATAGATCCTTCTGAAGAAAACTCTTGACAGAATACCCTGTTGAAATGAAGAAGTCATCTTCTATTGAACACTACATGATTTTAATACTACATTAAAGTTATGCATTAGCTGGCCAAGTAACTGGGGAGGTATAATGTCCTCTTTTTCACCCTAACTGGAGAAAGTCCTTTGAAATGTTCTCTCATTGCCTTCCACATTCTCTGAAGATCACCATCAACTTCTTTTCTGTGTCACTTAAAGATCATTCAAAAAAATGAAGCAAAGAGGATGAAAGCCCTGTTCAAAAGTCAGTAGAGAATTTGCAGGACGAGCAGCTTCTACAGCCTAGCACAGGAATTTCTAGCTTTTTGCATGGAAGAAGATTTTTCTCATCATTTAGCATAATTAGGATCATGTCTTATCTCTGAGTTTGTCACAGATCCTTGCATGTAAACTAACCCCTGATTAGCCCAATACTTTTTCCAGAGTAAAGAACTGCAGGAAAATTGACTCAAAATTGAAACATTACAGGATAAATTGTGTACACAGGGACAGTTATGCTAGTGCAGAGATCAACATTAATTAGTGGTGGGGTTTTACACTACAGTGAAATAAGTCCAAATTTGCCATTATTTGTCCTGAGCCAAAATAAGGTGCCTGACTGGAACATTTACTGTATTTTTAATAGGAGGGGACAAAGAAAAGTGTACTTGAATGGATGTGCTTCATTACCTATCAAGTTTGGTTCTGGTTTCTTCAAGACTTCTCCAGCTTGTGATGGCTTGGTAATATTGAATAGTATGTAGTCATCACTGGAATCCATGTCCGAAGCATGAAGCATGGAGCGCTGAATCAGGATTGTCTGTCCCTCATGAACTTCAATGACCACATTGCTGATCAGAAACGGAGGGCTATCATCCTTAGGGAGGATATTTATTGGAAACTTGTGGCGAATACTTTGGGAGCCATCAAAAATTCTAAATACCACAAAGTCCTTGGTAGAATCACTGTCATCATGATGGTAGCGGACAACTCCGGCCTGAATGTCAGAGACGGTGAACATGAATCCTTTACCTCCTGTCAAATCAGTACAAGAAAACACATTAAAAATGTGTGGTTCAGCCCAGAAAAATATCTTTTCACTAATATGAAGATTATTGAGGGAGAGTGATGAGCAACAGATTGCTAACTAGAGAAATCAAATGTAACTTCACGTAACAAAGAAAAAGTTTGTAGGACTTGGAATAGTTAATAAGAATGCAAAATTTGTAACTGTGACAGCAGAGAAAATCCTCCAAATGTCACTAAAGGTAACTGGAAACATCAAGGAATTTTAACTGTGATTGTTTTCACTTTAATTTCAACCTCTACTTTCCTTTCAGAGCATTTTACAGGCATTTTAATAATCAAAGAATATATCAAAAAATATATATTTGTAATTAAAGATCAGGATTTTATTTCAAGTAAAATATAATGATGTAAATATTTTGGTATATTGTGGTTATGGTCTGTAATAAGACAGTTTTATACCTCTGCTTCACTAGAAATGTTATGCATACAGACAAATATTCAGGCAAGGTAAATGATTCAAGAACTGCAAGTGGCGCTAAAAAGCATGATCTCCCCAGGGCCGCCAAGAAAAAAAGCCAAACATTCCTCTAAGATTTTACAAAAAAAAAGACAATTGCCAGAAATTGTGGTGATCTTTTCTTTGGCATGAGGAGAGACAAAAGAGAATAAGGCGTAGTCACTGGAGATAAAATTCCCACCTCTGGCTGGTGCATGGTAGCCTGAGAAACCCTCAAATGCAGTAGCAAGGGCAGGACTGCCACCAGGAGATGGGCCCTGACAGGCTGCACAGTCTCCCTAATACTATCTCTGGGGCTGAACCCACTCAGTACTGCTGACAACACACAGTTCCTGTCTGTAGCTTTGCAGGAGGATGATCTTGCAGACACTAGACTGCTTGTCAGGAGTTTCCTGGAGTTAAGTTTACTTCTGAATAGTTTCTATGTCTGCTATATTCAAAACACCACCTTTCTTTTTCTTTAAATAATTTTTTTATGTCTTTAGGTTATGCATTTTACATTAACACATTATACTATCAAAAACACTCAGCATTGATAGTGGCAACGTGTTTCCACCCTGCCAAGAGCAGAGTGGTTTCCATTACATAACCTTTTTCCCAAGCACTGTGATGACTGATATGCTGGAGAGCAAAATTAGTAATATTGATAATGCAGAAGGCTAATGAGTTAGAAGTCTAATTTAATTTCAACTTTTTGAAATAAACCTTAAAGCTGCCAGTTACAACTATATCCAAATGTTGTCTGTATTTGCCAACAAAATAAAATCATTTGGCGCTCTTTAACATCTGCAAGCCAAAATGTAAGAACAGAAAATGTATTTACTGTGTTTCTTCCAAATCATGTTTCTCAATGAAAGCATAGCTGATTTCTTTAAAATTTTGCCTTGGAGTGTAAACATAGATTAGGAAAGTAAAGGCTTAAATACTGAATTTTTTGAACATTCCTGTTTTAATACCCATGCCTAGTGTGGTTGTAGCAGGGGAAGGTGGTCAGCAGAGGGAGCAGAGCTGTTGTTTTTTCATAGAGGAGATTTTTCCAGCATCTGCAGTTGAGATTACCTACCTCTGACTGACAGCCACCCATGCTGTAAGCCATCAACTGTGACCAAGCGAACATTTTGGATGTCATCATTGTCTACAATTTGGAAGTGCTGCCATGTGATGGGTCGGGATTGTCCCTCTAGGAGGTTGAGGCCTGCAAAAAGCAGAGGATTACGTCACTGTCAGCATCTAATGCTTCTAAAAGTGTTTCCAAGCAGGGGAAATATCAAGAATATTTAATTCTATCTGCCCACCTGTGTGTGAAAGCCATTCTAGTGGAGGTTTAGAAATTAGGAAAAATTTCTACCCTGAAAGAGTAATTTAGCTTTGCCACAAGCTCCCCAGGACAGCAGTGGAGTTACCATCACTGGAAGTGTTCAAAAAACAAGCAGTCAAGTTGCTTAATGATACAGTTTAGTGGGCATGGTGATATTCAGATGAAGATAATTTTGGAAGTTCTTTTCAACCTTAACACTTCTATAATGCTGTGATTCTAATGCCGCCTAAAAGTCTGATAACAGCTTCTGGTATACTTGAATTTTTTCACTGTCTTTAAGGAATCTTTTTCAGAGAAATACCAATTCTGATGTTGCAGAATGCACCTAGTGCAGGTAGTTTCACATGCAAATTGCACATTGTGTCCTGGATGGGGGGAAATAACTGGAGCCCCGGGCAAAGAACCATCAATGGGCACAGACCCTTTGTCTAAAAGAGGGCATGGAGTGTGGCTGGTCACCCAGAGACTACAACAAAGAACAAATATCACCACTGGAACAAGTACACACAGATTGTGGGGTTATAAAAGTCAGGGATTCCTTTGTTCAGGGTCCCCCCCTGGAGACGCCCTGCTTGAGCTAATTTTGTGCTGCTCCACCACAGTTAAACCACATAAAGGAAGCAGACAGCTAGGATTCTGATATGGGAAACCCAGACTAAGCCAGTAACAGAAAGTTTTCTGTTTGTGTGTGTGTGGTGAGTGTAGGAAGTCAAGGAGGACATCCATCAGGTCACTGGAGCCACCTGCAGTGAATGGCTTCAGTCCCACCAGTGAAAGTCTTGGATAGTGCAATTGTGGCTCACAGAGAGGGGTGTCTGAAAGGTAAGGCAGGAAATTTCCTTGACATCTGGTTTCTAATTATCTGATAATCTAATGAGGCGCATTTCTGGACACTTGCAGTGACAGGAGCATTGCATCTGAAATCTCACAATGTCTGAAAATGGGCATTTAGATTCTTTAGTGAGTTTGCAGTTAAAAACATATGTTGATCTTCCTGGCAGAGGACGGTGCTCCTTCTTAATTTGCTAGTAATTTCAGGTGAGGTTTCTCCAGAAGACATGAGGTACCTTTTTCTCAACCACTTTCCTTTTCTACTGCAGGAAAACTGCACGTTCCCTGGTGTTAATTTCTAGACATGTTTGATCTTATATATATTCTTTTTGATGATTAAATATCAATGCACTCTAGATGAGAGACTCTGTTCCCTTTCCAGTGCAGGCATTATAAATCTGTTTGAATTAGACCTAACCATGCAAGGTTTCCAGGCTTTAAATGCTGGTGGTATATCATGCCCTTTTTCCTAGTTGTTAATTTTTGCACACTTCCACTTTAAACAATGCCAGCTAGCCTCAGTCTTTCCCACATGCTACCCCACTCTTCCTATTCCATCATACACTTGCCCTTAATATTAATACTTTTTCTATGTACAGTTCATTCTTCAAGAAAATGCTGTATAAATAAATCACAGTTTTCCTGTAATTCCATTTTTTCTTTATTTTTCATTCCAGTTAAGACATTAGATCTTTTTCAAGTTGTTGTAACATGTTCCTTCTAGAATGGATATAGGGGAAAATAGATTTCTGCTCTTTCAGTTTAATGATCCTTAGACTTCAGGTGTAAATCTGATTTTTAGAGCTTTGTTAAATATGTGTGTCAAAATGTTATTAATTCTGAAACAAAATTAACTTAGCTTAAGAGATCTCACCTGTATTCCACGAAACTCGAGGGGCATTTGTATCTGTTGTTCTGATAGAAAGATGGACAGTGATTGGTAAACTCCTCTCAAAGTAGAAGTCATGCACCTCAAACTCCACCTGTTGTGACAAAAAATTATTGAAAACTGGAAACCAAATGTGCTCCAAAACACATATAGTGCATTCTCTCCTGAGAGGTCTTACAGGCGTCTGATAATATGTTAATTAAAAAAACTTGATTTAGCTTCTAAAAAGAGCCACAGAAGTTCTGCACAACACTGAGTATCTGCCTTCTTTGCTCTTTGCAGAGAATTCTGTGAAAATTAGTGCATAGTGTCTGCAATTTTAATTTTATTTGGGGTACGGTTAAGTCATCAATTAATATGGAGCTTTTTTAACTAGTAGTAATAAAAAGTGGAGGAGATATTTCCTGCTCTTTTAAGATGTGTAGGACCAGAAATAGATATGACAGAAAATATATGTGCTAGTACAGAAAAAATAAAATTAAAAAAAAATCAAACTCTTGAGTTTTCAGACTCCAGAACTGTCAAGTTCTTGAACCTGCAATCAGACAATGCGGAAAGCACAACAGAGATGAGACACTTAAGGAGCAGATGTTTTGGAAGGATGTCTGGTCCTCACTTTAAGGAAACAGAGAAAGGAGCTTCGTGTGACAGCCAAGAAAAAAAAGTGAGACAAATCAGCATCAATTGCCAGTTACTGTTGCTGTTGTTCTGCTTTCCAGGCAACCATTTCCTCAGCTTACCTTGCTCTGATTTCCTGTTTATTCAGTTTTATTACTTTAGTACCAACTATTTTGCTTTGATTGGATAATACCTTAAGTAACTTATCAGACAGTTACTTCATAACTTACTCAAGAACATGCAGACAGAAGCCTGATCTTATTCATCATTTGCATCATGCTCTCTGTGTTAGTGACTTGCTTTTACTACTCCCAGCAGGAACTGTTGGGACCCCCTTTTTGTTATCCCTAAACCACCATTATCACAGTATCACAGCAGGTAGGCCGTAAGGCCTAAGAGCAATCCTGGCCTTTAACTGGTCTATCTTTCATGACTTTAATTATGTCACCTCTGCACAGGTCACAGAGATCAGTAACATCATGCAGGGATAAAGGCTGTGTGGAAAAGGCACCATTGATCTTTCCAAAGACTTTTGAGTAGATTTACAAGCACTGTTATTTCACTATTCCTCTTACTAAAAAAAAAAAAAAAAAAACCCAAACAAACCACACCTGTTTAGGTATTTCTCATTTAGAGGGGATAAAAGGTTTTCAGTACAAAGAAATTCTTATGGAGTGAGCAATAAACATCTATTTTTTGTTAGTTAAGATGATGTGTCATAGGAGAAAGCAGTAAAAGCTTTTGCCTCTGCTCCTGTATTGCATATGGCTTTAAAAACTTTTTTCCCTGAAAAATATACATCACATAGTATTACATTTATTTCCATTTTACTTAATCTTAAGGAGGTGAAAACCAGCAAATGTTCACACATTGCACTGTTACCTCATAATTCCTCCTCTCTGTGTGGCTGTTATTTGGAGGCTGATAAGCAATGAGCATATCACTGAGATCCTTCCACGTGAAGGAGCCAATAGGTTTTGTGTGGTCAGAGAGGTGAGTGATAAAGCCTTGTGGAGATGGCTTGGTAATGTTGAATATAAGCAGAGACTTTGGAGTTTCATTGTCTTCAGCATCAATGGTTGTGGTTGTAATAGGGGTTAAAATAAATTGATCTACTTCCAGGATGAATTTTGCCATTGGGGCAGCTTTGGGTATTTGGTTGGGAACAGCACCTCTAATGTGAACAGGGAGCCATGCATACTCCGTCTACAACAGGAAAAAAATGACACAACTGAAAAAGCAAAGTAAAGTGAAAAAATAAATCAAATTTCTTCTAGCTTCACACAGCAAATCAGGGTACATGTTAAAGCAATAATTATTTTGAAAAGAAAAATTGAAATATTTTAATTAGAAAATGACTAGAGTAAATATTGAGACATCACGAATATGACTTTCAGGTTCACTAGTCTTATTTGTGTCCTTAATTTGGAGCTGAAATGACTTACTTAATTTGATGTGAGTTTAATGAACAATTTTATCTGACAGAAACATGCACAAGCTATTAATTATTATTAACTGAATATGTTCACAGAGCTCTTAACTTATAATTACTGTGTATGCCGAAGTCAGTGCAGATCATGCTGTATAAAATTGTAGAATTATGCCAGAATAAATTTTTCTCTCGGGATAAACTACTTATGTCTGGCAGTAATCAATCAGAGGTATTTCTCTGTAGCCATAATGGTCTAATCATAGAGGCATGGAGATAATGCCTTTCATTAGCTTAACTGGCAAATTTCTAAGAACTGAAAAAATTTAATGACTCCCTATCTCTCTTCAGATGTTACAACGAGGAAAAAAATTATTAAAAAAGGAAACAACAATGACAAAAACCACAGGATGACAATCAGACATTATAAACTTGCATAAAAACCTACCTTGTGCAGAGTTTTGCTTCTGCTGTCTGAGAGATCCAACCTCACAGGAATATAATCAGTGTCAGGCGAGGGGGGGTCAAGGTGTCGATACTGAATTCCCATCCTCAGAAATTCTTCACAACTCATCTTTTTGTTGCTAATGTGTCCTAGTCCCAGTGTACAGCTCCCATTTCTGCACCATTGGCCCAAGCTGTGCTCTGTAACCCAAAAGCAACAGTGAAAGTTACCAGAGCAGAAACCACCATGGGGAACCTGCCCATGTAGATAAAGTAACTCTGAGAGAGACAGTGTGATGAGAAGTAGGGCTCTTTTCCTTAATATGTCCTACAGGATTTTGTTTTCATCAGATGTCTTCCAACACCACCCTACCTTGGTATTTTGGCTAGGTGCTGCCTCCAGCAACCACCTGTGCTGTTTCTACTGAGTCTTGGCACACACAAAGCTGTCACATTGGTCCACATATCTATGGGCCAGAAACAGATTCCAGTCAAGGAATTATTGACCCAGATTTGTGATCTACATGGTGCCTCACAAAACTTCATGTCCCTTTCATACCCACAGTAGCTCAAGCTGTTCATTAAACTTCACACGACCCACCGTTACACAGCATGTCTGAAACAACCCACTGCTCCAGACTTAATCTGCTGCGTCTCTTTGAAGGTGCTAATGCAAACAACAAAAGCACATCATACTAGTGCCAGGGAAGAAGCTCCGTGGCTGATCTCCACGAAACTGCCCTTGCTGCTCTTTCCCGGTGATAAGCTGGCCATGAGCAGGCAGGTGAGTTTCCGAAGAGATTACGGAAATGGTGCAATCCAGGTTTATCTTCCTGTCATAATCAAAGGTGAGGACATTCTTGTCAATCACCCTAGACAGACCATAGTATTCAGGGACTTCCAAAGCATGGGAGCGCATTTTTATGATGTTACAGTCTGGCTCAAGTAACTGCACATGAAGGGTGAATGTTTCTACAAACGTTTCCGTTTCTGTAAACCTGCAAGTGACAGAAGAAAATTAGTACGCTTCATGCCATCTTCTGTTGCTTTGTGATTTGGGCATTGTTCTCATCTTCAAAACAGAATTACTTGAACTGATTTCTCTCTTGTGTGCTCAAGTCTTGAATCACCACCCAGATCCTACTGCTCAAATCCCCCTACTTATAAGGGTGTGTGTGTGAAGGAAGAGGTTACTCTCATGTGTATATGAGAGTGTCTGTCCCTATCAGCAGGACATCAGAGAACCTGCAGTACTCTGAAAGTGCTATTGCCACTTTCCATAGCATAAAGAAAAATCACTGGCTTTGTGTAATAAGCCAGAAATACATATTAAATGAGCGTAATACACATTAAATGAGCGTATCTGCAATACATGGTGAGAAATGTTTCTGTAAACAGATGGTCACTTGTTGGCTAATGATGCAGCTACTGGATCTAAGTAGTTACAACGTGTACGGCAGAACATGCCTTAACTGTAAAAAATGAGCTGCTGAAGTGTGATCTGCTGCTTACCTGTACAGCCTAAGCATCACCATGTCTTCATCTAAAATTGGACATCCATTGTGGGTATATTTGACTTCATTAGGAAGGAAGTGACAGTCAAAAACCTATAAAGGAGAAAGAATAGACTGGCATCACACTGCCAAAGATGTTAACTTCACAACCCCTGTTCCATTTTTCTCTGAGTGCCTGGAATACCTCAGATTGAGAAAATGTTTAATATGTAGTTCATTTTTATGAACAGGTATTCACCTGTACTGTAATCTGCCAGTGAGAGTCAGAGAAACCACGTAACATGGAGCTGCCTGTGCTCCACAATCAGAAGGGCAAAGGTCATAGGTGATTGTTTCAGGCTGCCAAGTCCCTCCAAGCATAACAAATAATTTGACCTCATCTTCTTTACCAGTGCAGCCTGCGGAGTTAAGGTGTAGATACACCCAGCAGTACATACAACTGCAGTGGTGCTGAAAAGCCAGCAGGTCCAGCATTATAACTTGAGATTTATTGACTTTTAAAATTGCTTATGACAATAGTTGATTATATAGTAAATCTTGTTTTATTTCCACTACAACTATACCACAAAAGTATGACCCAGTGAAACCAGTGAAATTTCTGTTAGAAACTTCGCTAATTTAGGACTGTTCCCAGTTTTTGTGATACTGATTTTGTACCAGAAGCTCTTTTCTAGATCAGACATCATCTCTGTGTCATACAAACATCCAGCCCCAAAATCAGTGTAATCCACAGCACAAAAGCAAGCAGATACCCATGTTTTCCTACCAGCTAATTCAAAATAGACTAATTCTTACAACATACCTGATACAGGCAAAATTTGTGAGTCTGTCTGGCCACAGACTAACCATCTAAGACAGACACGTCTTTCAGGCAGATTGATTTATTTAATGGTTGGTTGGCTTGTTAAAGTAAGGCAATGAGGAAACATGCCTAACACAAATAGAAAAAAAGGTTGCTTTGACACACCCATTCTTTGGAAAAGGAATTTGGATTCTGAGGAATACAATTTCCATGTTCTCAAATACTGTAAATGGCAAGACTGGCAATTTGTAATTCCCGTGCAGTATTGTTTCTTTAGCAAAACACCAGCTGAAAGCTCCTAGCATTGGTAGACTGTTAACCTTGTGATAACAGTGAATCCCTATAGTCCACAGAGGATGGAAGATGCTCATATTTCATATCTACAGAGAGAAAAGGTCTATTCCAGCCAGCAAGAAACCAAAATCACTGCATTTCATAAGCATTTCACTGTGAATCTAAATGTAGTTTTCATTGCATTTTTTGAGGGGCGGTATTCACAAATGGTTATATGGACTTCCACAGAATAAAATTAAATCTGTTCAAAACTCACTAACAGACATAATGAGGCCATAACTAATAGCAGTTAATATATGTATATGGCTGACTTACTAGCCACTTTTTTTTCAAAAAAGAAGACGTAATTTCTTAATGACAGTAATTTTTTTAAATATGACAAAATCATGAAAATAGAAGGCCTTGCATGAATTGTCTTCATTTCCCCAACTACTTTAGATGATGGTGAAACGCCTGAGGGATTTTATAAGATTCTAAAATTTTGACTGAAAGTGTAGCTCATATAAAAAAACTTTGGATGCTCTGACTTTCAGTGTAAAATTTATGTAATCATTTAATTCTAAATTAATTGTTAATACATATTTAACTGAAGCACCTCATTACCCCCTTGTGGATTTACATTAAAGGATTTAAGAATTATTGAACTTTGTTTCTTTTCAACCATTACACAGAATAGAACTTACATCCTTCTGTAATGGAAGAATAGTTAGAGTTTCTCAGCTTTCATTATTAGTGGAAGGGTCTACTTCCACTCAAGTCATTTTCAGGTGCTCAAAAAACATGATCAATTTTCTATATTCCAAGCAATATTAAAATTAATTTATTGCCTGCTTTTAACTTTCATCAAGATGTGCATTGTACAAAGTCTTTTTTTTTTTTTTTGGTTGTTTGTGTTTGGTTTTTTTAAGTGGTGAGGTAGTTGATTTTCAGACATATATACATGGATTAATCTCATGGAATAATCTGTGGTGATATGAAAAGTATGCTTGGGTTTATTTGTTGGGACTGCTTAGAAAGCAAGGACAAGAATAATATGTGGAAAACAAAATTACTCTCATATGATTAAAGTTTTGACTATGTTGTGGTTGTTCTGTTATGCATTATTTTCAAATGCCATGGAAATATGTTCTCTGCTTTTTTTCAAATAAAATCAAAAAACATATATTTTTCTTACTTAATGTCCTTTCTTTCTTAGTAAAAACTAACATAAAGGAACATGATGTTTAAGTAATAAATTGGATAGTCTTATGTGATAGTCTACAAAAACGGAAAATAAAATTAAGCTGTTATGTTATATGCTATTTTAAAGAAAAAAAATAAGTATATTATATACAAAAACCACTCATACTGTAGCTTCAGAAGCTTAATGTTGTACACTGCAAGTAAGATTCTTTACTGATGTAAATCAGTGTAGAGCCCTCAAAGCCAGTTGGATTTTGGTTACACAAGGGTGTTGTGGAGGACAAGGCCAAAGGTTTTATAGAAGTCCAGATAAAAGAGCCCTTCCCTTGATGAGCCCACTGATGGAGTCACTGCATCACGGAAAGCCAATGGGTTTGTCAGGCAGCGAAGCCATGCTGGCTGCCCTTGCTGAAGCCATGCTGGCTGTCTGAATCAACTCCTTGTCCTCTGTGTGCCTTAGCACATCTTCTGGGAGGATCTGTTCCATGATTTTCCTAGGCACAGAGCAGAGGCTGACAGGTCAGTAATTCCCAGGAAAGATCTACCCTTTTAAAGGACGAGTACCATGCCCATCCTCACCTGACTGCCATGACTTTTCAAATATTTTGGAATGTGGCTTCACAGCTACATCATCCAGTTCCTAAGGACCCTGGGATGCATCTCACTGGGTCAAATTATATCAAAGAATTAATGTCCTTATTTTTAAGATATCATTAAGTTCCAAATCTTAATTGGTAAAAAAAGATTGGAAAACTTAGAACCTTTCCACAAAGATTTGTTACCACTGATTGACAGCCAGTTTATATGTGTATTGCTTTGCAAAAAGAAACAATCTGCTTTGCAAAAAGAAACATCTGGTTTATGTTTCCTGATATGTTTTCCTTTTGTATGAACAGGAACTTTAATTGTCTATAAATTCACTGGGTAAGACAAAGAAAATCTAAATATTTTCCTAATTACGGTTGAGCTTTGGATTTTTCCACTTCAACTGCTTTTCAATTACAATTTATAATTAAATTGTCATACATTCCTAGAACATTACTCAATTTGATAGATGTAAACCAGACCATACCAGAGACATTGTCTGGCTGCAGAGTTTCCTGTAGAAAGATCATGAGTGCCACAAGGAGATCTGGACTCTGGCACCATTTTTTCAGGAATGGTGAAAGCTCAGGCACCACTGGCAGGCACAGTCTTTGTCCAGCCTGGTACCACTTGCTCAGCAGAGCTCTTCCCTCTGCATGTGTGCCTGCAACTTCCTCACTCAACTCCCTGGGCAGACCTTCAGGGCAATGAAAGAACAGGGGCTTAACAGATGGGGGGCTGGGACAGGGGAGGTCTTTTGGAAAATAAGGTGCAGTGAATGCACATTTCCTGGGATCTCTTGAAAAGGATCTCTACCTATGTGCTTGAAACATGTTGGGTTACACAGGACAAAGTGGATATTTCAAAACACTTGGGTCCTACTGCACATAAAAGCTGAGGCAGAAATTAAAAGCAAAGTTACTCCTCAGCCAGACAGATTGCATACAGAAGAGGTTCACCGTAGGTTTCACATGTAAGTCCTTCTTTCCCTCCTCTCCTTTAGCTGGTGTATTATGAAAAATTTCCTTATTGAAAGGTTGGTCAGGTATTAAAACAGGTTCTCCAAGGTAATGGTGGAATCACCATGCTTGGAAACATTCAAAAATTATATATAGGTAGGTCTTAGGAACATGGTTTGTAGTGCACCTGGCAGTGCTGGGTTAATGGCTGGACTCAATGTTCTTCGAGGTCTTTCCAGCCTTAATAATTCTATGTTTGTATGAGTCAGGGACCAACCTATACTGAAGAAGTAGAGGTGGGGTACTGTGGTCAGTGTCCCTGGGCTGGCAGAAAACAAGCCCTGGGTGGTTTCAGCAGATGCCCTACACTACATAAGGCCAGTCTCTAGAGAAGATCACACGTTGTCCTGCCCATCACCTCCCGTTTTCCCTGGTATGCCTCTGCTCCCTAGGAGTGCTGATTCAGCTAAAGTGCTTGTCAGTTGTTTGCAAAAATAATACAGATGACCAAGCCAGAAGTTTTGAAAAATCTATTGAGATTGGTGCTCCTTCGTCTACCTTCACAGAAGCCACTAAAAACCCTGGAAAGGAGGTTAAAAACTATATTCATATACAAGCACACAAAAATATATGCTGTGGCATATATTTTTCAAACACCAAAGCCTGCTTGGTTATGAACCACTAAAACTATTTGTCTTCCATCTATAACGTTACATCTTCATGACAAATGTGTTCAACTCCTTCCTGCTATAACTCATGTGGGCAAATTGTAAAGCAGAGGAGTAGCAGAATGATAATGTGTGAAATATACTTCATTATTCCTACAAGCTCAACATTTGAACAGAAAACAGGGGAGCTTTAATGTATTTGCCATCTGCTAACAATTTGGCTGTTGCAGAGCAGAACAAACAATGCTGCACACAATGTGCTTATTGTATGTGATTATTTTTTTCTTAATTGGTCCTTAAGAAGTGGCTCTGTCAGTAAAATTCAAAATGCTCTAGTGGGCTATGCATTATTCAAGGGGCACTGGTTACCCTCCTGGGAGAAAAATAAGCAGCTGAGAGACTGGAGGATATCTTCTAACTGGAAGTTTTGTAATACCCATTCTTCACTTGTGAAAGGAGACTGACCAGACTCACTTCTGTGCACTCGTGCTACTGAGCTCAGCTTTTGGATTTCAGGTTTGCAGTTCTCTGCCAGCTGTCTACTTAAGCAAAAGGTTGAGTCTCACACACCATTCAGTTTCATGCTTTTTAGTCACTACCCAAAAGAAGAATAAAAATCAATCAAGCAGCTCCTTTTCTTTTCTCCCAGACCTGCACACACTAACACTCAAGGCAGCAAAACAGCTCAAATACCTGTGGAGTAAGTTTCCCAACCCTCTGTGTTATTGGCTCGTTGATCACTTCTACTTTGCAGACATCTTTCTGTCTGGGGATGGAAAAGTTGAGGTCTTCTTCTGACAGGAAGACAGACTGTCCTTTCATCACTTTCACCCCAAGGTTCACACTAATAAAGGAGGAGCACACAACTCTTAACACAACAGGCAGCAATAGAAACAGCCAGCCTTTCTCAAAGGGCTTCATATTATAAAGGGGTGCCAGCTGTTTTCACCAGTGAAAAAATTTCTTAACAAAAGGAGTCTTCTTCCTCCACTAGCAGATTTTCACCATGTAATGAAGGCATTATTAGTCACAGATAAAAAATGCATGGCATGTTTTCTATAAATAGGTTCTTCTTGACTGAAATTTGGGCAGTTATTGGGCAGATATTTTGGAAATATCCTTAAGTTTTTATAAAATTCATTGGTCAAGCCTGACAAAATGATGAATGTGTTTTCAAGGTTTGTTAATCCTGAAAAAAAAAAAAAAAAAGAGAAAGAAAATTGCTATAAGACATTAGGCATAGGATAAAAACAAAACAACACATATAAAATACTTTCCACCATTTCTGATAAATGCAGTTCATTTCAATACCATTCAGTGCACACATGGTTGGAAAATAACAGACAACCCCAAAGTCTGAGAAAAATTCAACAGAAATAAAGAAGACAAGATAATATAGAAAATAAATTCTCATGCACCTAATACAGTGAATCTTCATCTTTCATGTTTATAACCTCATAAGAAAATAATTTTTTTTCTGGAATTAAACAGGCATTATTGAAATCCTTTTAAAAGTCTAATTTCTACAATTCTCCAAAGTAACTGAAGTTACAGCCCAAAGAATAGGAAGTGATATTGATTTAATTAAATTTGAGAAGATCATAAGAATTCCAAGACAGTAAATTGTCAACAGTCCTTTAGTTTTTGTAAATTTTTAACGCCCTAATTATTCGCAACAACCTTACAACCAACAGTGAAGTTTCCTGAAAGTGAATTAAAAACCAAATCCTTGTATGTCTTTATTTTCTATGTTGTTGTTATTAGGTAAGTGTTCACTCCACTGTTTCTGGCAGAATGGTGTTCTGAACAGCCTCTAACTGAATGCATGTATCCACTCAGACTTAAACTTCACTGAAAAACAACTGGCAGTTCAGAAATTCTGTAAAATTATTCACTTCCAAAAGTTAAACAAGACAGATCCACTCACTTCATCACATGTTTAAGATTAAAGATAATGAGTCTCACATACATGTAAAGTAAGATGATGTTGACTATGTAGTCTGGAATGCAAATTTTTACTCTAGTTTTCTAGGTATTTATCTGAAAGTCTTTCCATTTTGGTTTAAAATATTGAAACCATACCAGTATGAAGAAAATCTGAGAGAAAATGTAGAATTCTAGCCAGTGGAAAAGGAATGAAATTCATGGTAGAAAATTCATATAAGAAAATAATCAGAAATTTTAGTTTCAGACTAGGACCTGGCAGTGCTAAGGGGCAGTTAATGACTCTGACGCATAGACCTGGTGGTTTACGTTTCATGAGAAAGCCACTAACTCTCTGCTCCATAATAGCAGGCTGAGGAGTAGAAATATGGTGCAAAATAGCTTTAATCACAGGCATTTTCTTACATGGCACTTAGTAAGAAATTTTAAAATTAAAACCCGGATAGTTTTGAGTTTCTCCACTCCAGTGTGGATAGCTATCATAAAACGATGCCAAAGTTGAGAGATAGGTTCATCATCAGTTTGAAAATGACACTCATGCAGAGACATCTGCATCTTGGCTTTGCTACACCTGTTTCTGGTGCCTGCCCCATAAATCCCAGCATGGAATGCAGCTGTAAACCTTGGGTGCAGGCAGTGGTTTCTATGCTGCCCTTTCCTGCATCAAAAACAGAAGAGAAAGTGTACAAGAGGAATCAGAAGCATTTTGATCAATTTTATGGTGGATGTATGAGACATTCTCTGCTACCAATTTGGTCGTGTTGTCACTGTGTATTACGGTCTTGCTTTGACTACTTTAAGGTGCAGATAGACCTCCTGTATCATTATGTATTTGCCCCATATGTTGCAGCCACTGGCCTCTACCTGGATGCTGTAGGACTGTCTCCTCAGGTGGCCAAGTGAAGACCTTGGAAGTACAACCTCACTTTCTCAATTACTTACACAATCATAGCAAGATGAATGGCAGGAGATTCTTTCAGCACATAATGACAACAAAAATGAGAATGTTTTGGGGTGAGTGCCAAGGTATTAACATCCTCCCTATCTGTGAGGAAGGTCATTGCTTCAATGAAGTCATGTGTGTGATACATGGTATTTATACTGATTGACAGTGTTCTGCTCTTCAGCAGATATACAACTGCTAGTGATGCCACTGTCACATTTTGTGGCTGCTTTGAACTTCCTTACAATCTCCTTACTTCTCTGCCCTTAATATCACAGCTGAACCTGATTCTGCTCTGCTGCTCATTGCTACATCTCCTGCGTCTGCAGAATGGACATACAGCTAAGGGACTGTTTCATTCCAAATTCCAAAATATTTCAGATGTACTTAGTGGCCTAATGAAATAATGGTATTCACGAAAAACAGAGAAGGAAATTAATCTGTTTTCTCATCAACTTTCTAAGGGTCTGTCTATATGCCAAAACAACAGAAACAACTGAAACAACTGAACAACTCCAGGTGCACTGTGTGAGTACAAGCTCACAGAAAGTAACCAGCTTTGGTCCCAGAAGCAAAACAATCATGTGAGTTCCGTGACACATCATATAACTAGTTGTTATTCCTCAGTGGGGATAGAGCTTATGATTTATGAGGAGGGGCCGACACAGCTGGATTTGTTCAGCCTGAAGAAGAGAAGCCTTATTGCTTATTTTTGGACTTCTAACAGAATAGTGCCTGGAACGCAAGGAAGAGACATACAAACCCACTCAAATAGCAAAGCTTATATAGTAAACAACTAATCAAGGCCCGAGTTGCTTGATGTGACTTTGAAGCCAAATTTGCCATGAAACTGGCTTTTCCTGGAAAAACAGGTAGGCACAGTTACCTGCAGAGGTCATTTTCACCCGAAGTCATGTGCTGACTCTAAGCTGAAAAGGCAGAGCCATCTGACTGCTAAGATCTAAATTAATAACCTGGTGTATTTTTGCAAAGCACAGCGTTATACTTTGCCACCTGTCCAATAACTCCCCTGAGATCCAATATAAAGCCATACTGGTATAAAAAATGTGGCAACAAGCAAGGAGATCTCCTTTCCCATAATTAGAGGCAATTGGCCAAGCTGGCTCTGAGATCTGGAAAACTAGAAGATAAATCCTAAAGATGAGCCCAAGGCATTGAACAAGGCATACTTGGCAAGGGGAGCTCCAAGGAGCTACTCCTCTGCTGGCAGCTCCTGCCCACTCAGCAGATGAGCCTGGGGGAAGGCAGAGGGAGAGGGAGAAGGGGCCTCTGAAGAGGCAGCGAATGTGAGTCTGTAGAGCTGACAGAGGGACACACCAAACCAGGGACAATGCAGAGCATGGTTTCTGTTAAAAATTGCCTCCAAGTGCCAGAACTGGTTTTCCCTCAGGGCTGCTGATGCACATGTGAGAAATTATGCAATGGTTAATTACAAACATAACAACTAGTGAGTCTGCCTGTGAGCACAGCTACATTGATGTAAGTAAAAGAGTAATACAAATTATTTAGGTAGCCATCTACCAACATAAAACAACTGAAAGTAGAATTTGAAACAGCACCAGTAAGTCTCATCTTTAATAACTAAAACTTAACTGAAATAACTGCAATCACAAGTGACTTTGAGCCATGTCTCAATGACACCCAAAGCCTTCATTGGGATTTGGATGAGACTTCAAGAGTTTCTCTGTGTGTGACAAAATCTCTGGTTACCTGGGATGTTTCCCTGAGCAGATGGCTCAAAATTGCCCTAATCTTTTGCAAAGCTGGAAGGGGATAATGGAGAATGATTGTTGTTGGAAGTTGGATTGATTTGTTTTAATGAATACCAGAAAAAGTTTGCAAGAAACAGAAAGAACATACAAAATTTTCTGAGGACAGGTTTAAAGAAAACAAGTAAGGGCTTTCCATGATTTCTACGAAACAAGATGAATATTATTACAGCAATTAAAATCTAGCCCAAGGCAATGAAAGGATTATGAGCTATTAAATCAGGGGATTGTCATTTCAGAACGTACACTTGGACTGTTTGCTGTTGGGTGCTTGGACATGTACCCCTTGGACTATTTGCTATTTAATGGTTTTGTTCCATGCACTACAAACAAGAATCGAAGGTCACCAAGAAGCTAAGTATTTGGCAAGGTATTTGCTGAGCTAAGGAATGGCAGATAACACCCTGTAAGTAGTTACACCTTGGACCCATGCCAACAGCAGAGATGAATTTTGCCTAAAGTAGCATGCAATCCTGAGTTAGCTGAGATTATGACTAGCAGAATTCTCTGACTAGAAAATATGTAACTTGAAAAATCCCCTTTTAATAGCCATTTGAAGAAACAATGTATAATTATCTGCAGAATTTGTTGGAAAATCTCAGCAAAACACAATAAAAGCAACTTATTCTTAAAAGATGATGATTCCAGACAAACAGGTAGAAATCAGCAGGAAATGTAAAACCTTTGTAAGCACACATGTGTTAAGGGACGACATAAACTTTTATGCATGCATATGAATAATAAACCTCTGCCTAGTTCAGTTGAATCAGCTGTCTGAATGAACATGAAAATGTAAAAGTGCTGACAGATGCCTATTGCAAAATAAGTGCACAATTTTAAAATATGCATTTTAAAAATAAGTTATCCCAACTAAATGAAATATAACCTTTTTAATGACTTACTAGTATCAAAAGTTTTTAGCATATATTTCAGTGCTTTTTATCACATTTTTTCTAGTGTCTCATTAATAAGACAACTCTAAGCAAACAAATTTTATTTAATTAATTTTTATTATATCTGATGAAAAAAGCCAGCATAGTTGAGAAATTTATATCAACTTGATTAGAATAAAGTAAGCTGTTTAGAATCCAGACTTTCACATTAACTTCTACTGAACCACTGGCAAAACCAGTGCCTGCTTTCCTCCAAGTTAGAACTGAGCTTTCATCCATCTCGAGCTCAAAAATTACTGTCTGGCTGCTCTGCTGCAACATTCAGCAACAAACTGAACTCTGCAAGCTGTTAAGCACTACTACAACCACAAACACCACAGCATTTGTACAACAAACTTGAATAAGATACTTACAGGTAGCAGTGTTTCTGCTGGAGGCTGAACATGAGATCATACTAGAAAAAGAGGAAAAATGTATGTCACTGACCCAGTAATTTCTGTTTTAAAAGGCTGGCAGAGAAAGAAATCCAATGAGTGAGCGACAGAGAGAAAGCAGAGAGGGGGAGGGGAGAGAGATGAAATTCCAGTCTTTCTGGTCAGTTTGGCTGTAGTTTTCTCTGTACCGAAAATCCACAATAAACACTCCTTGCTTGCAAGACTGCTCCAGACTGTAGAGTTACAAATTACGAATACTTTCAGGCTCCGTAGGATAAAAGCACTGAGATGCCTTGTAGTGTTTACATTCAGCAATGTTTCTGTGCTAGCCAGCCCCAGATCTTCCCCTTCTGCTAGTTAAGTCTGTTGGGACCAGAAACTAAGCTGCTGTTACTCATGTTTGCTCTTTTTTTTATTCCCCCCCCCCCTTTTTTTTTGTTTTCTTTTTTCCTTGGTTTTTTCTTTTTTTTTTTTTTTTTTTTTCCCCCCCCCCTTTTTTTTTTTTTTTTTTTTTCCCCCCCCCCCCTTTTTTTTTTTTTTTTTTTTTGTCCCCACTTTTGCCAGTTTATTTCCCTTGAAATGCACACAAGCACACCGCTACAGTAGTATTCAAATAATAATTTTATTTTTTTCCCATTCAGAACAGCAAGAAAGACAAAGAGTACAGGCAAAATCCTAGCAATTATTACATATCTCATAGGATTCAAGATATCTCTCCAGCTTTCTGTCATGAGATTCACATCAGATTTAACTGGCTGATGAGATTCTAAGTAAAATTTGCTATCGTGCAGTGGGTCATAAATGCACCCTGAGGAGTAAACCTGACAGCCCTAATTTTCAGAGCACAGAGACTGTGTTGCAAAGTCCCAATACAGGGACAGACTTCCCTACATCCACCTCAGCACAGGGACCTAAGGAGTTTTTTAAGTGTAGAGGACAAAAACTTTTTCAGCCCAAGACAGGGCATCGTGGCAAGGGCAAGAGGGACAGCACGGGGAAGAGCTACTGACTTCCAGGTTGCTTGTGTAAACAGGAGTGAAACCCAGCACAAGTGTAGTGCTGTGACATTGTCTCCCCTTGTCCTTTGAATAAGCAAGCTGACTTTGACCCTCATATGAAAACAAAACCACAACATAAAAATGCAAAACTGAAGTCAATGGGAAGAAGAAAAAAGAACCAGCAGATGTTCCTATGGCATGACTTATGTACAGATGAAGAAAACAGATGACTGTTAAAAATTAAAATTAACTCAAAACTACACAATGTGTATGATACAATCTGGCCTATATTTCCCTAGGAAAAAAACACCATGCAAAAAAAATTTCCTTGAGGCACATAGCTTGCATTACAGTAATGTACTGTCCTGGATTTCAGACCACACGTTTTTTCAGGTTCCAGAAAAACTTGCAATAAATATTTGTCTCCTCTGAGATGTGGAGATGGCTGTGGGTTAGCCTGTGTGTTTCTGGTTTTGCTTGCTGAAAATTAGCTTCTAATTCAGTGTGATGAATGGCCTGTCTATATTGTACAGTGGTCTGATTAGAAGCATCAGCATAACTGTCCTTACAGGCTGATTAAAACACTGGCAGCTTATTTTAAAGTCTGTGACACATTAATCAATAATATCATTACAGAAGCTGTCTTCAAACAGGTTTTATTACTGCAGCAATGAACTTAGCATCCCATTTCTTATTGTAACAAGATACAGTCAAAATCAACCACTCTTTTTACAGGCTTTTATTTGAAAAATAAATAAAAAGACCATACTTGAGGCACAAAGCAGGTAAGAGCGTACACACACACATACAGAGCCTGATCTCTGGTCTTTCATTTTGACTTACATTGATAAGCAAAGGCCAAAACCCACATTGTCTGATATCTGCACATTCAGGCAATGCTCCTGTAAGGAAGATGAGGTTCTCAAAGGAACAAAAGAGTTGTTGCTGTCCTAATCTGAAGGCTGTACAAGGAGATCTGCTGCATTTTGAGGGGAAAATACAATTATTTTCCAGGTATTCACTACATTACATAAACTTTACTGTGTGAGCAACAATACCTGATAGCAGCAGCCCATTCTTCACACAACTATTAAAGAAAACATTCTAATGAATCAGTGTCTTACATGGAGCACAGCTGTCAGAAGATCAAATGCACTGGGTCATTGCCAGCTGCTTCACTGGCAAATACATGCAGAGAATATATAATGGAAAAGTTCTTGACCAAAGACAAATTATTCAAAATTTTGACTGCAGAAGAGCATTAGGCATAGAGAAACGCATTACAGAAAACACAACAAGGCCGCACAAAAGTATTTGGTTTGTGTTGAGCAGATCAAAATTTCAGAATGTTGCCTGTCTGAGACAAATATGAGTGGCATTTCCAGTATAAATGAGTAGCTTCTTTGAGAAATCCATATTTAGTTTTATTATCTCTAATTTTAAAGACTTTGATATTTTCCCAGAACATTTTGCATCTTGGGCTAGACCCTCAGATGTTGCAGAGGACAGTGAAGGGACATCTTCAAAAACTTCGGCATCTTGGCAACCCCTGAAGTCCTTTGCCTGAATGTATCTGGAGCACACCACCACTGTAGCAGGCACAGGGCCTGCAAGGCCTCCTTAGAGGCCAGAAACTGAGCTAGGAAATACCGGGTCACGATGACTCAGGCCTTAGAAGCCCCTCTCTGCCACCTTTCGGACCCTACTTATCTCTCTGTAAGCCTATAGGTCACTTTTCCCTGACCCTTTCTATTGGACAGTTTTCAAAACCCCTATAGGGTATAAAAATCCCTAATTCTGCCTGGTTCGGCAGAAGAAGCTGTCACTGAGAACCTTCATGGGACACCCTAATAAAGAATCCTGTGGAACCTTACACAGCACTTCTCCTCTCTCTCCCTGCGTCTGCTGCCACGGCCACAAGCAAGCCAAAAGAGCTGATAATCACTAAGAGCTGAAATCACCTGAGCTTGCTTGGCTGCCTGCAGCTAGGAACGGCTTGGGAGATCGGACCAAGTCTGAGCCTCCGCTGAGACTATCCTGGCCTTGGCAGTCCACCGGGCACAGCCCGGCTGGAGCCTACCGGGATACACCACCAGTAAGGTTTCTTCAAATTATACATCCATAGGGATTAGCATACATGCTGTCAATCATAAAAACACCTCTTCATGGCTGTGGTGTTCTTTTCAGAGAAGAGGGGCTAGACTTAGCTGGATAGAAAGCAGTAAAATCTTCCCTCCAAGCTCTCCAGGCCTCACTGCAGCATGCATGGCCACTGAGGTTGTGGGACTATGTGACCAGAGAGGCTTGTCCCACAGTGGACCAGGGTAGTAGAGACACATTGCAATTTCGTAGGAAGAGAAGCTCAGCTACCACCATTCTGCAGGACACTTTCTGCAGCATTAAAAAACATGTTTGTGTGTGTAAGCTTCATCACAGAATTTCAATTCTAGAAATCATGAGTATTTCTACTTGTGCTTCCAGTGCCTATAAAGGTATTACTTCTTTGTCTTTACAGCTGCTGCCATATCCTTCTCATCTGCAGTAAAAAGTTTAATGTTAGGCTTTTCAAACCTTCAGGTAATATAGTATGAAATAGGTGGCAGCAGCTAAGATGATCATCAGCATTTCTAGCTTTTGAGGGTGGCTGGGGTCTGGTCTGTCACACAAATGTGACACATGAGGTCACAATAAACCCTTTCTACCTCTTCCTGGTCACAGAGTTCCTAGACAGGTTGAGCACCACGAAAATATTTAATTTGGTACCGTTGGAGAGCAGCACTCAGTGAAGACCTTGGAGGAACAGCAATGTCTCTGTGGTAGAGGAAATAATTATATTCCACTTGCAAAGAGCTGGCCTGTTCTTTAATGTACCTAACAAGGGATAGAAAAAGGAATTTTTCACACATAAAGAAGCATAGGAGGGAAAGGGTAAACACTATATGCTCAAAATATAGGCTCAAAAAAGGCTAAAAATAATCCCAAAACACATGAAGGACTGGCCCATGCTGGCAGTCTGCCCACTTCTTGCAACAGTGCTTACAACTGGGCTTCAAAATGCATGTTAAAAATGCCCATGTTTTCCCTCTTTTTCTTTTAAGTCTGTTGTTACATGTCCAATCATTCCACCAAAACCCACAGACCATGTGTCCTCATTAATGCAAAGGATGTTTCAATTGCAATTTACTTCAAACTGAAAGATTTTTAGGAATATTACCTTATTGCCATTAAAGTAGTTTGCACTCAGGAAATGTTCCTTAGTTGTTTTAATTAAGATCAATCAAAATGAATTTAATGAGACTCTGGGGATTTTTATCCAGTCTTTGAAAACTGAGCCTTTTGTGGTGCAGGGCCTTTATTTTGGCTTCAGGCTACGTATGGATTTAGACCACAGCTGGTACAAATGGATTTTCATCTCATTTCATGTTTCTAAAGTTTCACTGACTTTCCTTATTTAGCTCACTCTACCACTGACTATGAAAGATCTGAGAAAAGAGTTCTCCAAACAATGTCACAGATTTTATTTTTGTATTCTATAGAAGGGTGTAAGTTCTGCAAAGGCAGAATACATTTCAGAAGAATAATATGGCAGGTCTAACACATAGCAGATACTGCCTCTGACCTTAAGCAGTAGCTCCAGAAAACCCTTACTTTTTAGAATATTGAAAACATTCTATGCTTATCCTTGCACATCCTATGCAGAGCATGCAGGCTAAAATCCAGGAACGTTCATCCTTCTGAAGAACCTCTCTTGCCTATGAAGTTTTTACATACAGCAGTGCTCGTAGTGTGACAGCATATTCCTGAAACCATTTCAATCCCCAACCTTTCAGAACCATTAGTGGTTTAAGCTGCTATAATCCTCTAAAAAGATTACTTCTGAAGAATTTTCATTTCTTGGCATTCAGCTAAGGTATTATTAAAATGAGAGGTTAATTAAAGAAAATTGAAAGAGCCTTCTGAGACAGTAGAAGAAGAAAAGAAACCACACTAGTTTGCACCTGCTGAGAACAACTTAGGGAATTCTGTGAAGACGTGTTATTTTAATTCTAACAGCATCAGATCTCATTCTTGCTTGTAATGAATGAAACATAGCAATGGGAAAAATGGAGACTCCTCCAATATATCCCCACTGTACATGTGGGTATTCCTGTCATCTTTCTACTTTGTTATCAAACCCAGCTGTGGCACAAGCAGTACCCACTGTCATCTGGGCAGAGGCAGACCTAAGGAAGGTAGAACAGAATGGGCAACATGAGAGGTTTGAGAGACAAAGCCAAAAAGAAAAGAGGAGGAGAGAGTAAAGACTGGAAAGGAGAGCCTGAAACCCAGACTCCAGCTATGGCAAACAGCTTCATCTCACACAGCCGAAGGAACACCTTGGTTTCAACACTCCCACTCAACAGCACATTAGTGTTAAGACATGATCTGTTGAGGCCAAAGAAATGCTTCCCCATCCTGACACAGATCTGTATCTTTATGTGTACAAGCAGATACAGCTCAGCAAAAATTTTTTAAGAAATTATGCAAGTAATGCAATTAAGTTTGGTCACTGGAAGCAATGAATCCTATTTTCCCTTTCTTTTCAAGAACTCAGGATTGCAGTAGATAATACAAAGAAAAGGAGAAAATTCTTAAGCAAGAACCTCTAAATGTCTAAGAAAAAATCTTGAATAGGTGTTTTGAGTTGTGTTAATTTCATGAACTTCCAAATCTGAAAAAGGAAATGGCCGAAAATCTAAGAGTCCAGACTCATCCTTCGCAATCGCAGCCGCCCAGAACCACCTCTCTCCATGTCGGGGCAGAGACACATAACAGAGGACCCCGACAGCAAAAGACATCACAAAACACCTAGACATGCTATGAAGAACAGAGATTTTCTAAAAATTCAGCACCTAGTGACTGTAGCTGTTATATTTTTTTTTTAAAAAAAAAAAGTCAATTCTACCTTCTCTTTCTCTTTCACTATTTGCATTATTTTTTGCAGTCTTTCTTTTCTAAATCTTCAAATGACCAAATGTAGCTCCATTTCAATTACACCTGGCAGTGCCTAGTTTTTATTCACAGTGTCTGCTTCTTGCTTGAACCATCCTTCCTGCACTGGGCAGAGGATGAGCCCAGTAAAAAAAAAAAAAAAAAAAAAAAAAAAAAAAAAAAAAAAAAAAAAAAAAAAAAAAAAAAAGATGTAAATATACTTAATCTAAAATCTCTTTCCAGCTGAGGTTCTTTACAGAGTTACAGTGAATGATAATGTGAGGTGTCTTTTCTCTTGGCAGTTTGTCCAAACAGAATTTTAAATTAGCCAGCCTAGGTCTGAGTGAAAAAGCACAAAATCTCTTGAGGAGTGTAGGGTGTTGGCCAGAAAAACAGATGCTTGCAGAATGAGTGGGACATTGTTAAAGAATTGAAATATGAATGAGGGACAAAGAAAGTTGTCCTGTTTTCTGAGTTTCCCAAGACAAAGGTACTCAAGGCTAGATACAAACTGTGAGAGCACTAAATCACATATACTGAACCAGCTGCAGAATTTCCAGGCCACCAACAAGCCTCATGGAATTACAGGATGACAGAATGTTCTGGTTTGGAAGGGACCTTAAAGATCATCTATCCCAACCCCCCTGCCATGGACAGAAGTGTCTTTTACAAGATCAGGTTGCTCAAAGTCTCATTAAACCTCATCTCATAAGATAGATTGGGGCACATCTCAAGTGTTGTTAGACTGAGATATACAATAACTTTATTAGTGCAGACAGAAGAGAAAGCCTAAGAGAGGCTAGGCAGAGTGATTAGAAACCTACTCAGCCTTAACCTACAGTGTACATGGCTGTAATTAGGAAAATAAGAGATACATGCACCTATATTTGGACTGTGTGTCTCAGTTGCTCACAACTTCGGAAAATGGCATTTTCCAGACTGAATTAGATGTCACATTGAATGATCTGAAAAAAATAACCTACCTTAAATTCAAGAATGCTAAATTCTTTGAAGATGTGTGTGTCTGCAAACCCAAAGGAAGCTTATCCTGTGGGATAGCACCGTGCTGAGCAAACACTGCCTGGCTGGTGCAGGAGGGGTTCACTTTACACCCACTGATTTGTGGCCATGTCAACAGGGACCTTTGTCCTGGAGGATGTAGCAGTACTGAACTAAGGCACCACACTAACACTCAGGAGAGCTTCAGGGGCATCTGTTTGACCTCAGCTCCACTAGATAGTAATTATATTTGTCCAGAGCTCACTGGCCCTGAAGCAGGGTCATCAGAGGACGTGGCATCAGAGCTCCTCAGCAACTTCAGCGCAAGAACCGAGACAGCCACCAGACTGTTTTCAGCAACCATCTGAAACAGCTGAGGGTTTAGAACTGTAAAACAAAGGAATTAAGCTTTTATTCAAAGCAGGTAACTCTACTTGAATCTAAAAAAACCCCAGGGTTTTGATCTGACTCTGATTTAACCCTTACCAAAAAAAAAAAAGTAGTATTTTGAGTATATACAGAGTTTTTCAGTGGGTGAATCTTGGTTCATTTTCCAGTGAGATGGAACTTCTGGACTTAATTTTTTTATAGTTTTTGAGGAGAGATAATCCTTTCCTCTACAGATGTAAGAACTGACAGGATGTACTTCCTAGCAGTTTAGCCCATCACTACCTGCAGCAATATTACTGGATACTTAAGGAGACTTCAAACCTGAAAAAGACATCTTTTAAAATACAACTCAGTTTAAAAAAAGAACTTTTAATGTCACAAATGTATAGACTGCACTTCAAATTGCCTGGGACAATTACATAATTTTAAATTGTAAACAGACATATTTAAATGTGCATCATAGGGTCACCATTAAAAAAGTGTACCAAACTCCTCTTCACTAATGTTCACAGTTTGAACTAGGACACCAGCACTTACTGAGCTATTCAGTTTTGCAGCAAATTGCTTTATTATAACAAGCCAATGCACACATCAACAAAAACCCTGTTAAGAGCCTAGCCAAAAACTGTAGCTTGATCCTTTTAAGTCATGTATTCAGGTCACATCTGTAATCACACAGAAGGGAATTATACAAGCAGTATCAAAGGCCTCTTACCATGGTGACAGATATGATCTTGACTTATGGTCTTTACATTATAATGAATTTCACTATGTTGAGGCTATTTTATTCTGCTAATTTCTCCTTCATCCTAAGAAAAGGTAGAAAGAATGGTTTCAAAAAGACTTATTGATGTAGAAGAGTTTGAAAGCATAACACAAGAGAAGTTTGCCCTATTTTTAAAATAAACAAACATGCTCTTCTTTCTCTTCCCATTCAAGTAACATGAGAAATTTGAGCCTAGCTGCTATGTTGAGGAGAGGAGAAATATGTTCATAAGTGAGGGGATTCCTCAGTTGAAGCCACTTGTATGGCCATGCAAACACATGTTCAAGTTTACAGGAAAAAGCCAGGCAAACACCATTCAAGGATCCTTCTCTTGCTGACTGTTCAGACCACAGGGGTGCATCCATAGTGTATATCCTCCAACACTGACTTCACAGGGAAGTAGCACTGTTGGGTCCCACTGCTGGAAGATATTTTGTGCAGTGCCTACATCCTGGGAAAGCCCAGAACATGGCTGCTAGGGCAACACTTCAAAGAAATCAGACAGAACCCTCCTCCCACATGTGCTGCATTGGCTACAGACCAAAGTGGGAAAATCACTACCTCTGTGTTCACCAGATTGGGCACAGAGGGAGCTGGAGCCCTGTGATGAATACAGACATGGTGCCAGCTAGGTAGGACCTGGGGGAGCTCAAGGTGGAGGAGCAGGATGCTAGCAGAAATCCCAGCTGTGGCAGACCTAGCTCCTGTGAACGCCTGCAAACAGCATTCCTTCCTCAGGCATGGCTTGGGCTGCTCAGACTCCACAGCATGACAGGAAACCATTCTCTTGGGAACTGGCAGGTCTAACTGGGATGAGAGTGGAGTATGAGGAAACAACGAACAGGGCACATTTCTTTCCTTTCCCCAAGCCTATTCTCTCCATTCACAATACTGCCACAGCAGTAAATGCTATATTTTTCTTCTATATTTCAGCTCAACAGAAAATTGAGGTGTCAGGGAGACCTCATCCTACAAACATTTAGCTCTGATGTACAAGCCACGAAATGATATTTTGCTTGTAGCCAAAGAAGGCAATGACTTACATATGCTGTTAACTAGTTTGTGCTATGGTCTGAAAAAAATAGTGTAGAACAGTATGGTATTTAGAACCAAATAGCAAAACTACTGGATGGAGAGAAGGATCATTAGTACAACTGAGGGATGCATTGGTAAACTGGTAATACCTCTACATTAGCAAATTTTGGATTTTCCATATTTTTAAGAAAATTTTATTCTTTCCACATTTGATCTCTCCCTACTACTGCATCTTCCTAATATAGTTGACTTCCTCCCCAAAAGAGGCACTTGCAGAAGCAGGGAATTGCTTAGTCAAGCTTTTCTAGCCTTCAGGGAAGTATAACCAATTACATTTATGAGCAATGTTTAAGAGCAGGTCTTGAAGTTGAAGGGCAAGTTCTTGACCAGACCTCAGTGTTTAATGTAAAATATATGTTGACTTCAACATTCAAAGTAAGTTAGTGTTGGACAGCAGATACCCCTCACTTCCCTCACGTGCCTTTCCATTTTTCCTGGCTTCCCTTTTCTCTCCAGCACAATGCACAATACTGACCTACAAAACAATTGACAAAAGGAATCGTCTGTCTGAGAGAAAACATTATCTTGTCTCTACTACTGTGCCTTTATTCCCAAAGCTGACCTTATCAGGAGTGTTATAAACAGGGGTACAGGAAAGCTACAAAACCACAGAATTCTGGTCCACTTTGAGATAGAAGACCATCTCTGCTAAAATCAGTAAGACCTGCTACAATTATATGAGTTATTTTTACCTTTAGGACCAGGCTTTATGCCTTAGGATCCACAGATTTTTACTGAGCATAGAGAAGGTAATCTTGCAAATAGAAAAAAAAACTTTTAAACTTAACCAATGTTTTTAAAGTCTCTATATAAGACAACAGTCTCAGCCAAAACACATTTTAGATTGTATTTTTAAACTATTTGTATGAATAGACCAAACATGTTGTACCAATAACAGAAAGTCACTGTGCTTCAAACCAAAAAGACAATGGGGAAGATCTTACTGAAGTTATAATTTTAAAAATTAAAAATTCTTAATCCAAATTGATGACCTGTTTCTTCGTATTAATGTGTTCAGCACATGTTTTCTCCTTCCCAATCTTCATTCAAGTCATGGATTAAATCCTCTGGTGCCTCATTCCTCTCAATCCTGAACCTGTGTCCTGATAATTTTTAACATCTTCCTCTTTGCAGGATCTTGTCACAGTGAATCCTGCTCAGTTGTGTCAGTACCAGAGAGGGCCAGGAAATTCCCATGTATATGGCAATTGGCTGCCTGTGTTTGGATGTCCTCCTGCAATATACTGATCTGCAGAGGTGCTGAGCATCTGGCATCCTCCCCTTGCTGGTGCTAGCTGTTAAGGATTTCAGGTGACGACAGCACACCATCAGAGGCCAGACAGTAAGATCAGATGTAGTATTTTTAACAGTATACTAATTTCAACCATATTCTATCAATGTGCTTCAAAACCAGGAAACCAGGAAATCTCAGTTCTCTTGATTTTAAACACTAGTCAAAAAGCTACTTACCCTGCAGGCCAAGTACCCAACCTGTAATCCTGCAATGAATTATCATTCTGTAGGTGGATCTTTGAGCTCCCATGGAGCCTCACTGAAATAAATCTTGTTCTCCCTATTCAGAGTTTACCAGGGATCCAAAATTCATCATTTATCAACAATTCAGTAGAAGAACTATTAGCAAACAAAGCAGAAATACTGCCAGTGCCAAAACCCCTGCCAAATGGATTGTTGATTGCATTTAAAAATTGGATGCAACAACACAGCACTGTAAAACAGAAATGTCTACTTTCCTTTTCAGAGTGTGTTGAAGGATCCCCTCTATCCTAGCTAGCACTCAGCCAGGTCCCAGCAATGCAACAGTATATTCACTGCTCTCTCATTTTGCTAGGCTGAGCTCAGGCATGCAGGAACTTGAAACTGGAAAGGTCACCCCTTTCTGAGTTTGTTTTACAACAGATGGCTCCAATCAGCTTTTCCCGGTAAGCACAAATGAAGAATGATGTTTAAATTCTTAGCATCCTCTAGATAACATCTCATGTAAACAGAAGTAAATTGCATATAAGAAATGTCTTTAAATGTATTTAAAGGGACTACTGCCAGGTCAGCATTGCACTCTGAAACCAAGACCATGACTTCTTGAATATCCACAGTCCAAGGGGCCCCAAGTTTGTGTTCTGCTGTATTAGCCAAACCAGTTCTTGCTACAAACACTGCCAAATACTGGAGACAACAGGATATGGAGCAAGTATATCTCCCTTCATAAACAAAGTAAATGCCAGAGTTACTATTCACACTGGCTTTGCACTATAGAAATTCATTCTGTAATGAGAACACTCTCTCTTCACTACCTATACCAAATATTGTTAAAATCAGGAGGCCTGTGTTACCTCCATATGACTACTTAGCATGCCATTCTCAGCCTTGCTAAAACAGGAATACAAGGATAATGAAAACCATATTTCTGAAAGATAGGAGGTGGGAGGAGCTGGACAGGAATGTTCCCAAAAATAACAGACTGCTAATAATGGCAGGAGTCAAATAGTTGACACCTGTTACATCATTTACAGTTTAACAGCAAAAGGAACTGTTTGTTTAGAAAATTAAACATAATGCTACTCACTGCAAACACATTTCTTTGCTAATGCTGCTTTATAACCTCCTGCTGGCTACATTGCTGAAGCATTTGCTTACTTTGGAAGAAATTTCCTCCTTCCCCATGAGAAAAGTATTTCCTATAATTTTTGCCATGGGCAGAGGGAGCCCAGGGGTCAGGGGCCCATCCAGAATATTTTTGTAGGAAAAGCCAAGTAGTATTTTGCCTGCTAGCTTACAACCTTATTTTCTCTGTCTCTTTGTTCTCATCTTCTAGCTCAAATTTCCTTTAGGGGAATGTGGGAAAAAAATAGGAAGTTAAAAAAAATTGAGTTTTGGGATATCCTTTAACTAATACTGCAAAGATGCAAGTGTATAAGAGAGAAATAAATCTATTGCAGCAAAAACTCTTTTTTACTTAGGTCAGAACATTAAATCTTGACCACTTCAAATATAAGATATAGGGGAAACTGGGAAAGTTGTTTTCTCACTGGAGTGAAGAAATGGAAGGCAAAAGATATGGAGAGCCTGGAGAAATTCTAAGGTTGGGGTTTTTCTAAGCTTTTGTTCACAGATTTTTATCCTGATTTTAATAGTGGTTTGGCTAGCACTTTGAAATGTCTTCCCATCAGTCAAAGAATACATGCAGAAAACACATATGGTAGCCTTCTTCTGTGTCAGGACATCCTTCACCTGAACCAGCACTGAGCAGAGCAGCTACTTCTGATGCTTATCAGGAAAGAAAACAAGCAAAGAGACTATTCTTAAAATCAGAGATTTTAAGGTTGAGTAGAAAAGGCCAGCTATTTCTAACAGCCAGAAAAGTCAAAAAAGCAGATTTGAAAGCTCTTTTATCGGTTATATTTTGGTCCACCACAAAATAATATAATGATTGTAGCGTCAAACCTTTTGTTTCCTGTTCAAAACAATTAAATATTTACTAGTCAGATTTCACTGTATAGACTCAGTGCATTTTGTGTTTAAACACACAAAAATTCACTTGACTGAAAGATGCTTGTTTTGCAGCAAGAAAAATTTGTAGGTTGATAAAGTGACATGTTGATAACATGGCATGAAAAAGTAACATATCTCCTTTGTGTTTCTGAACAGTGGATGGATCTCTTCTCCCATAGAACAGGAAGAGCAGTTGTGTTAATTCAACACAAATGTGTAGTCTACCCTCTTGAAGAGAAAAGAAAAAAACACAAAAAAAAAAAAAAAAAAAAAACCACACAAAAAACCCACCAAAACACTTGCTAATAAGATATCCAGTTTAAGTGTGTACCTGCATGATACATGTGTTTCTTTTTTCAAAACCATGAGTAGGTTGAAGGAGTCATCATGTTCAATTAATTATTTCTATAGTAACCCTGGAAGTTTGAGCAAAATAAGCAGGGGGACAAACCTTAATCTAGGTGGTAAAAATGCTTGTATTTCACTTTCAGCAATGCTATTAATTGTTTCATCTTGATTCACTTTCCTGTGACTGGAAATTTCAGTTCCTGTTGAATAAAAAGACTCCTCCCATTTTTTCAAGTCATGCCCAGTTTGTGTGATGGACGTAGCTAGTCCTCCCCAGGACCATGGTCTGTCTCTCAGGGCATTGTATTGGTTGCAATATCCACATCTAGAGAAACATCTTCCTAAAAGTCTTAGCAAGTTTTAGAAGTCTCAACATACACCATGACTTACCTTGCCAAAAGATGAAACTGTGAAAAGTCACCCTATGTACCCCGAGCTACTAAGACTTGTCTGTGGCACAGCCACAGACAGCTGGAATTGAACAAACTGCACCGAGACCCGCTCTCACAATAGGCATCCAGTTAAGCATAATTTTATTGTTTCCCAGACAATTCCATGAAATACAGATAACCATGAAACATCAAGCACATCTCCCTTAGACCTTACATTAATCTGGTTTAATTGTTTTAGTCAAAACTGGCAGTTTTCTCAGTGTGACTGAACACATATGACTTCCCTGCATTGTTTTTAACACACTGCCCATTCACCATTTTCTCCACAGGTGGAAGCCAATGCATGTGTTTGGTAAGAGTGACACAGAAACAGCGTTACAACCTCTGGGGTAACTCAGCATACTGCGTCTGAAGGGAGTGAAAAAAGTTCAGATCCTTTGTTCTTCTGACAGACACTAAAAGTCTCATGATGGTCAGAAAATGTAACGAGTAAAACCTCCTTCAGTAATTTTCAGTGCATTGCATTTTATTAATAATCTTTTGTCCCAGGCAAGCATTTAAGTGCTGAAAAAAATATTCCACATTCTCTAAGACTTAACAATATTTATTCAGAGCTTTGTGCATACAGGAAAAAAAAGCTAAAATAAGACCCAGCACAAATTAAAACAAACCACAAACTGTATTCTCATCTAGACATTAATCAGGTAGAATTAGTTGAACCTTAATCCTATATTAATGAAGTACTGAAAGAAAGCAAAAGCCAACAGTCAATAAAATAATTACAAATTAACATTTGTCAGACTTACAGAAGACAATTAGACATACATGTACACTAATATAGAACACATACCTGTGTAAGCAATTATCTATAAAAAGTAAACCGCAGGTAACACAGAGACAATGCTGAAACCTTAAAGTGGCCAGAATCTGCCAATACAAGTACTCTTCAATACATGGAGTGGTCATGTCAGTGGTTAGACATGCTCAACAAGAGGATCCTTCATGATCCTTCATTAGCCTACATGAGCAATTGTCTCTCTTCCCAAACCTCCTTGTAGTTAAACACAAGTATGGCACAATGGTTGGTGGGTGTTCTGCAAAATGATTGCTGTTTTCTTTCTGAAACAGTAGAATTTTTAGTATGTTGGATTATTTTTGAGCTCTTAGGACTTTGCTTCCATGGAAGTGGCAGAGGCTACTGGAAATGGCAAGTTCAAGTAATGAAATTTGGATCTGAGTCTAGTCTTGGAGCAATGCAAAGCTCGTAGAGAGATACAAAGTTCATGTGGTCTCCAGCAGTCTTTGACTTACAGGGCAGAACTTCAGAAAGGAAGCTGAACAGGGAAGCAGCTGTCTGCTATTCTGTCCTTGGGAGCTTCATACCAGTTCCAGAAGAGACAACTGCTTTCCATGCCAACAGAGAAATCTATTCACATGCAAAGATTTGCTATTTACCTCCTATTACGCATGACATTTTTAGTCCATTCAAGCTTTAAAGGGGAGGAAAGAAATACAACAGAAACCACTTAGTTATCGCTGGGGAATGTGTTCCTAAAATATGGCTACACCAGTACCATACCACCAGCTGTGTTTTTAAGGAGCTGATATGTTCCTTCCCTGAGGAGATCACCACATAGGGGCAAACACAAGGGCTATATTCTGCCATCAAAAACTGCTAATCTACTATGCTCACATGGAATCTCAGTGTCTTCACTGGCTCTCTTATTCAAGTGCTTTATGTAGTACTACATAGATTTCTTACTGAGTTTATGCTTGTACAGAAATTCAACTTTTCTTTAAAGAAATTAGATGGAATGCTGCCAGTTTTAGTAGCCCAGTTCATTCTGACCCAAAATTGCTTTCCTCTACAATGGATGATAAGAAATACTATCCATTCTAATGCTAAAATGCAGCACTGCTACCAAAAAAAAAAAAATAGTTGACACAGGCTTCTCATTAATAACAAAAAATCCAGAGTAAGCATCCTAACACATTCTATGCTTAATGATCCTGAAGGCCACTAAATAAATCCTGTGAACTGATACATTTGCTTATATTTTGCTCAAATTTACAATTAAAGAAACACTTAGGAATACAAGAGTGAACCAAAGCTAATAGTCATAAATTGTCTAAGGCAGTTATATTTTCATCCCCTTTCACATGAATCTACATACATACATGAGATTTTTCAAACATGGACTGTACAAAAGCATATCAGGTTGACATTTCTGCCCATAACTTGTCTGGTGCAGGGGTAAAGCAATTTGTTGAGTGTCAGTAACAGCATTCATGGCTGATAAGGGAGCCTAGGATGTGATTTATTCCTAGAGCAGCTGAAGATGAAATTCCAGCTGTGTTACATTCTCTTAATTAAACCAGCTGTAAATTACAGCCAAATCCCTGCAAAAGGCAGAGAGATACTGAAAAGATGAAAAAAGGAAGCATCTCCAGAGACAGTACCTCGCAGGGTCCAGGGCACTTGGCAAAAGGTTTGGCCTGGTTAATGATCTTCTGTGTGATAAGGAACATATGGCTTTCACACTTAAAAAACTTTTCTAAAAAGCATCTCAGAGAAAGGAATATTGAACCTCAAGCAGCTACATTTGGTGGAGGGCAAAGGGAGAGAAGTGCAGTATCTTAGCCGGCAAGAGCTAAAACAACACCAAAAACGCTTACTAGATCTGGAAACTGAAAATTATAGATAATGGAAATAAAATGTTATTGCACTGGGCCATATATTCCCACTCAGAGAAAAATTCTTCCAAGAGTCATAGAGTTGGCAGAAAAAATCCTCTGACCCTGTGGTGGGTTTTCACACCTTCCCAACCTGGTCAACTCAGGCATAAAATTATCGTCTGTTTATCAAAAGTATATGGCCACACTGCCTTTAGGAGCTGCTAAATATAAGACAGAATTTGCAGTTGTCAGTTATCCATGGAAAGCTTGAACACAACAGAGGGCAGGAAGAGGAACAAAAAAGGCTGAAATGTATAATTGCCTCTCTTTTCTACCCTTCTTCCTCAGCACCCGCTTTTGGCACTGTGGGAAGTACAGCTGAGGATGAAGCCCTTCAGAGACTCAGTGCAGATTCATTGTAGTTTTGCAATCTTTTGTAAAATACACATTTAAGATTAGAATGAGAATAAAAATATCTCCCAATAATGGCATTTATAACAACAATTCTATTCGTTTTTTATTAAGGTCAGAGTTTGTTCTGTTGTAGAAAGAGGAACTTCAGCCTGTGTCTTTTAATTTCAAAAGATTCATAAGATTTCATAAGTCTTGTCATTTTTATGGAGATATTTCACATCTGGAGATGTAGCTGCAAAGTCACATAAGCATTGTCTAGTTGCAGTAGTTATCCAATACAGAATTTCAGAACTTTTTTACTCTCCGAGATGAAAATAATTAAAACAAACAAACAAATGAAACAAAACAAAAAACAACAAACAAACAAGCCCAAATGAACAAACAAACAATTTAAAAAACAAAAACAAAAAAAAAAAAAAAAAAAGAAAAAAAAAAAAAAAAAAAAAAAAAAACCAACACCACCAAAAAACCCTTCACAACTCAAGTAAATTGCAACTGAATTATTTAACACACTGCTTTTGGCAGTGTTTAACTGATTATGCTCATTTTCAAGATTCTTTTAGAAAAAAACAACAATTTTTCTCTCAATTTCCTGTTAATCTACTCGTCTCCATTCTCCAAGCCCTATTTCATTTCAAAAATTATCTGCTGAGGTTAATCACAAGGAAAATCAAACTGACAGAAAATTACTAAACTGGAACTACAGAAAGATGTGCTTTTATATGCAAACCTGAGTACCATTTCTTGTCTCTCACCATTATTTGACCAGTGTCAGGACATGTTCATTTGCAGAACTGGCTACATTTAACTAAAACTGCTCCAAAACATGAAGGATGCAGGAAGCAAATGCAAGAGAAGATTCTTGGAATCTCAACCCCACCCCACCACTCTTGTTCTCTGTTTTGTGGACACGGCCAGACACAGTGGTAAATAGATTCCAGTATTACTTAAGGGTAATATTTTTACTGTAATAGGTTCAAATAACCCCAATGTATGTTATAAAATTTAATGCTATTGCCTTAAGTTTTTCTCAGCTTTTCCAGATGGGTATCATTGGCCAAGCTCTGAATAACAGGTACTATGCAAATACCTTGAAAACCCCAATCTCAAGCTTGCTCAGAGACAGCTAAGAAATTGCCACTGAAAAATCTTGTTGTCCTGAAAATTTCTGCATGAAAACTCCAGTTGCCACTTTATCTTCTGAAGGCATAAGTGAACAGTGAAATATCTGCCATTAATAAAAGCAACCATCGGTGGCAGACCTTGGAATGAATGTGTTTTACTTGATATTATAAATTTTGGTAGGCCCAATAATAACTTCTGTAAAAGCACCTCATTGGAGGGTCAAGCTCACTATATAGCAAAGATTTCATCAACTGATGAACAGATCCTAACAAAATTACAGGGCACTTCCTAGAGGCATGCAGTGAACAAAGCAAGAACTCCCACCTTACCCAGGAATTGGGAAAATGTGTGAGACAATAACACCTCCAGATTGTAATGAAAAAACAATACCAAGACTTCCTCCTCCTCCACTCTGCAGACCAGAAATTAGCTAATCAGCAAGACCTCAGTGGGAGCTGAGGGAGTAAAAGCTGCAAAATTGCATTGCCAGTCTTCCTGGATGCCTGAGCTTGACTGCTTAATAGCAAATGGAAGTCTGATTAAAAGGAATGAAAGACTTATGGGTAAACAAGTTGAACTCTGGCAAACAAAAGGCTTGTTGGCTATAAATGTTGTCTTCATATCTGTGTTAAGGCATACACAATGGCAGGACGTCAGAAAACTATAAGCAGTCAAATCTTACAAAGTCATTATCCTGCATTTTACTATGGCAAACTGGGTGCATGTTTTTCCTTCATAGCAAATTTCAAGCAAAATATACTGGTCAAAATCAGAAGGATGAATAACACTGAATGTGAGTTTTATCTCACTAAGGCACACAGGTTAAAAGCTCCAAAAAAGTGTTCATATATTGACTGTTAATTTGTGAAACTATGATTGTGAAGTTTTTCTTGCAGTAACTTCCCAAACTGAAAGTGCAGCTAGGCAAATCAAATTAATATCATAGTGCACCAACACTAGTTTAGCATTTTGTCCATAAAAAGCACCTGTACAAGTCTGCCTTTTGAGTAGTGATCCCTGATATACTCCACCTGATACACCTCTAGTTCTAAGTGTAACATTAACTCTATTCCCCAGGTCTTTCCATTCAAACCTGCATATATTTTAAATAATTACTAATTTGAATAATTACTAATTATGAAATTTTTTTTCAAATTTTCTAAATAATCTAGGGAGGTTCACAAGAACTGATGCAGACAATTCACACAAAGGTTAACAGCAAAAAGTGCAACACATGGAAAACTGTTGCTTTTTACCAAATGTGTGCTGAACAAAGCCATTCCAGCGGAATTAAGTTGCTAGAACTCCTCTTCCCAGTGAAGAAATTACTGGTATTCATGGGAAGACATTTAATTATGTTCTTTCTGAATTTATATGTACTTCCTAATTCCTCTACAGATTTTCTGCAAAGTGACTTTTTCTGGTCTTTGTATGAGCGAATGAAATAATTAAATCCCACAGACAGCTAAGAATGTTGCTTACGAGCCTTCTATCTAATAAATGACCAGCCAGGTGCCTTGTGAATGTTTTCATTAGTTGAATGATGCATCTTTTTCACTAATGGATGAAGAGCAGTCAGTTGAGCCATGGATAATAACTACAACTCACAAGAGAAATTACAACCAGACTAGCAATAAGTTACTTGCAATTGTGCTTTCATGCTTTAAATTCCAACAATGTAGCCAGATCAGATTTCCAAGTGGGAGAGGAAACAGGATCATGAAATCCCAAGAATGCCACAGCAAAGGACAGGAGGCTTTCTTGATACTCACAGGGAAAATTTGCAATCAGTTACTTGCTGAATTTGCAGATACTGCACAGCTAATAGATAAACTGAAGGATGAGGATTATCTATTAAAAACAAACAAATAACACCAAACACAATAAGCCAGACAAAATACATCAGAGCTTCTGAAAGTCATATAAATTAAAAATACTACTTTGAAATATATTTGAACAAACATCATAGATGGTAGAAGGCAGATACAGGTATATAAATATATTCATTTCCACTGTTTCTCTCATACCGTAACACACAGAGTGGAAAAGAAGGCTTAAATACCTGGGATACCACTGAGACATACATGAAGAGACTATCTGCGTCAGAGACAACAGAGTCGTCCAGCTATGTGTGGCATTACACACTGCCAATCACATGGCCACAGTAAGGCAGAAAAAATCCTCACTGTAGTGCTAGTTGCATTTTCTGTGTTTAACCGCCATGGAGCCAGGCCTAAGCATTCCATTTCTCCAGCAGGGACCTTGTCAGATTGCACAGGACGTCAGTAAACACCCGTCAGCATTTCTCAAATGTTCCTTCCTTTGGTAAACACTTGGCTTCACCAGGACAGCATGCAGAAGGAGATCCTGGCCTGTGGGAGCAGTGCATATTGCTTCAATTTCTTCCACCAACAGGCACAGGTTGAATGGGCAGGAACCACACTGTTGATGTCAGCTGTAACAATCAGCCCAAAGCCTGTACCACAGTAAAGGGAGACACAGTGAAGCCAGCCCTTTGTGAAGCTCTGGGTGTCTTGACCAGTACAACAGATCATGGTCAGTGTGACAGGAGACATACCTAGACCCTTGAAGCCTGATATGGCTTCTCATACGGCAGGGAACATGGGACTTCAACTCTGGAGCAGTCTAGGTGTGCTGATGGCTCCTGTAGCCATGAGGACTATGCCATGAGGAGCTGGGGCTGCAGCCTTGGCACTGTGCACCTCCCTTGCTCCCACCACTGCCCCACAGCTGGCCTGTGTGCAGCTCAGTGTAGGCACATGTGGTGACGGTGGCTGAGCTGGGGTAAACCTCTAGTCAGCACAGTCCTCAGCCCAGCCCTCTGAGGGACCTTGGGCTGTGCCTGAAGGGACCAGAGAGGGAGAGAAACCAATTACTTTTGGTTGGATATCAATGGGCAGGTGAGTACACTTCAGCTGACTCCTCAGGAAAATGTCCTCTACCTCCAATGGTCCCCACCATCTCCTTCCACCCTATAAATCATGTTGTATTTCCCAAGACAATCACAGCTGGGCTTCCCACAGGACATGGTTCTCTTCAGCATGAGCTCCACAATGGATGCGCCTCCTCACCACCATCTTTCTCAGCATTCTGTTTGACACATGTACCTCAATCTTCTTCCACCCTCCCCTGAAATTTACCCCAAATATTTTTCCAACTCTTTGCCTTTGATGCCCATTTGCCTCGTGCCTCTTAAGCATCCACTTCGTCTTGCCTGACAAACTGACTGCATGTGCTAAGTTTGAGCCAGATGGCCCTCCTTTCTTCTTCTAGAGCTGGCTGCAAGGGATTGCCCTGAAAAGGACACAGAGTCCCTTCTGGCTTGGTGTCCCAGAAGCTTGTGGACATGTCAAGCCCTTGATATTCAGGCATCATCTCTGCTTTCCACTTTTTCCCCAGGTGGTGAGTTATAAAGTTCAAGCTTTCTCATTCTTCTAACAACAGAGACAGACCTTAAGGACCATGATTGCAGAACCTTTCCCCATTTCTGTGCTTTGAGTCTCTCTAATTGATTAAGAGAGGAACATTTCCTTTGCCAATATTATCCTGCACTTGTATTTCACATACAATACTGTTTATTCCTTACCGGAATGCATCTTAGTCTTCCATTTTAGCCCCAGTAGAGCTAGTGTGCTAGCACAGACCCCTGTGCCTCCTCAGGAAGGCTATGAGCTCCTACTATTTTGCATTGCTTTGTTATAGGGGCTGGTTTTCCCCCAGGACATATAACTGCCACATCCTAAACTGAGGGCATAAGTGAAAATATGAGGAGTTGGTTGTATGCAGAAAGTACATGGGGAAAAAGAGAAGGAAACAATAGGGCCAGAATATGGAGAGAAAATCTTACCTTAAACCTTGGAAGATAACATGATTAAGATGAACACAAATTCAGACAGGACCAAGAGGTTATATGGGGAATATGCATCATATAGAGAGAGCACAAATGAGGAGATAGAAAACAGGGTATTGTATAGTGAATATGATCACACCAGGTGATTATGTTAATAGATCTACTGAGCCTGCTGGTTAAAGGATGAAGAAGTACATAGTGGAGGAGAAGGAGGGGGCAGACGAGGGCTGCAAAGGAGAGTAAAGGCTTGATCCAAGTATGAGAAAAGTATTAACAGAGTTCTCCCACAGCAAGCCAATATGCTTTCCTCAGTTTAAATGGATGCTGTAAGTTTGGGTTGTCCAGTCCAAAAAGCAGATGTTAGGTTTTAAAGCAACTCCCATCATTGCTTCAGGATCTCATGGTTGGAAACACAAATAAACATGCACAGAGTAATGAAATTATCTGCCACTAGATGCATGGCTTGTCATCATTACCACTCAGAAGAGCAAATTCCAGCTCAGACCAATGTGACTGTTTTCAGTTTTTTCCTCCCAACACACTTCATTCTTGCTAATGAGGAAGCAATCTCTTTTCACAGACCCAGAAACATTCCCACAGAGGACTTGCTTGCAGTGGAATAGAGGGCCTTTGTTCTTTGTCTAAATTCAATGTCGTTAAAAACAAGCCGAACAGCTGCAACAACAGTTTCAACCAAACAGTCATCCCAGGGACTGAATCTCCCTGATTCTTTTCAGATCTTCATTAAAATCTCTCTATTGCTTCTTGTTTCTTTCCATAGTTTTCTTCACTGCCTCTTCCTAGTGAAGAAACACCAGAAAAAATAAAATCCACAGAAAAAGTATGCGCATTACATGCACAATGTCTTATACTGTGAATGTAATCACAAATATTTCCAGGATGTTTGAAAAGAGCCAGGTCACAGCCCTTTATGCTTTCAGCTCTTTTCTTGGTGTTCCTGTGCGTCAGATATTCACTTTTTTTCCTTCCAACTGCTCCTGAGATGCAAGTTGCTCTGCAAAGCCCATAGATGGTTAGCAGAAATGTCACTGGTCCATCCCAAGGCATACCCTGCTCTCTATTTCACCTTCCTACTTACTCTGTGTCACTGCTTAAATTGGATTCCAGGGTTCCTGAGACACAGGAGTCATTTTTGTTATATGCCAGAGGGACCTCTTAAGTTTCTTGAACATTATCCTGGTTTCTGTAATATGAATAATTTCATGTGCTCCCTCACACTTAATGATACTAAAAAAAAAAATTGGTAGCAACAGAGTATACTTATTATTAAAAAAAAAAAGGCAGTGCTTTTTTCTTATTTTAACTAATGCTTCATCTGTCATATCAAAAAACCAACAAACCAGGCCTGTATTTCATATGGATATATTGTTTTTCCTTTTAAATAATGAAAAGGGGAAATTTTGCCAGTTGCTTATTTACTAATCTCAAAAAGCAGTACACAAAGAGGGTAAATACTCCATTGCAGCAGCTATACATTTTTTCACAGATCAGTTCAGAAAAGAAAATGTTTGAATTAGGAGCAATAATGGCTCCTTTTTGGCAAATGAAAGAAGGCAAATATTATTTGGATGAGGTCCAAGCAAAGCTTTCCCAGTACATGTTATTTTATCTGTGGTTAAAGGCCTGCAAAAAAAAAAAAAATCCACCCAGCTACAGCTTGTGAAGTTTGCCACCTACTGAGGAAAGTACAGCACAGCAATACCAGAAAAAACAAGGTGAAAAAAAAATTAATTGTGCTGAAGCTATTAGATATTATAGACATATTTGCTGTCATAGACTATTCATAAAGGCTTCTTGATACTTCTATACAGCTTCCAAAGGATCAAATAAACAACAGAAATACTTCTCCTCCTTGATACATAAAGCTTTAGTGTTTTACCCTGAATCAGTCCTAGATTTTGCCTTACAAACCTAGAAATTACTAAAAAAAATTACTCCCAGCTTCAGCAAGGAACATAATTTCTCAGCAATCTGAGGTGCTGGCTTAAATATCTTAAGTCACAAACTGCTAGGTAATAAAAAGTTATGCTGTAGCCATTTCTAGAATTATATTGGTAATTTCTATTTACCTCACAGGCCCATTAGAAGTACTCTTGAGAAACTAAGAGTCTGCATTTGCAGCAGGAGCATTGAGAAATACTACCTGTTAACAAGTCCAGAAAGATCTGTTGTGGTTTGGAACGATCTCTCAGTGTGCTTTAGTGTGAAGTGCATAGAATATAACACAGCCCTGGAGCAAGGCAGAGAGTGCTCATACAGGATGTGGACACATCACTGAGTGTGACAGGGTTGCTTTCATTTCACATTCACTTAGGTAAAATATGTATAAACACAAAAATGCTATTAATAACCTTAAGAGCCATGGGAAAAAAAATCAGAATGTAAAAGGTGCAGAAGACTCAGAGTCCATCTTAGTTTTCCTTAGCACATGGTCATGAGGGTATAAATAAAGCCTCATCAAAATATTATCTCCCTGCTAACAGATGAGTTCGCTGCCTGGCACAGCAGAGAGCAACATCTCCACAGCAGATTTCATCTGCCTCCTGTTGGCACAAATCATCAGCCCTGGCTGCTCACAGGTGGGTGTTGTGGGTGAAGTGGGAGCTTTAGGCAAAGTCTATTAAAGAAGCCCTGCCACTGAGACACAAGGTGCCAAGAAAACCCCCTTGCATTCTTAACTCCACCTCCGAGAGAGGAGTCTTGAGGCAGCTGGATCTCATTTTAGCCTCAGACTGTCAACAGGTTTTTTTTTGTAACTATGTCCCACAAGTTTTAAAGGTGGCAAATCAGATATATTTATAAAAGAGGAGCTATTTATTAAAAGAAATTAACAGACAGAAGATCTCTATCAGAATTATTTACAGTACAAAAGCTAAAAAAACTAGTAATCTATGACATAACATGGAAAAATGCACTATATTAAAGCAACTATTCATTAAAGCTAGCAAAAGAAACTTTAAGTAGAAGTTTTGATGTATCTCACCACAGTTCTTTTCATGGAATACTTCTTTCTCTTTATATAAATCTCTGGGAAGCAACCATGAAGAGGCATCCCAATCCATGGAAGAAACTTCATATACTTCACATGGAAGAATCTAAGTGAATGAAAGTATGCTGGACTTTTATAACATAAAGCATTTGGCTATGAGACATATGCCTTCAGGTCAGTTTAGCATCTTATCCATCAAACCTTACTTCAAAGCATTTGAAGACAATAAGCCAAGTAGGGCTTTCAGGACATCCAACACCAAAAATTACTGGCAGCTCCAGTAGCTCACCACAAATAGTTTGCATTGTTTGTATCTTCTGACTGGATTCCAGGCCAAGCAGGTAAGCTTTGTCAGGGTGAAGTATTCTGCCCCAAACGGCACCTGTTTGAATCTAGAAAGCAGAACTGCCAGGGTCATCCTGCACCAGAAGCAGTCACACCTCATCAACAGCAAATAAGTCCCTCTGCCTTAGCACGTGGCACTGACCCCACTGCCCTCTCAATGGAGGGAGTCAGCTGGGCTCACCTCCCACATCAACCTCTCTGTGCTAGTGCCTGTGCTGCAGCTGCAGAGCAAGCATCAACGCAGGAGAAGTGTTCTCCCAGCATACAGAAATTCATAATCCTAAAGCTGACACTGCTATGGGAAATCGTGCCTAAGTGGAATACTTATTAATTAATTTTAAATGAATGTTTAAATAGCGCATATATTTATGCACACATATATATGTATATATCTGCAAGAATGTGTATATATACACCATGGCAACCAATGCCAAACAAATACATTTTAATAGAGATGTACATGAAATACGTGTACAATAAAACAAAGATGCTGAACAAAGTCCCAGATTCTGGTAAATGGGTAACGTCATTCAAAGTCTTCACCTCTGACAGAAATGACTCTGCAGAATAATACTGACATGGATAAATATGGAGATATATTTCATCATACACAGATAGAAAATCTGCGTTTGGCTGGTACAACTTAAAACCCAGAAATACTTCTTGACAAAAAAATTGTTACTACTGCAAGGCTCCGGGAATGGCATATGCAACTCTACCAATTACTGCACACTCAGTGTTCTTCTAGCCCCACACAAAGGCTAGCTCACTACACACTGAGCTGGTGTCCACTGCTGTCACCTTCTGTGTCAGTGCTCTCAGAGCCCTCCAGTCATCAGGGCACTCATCAGGGCTGCACAGAGCCTATGGGGCTCTGACACACGCAAGGCAAGAGTACTCTGCTTGCCAGAGCACCAGTAGAAAAGAGTAATTGCTGATCTTCCAGCATATACGTTGAGAAAGTGACTGGTTGAGTGAATGTCTTACTTTTTCAGGAGGCAAACTGAATCCCCTGCTAAGATGTTCCTAGTCAATCAAACTGTAATGCCAGAGCAAAGCTGACATACTCAGATCTCTCATACTCATCTCTTCAGTGATGAAGAGAGCAGTGGTTTCTGGAAAACTTGCTCTAAGGAAAATTTATAACATTGGTCCTTAATATAAAAGTAATTAATTAAAAAAATTATTGGTTTCAGTGCAAGATTATGATATAGATTTGTACATGCTACAATTCTTTGGATTTCTTCCTGGTGGGATAATTAAGTTAGGGGAGAATGTTTTGGTTTTCAAGTGCATTAAAACCTTTTATGTACAATTGGAAGCAATTTACCACAGAACATCTCATAAAATCAGCTGCATGCCCATCTGGTTGTGGTGCTTTATTAGCTAAGATTTCTTGTAGGTCTTCTTTATTTCTTCCAAGTCACACAGCTTGGTTCTCACAGCAAGAGCAGCAAAGAGCAGTCAGGAGATACCACCTCTCTAGTTACTGCTATGCTGCCCTCCATGCCCACAGCACGCACAGCTCTTTTCTCAGTAGCCCGTTTTACATTCCTTTCTCATTTTCAACATCTATCTGCAATGCCTCAGCAGGAAAATTGCAGATTTGAAACTGCAATGCTTGCTTTCTCTTCAGTGGGTGGAGCAAGACATCTGTGCATCAGGAACCTTAATCCCAGTGACAGCCCCAGGCTCAGTCTCTATATGTCCACCACAGGTGCACTCCTGCTTTTCTCCAAAATGGGAACAGACCCCAGGTGTGAACCGCATGAGATCCAAACAGGCAATGCACAAGATTCAGAGAGGTCTGACAACAATTAACATCCAACTGTCTCAACGCCTCCTCCAAAGTTATTTTACCCTTCCACCCTGAATGTCCAAAGGATGTCCAGCCCCCCATAGCAGCTCCATGCTTTGGATGTCATGTACTGTACCTACGGACCTCCATTTCAAAGTGTCCTCTCAGCTGGTATTTTGGCTGTCTGTCATGCACCTGCAGGCAACACAGCCAAAAAGGCAATGATCAATTTACCAGTTTCTGGAACCCCAAAGCCATGACACCAGTTTTTAAAGAAGTTTTGATTGATTGATACCAATAGCAAGCTTTCAGTCTCCAAATCTTGCTTTTTGCCTTTGAGACTACTGTTTCCTCTGTGAGTAACCTTTCTCAATAACCTTCAGATGTCTGTATTCAGTCCTCCAACTGATTCTCCAGCAATTAGATTGTCCTCAGTAACGCTGCAAACATTTCTCAGTTTCTGCTAATCTTATTAGAGCTACAGCTATTTCTTTCATATCCTGGAAAATAACTCCCACAGCATTTTGTATTCCCAATTTTAATTAGCTCCTGTAAAGAACACACCCTTTTTTTGGTGTAATTTCAGAATCCTGTGTCGCTTGCATTGTCAAGGGCGAGGTTAGCTTCTGACAGCCAATGCCCTCCCTGAGGAATAGAGTCTTTCCCTTCCAAGAAGTGCAGATCTGGTCATTTAAGTTATTTTCTTGGAATAATATAAAGTTAGTAGAGGGGAAGAAAAATCAAGAGGTTGAAAGATCCCATTATTATTTATTCCAGAGTTATTCCAGAGTCCCTGCCCAGTCACTGCAATTCTGGGGCACCACAATAAGCCTGCAGTTTCTGCTGTACTCATACTGAGCAGCATGTGAAGAGGTCTGGAACATCTTAAGCTCAAGGCTCTGTTTTTACACACATGAATGTGCTTATTATTTTCACATAACCATCAGTAAATATTCCAATTACAACCAGCTCCACCTGCAAATTGTGAGCAGGGATCAGCAAGGATGAACATTTTGTCATTGAGGACGCTGAAACTGGGCTCTGCTGCTGTCTTACTGTCCTGGACACAGAGCTGAGGGACTGTGACTAGGTTATTCTCACCAGTGGTGGCTTGTCTCACATTCACCAGGAAAGCTGGTTTTCTCTGCTGACCTATGGTTCTGGCCATCCTGTATATCATGCTCTGCAGTTGAGCAAGCTCAGTGTTATTTTTTGCTACTGCATTCTCATTTTAAGTGCTGACTGTGAGAAATGGCTTATGTGATGCACCTCACCTCCAGGCAGGTGCCAAAACAGCAGTTCAAGACTGGAGAGACTGCCAGCCTAGGGTGCTCTAATTAGAGGAAAGTTTCCCCGTAGAAACCACTTAGCCCAGCTCCCAAAGTGCACTTTCTAGCCAGCAGAAGTGACTGTGATCCCCCAGGTGCTAGAAGGCTCACTCGATACTAAGGTTTGCAGCAACCTCCCTGACAAATAAGCCAGTCTTGCACATGTTGCTGCCAAAACCAGGTCTGTGATGGAGAACACAGGGTTATTGTTTGTTGGGTTTTTTTCTTTTCCAAGGGCACCTTGCAGGGTTTGGCAACTTCTTTATCTTTCCACTTGTCCCTGCTCATGTTCACCATGTAAGGCTGCCATTAACCAGGGTCACTTCCACACACAGTCAAGCCAGAGGTAATGTGAGCCAATAGCAGGCAAAGCCCAGGATACGGGCTGCTCCCCTGGCTCTACATGGTACCCCTGGTGCACCCATCTTCAATACACAGCACCATTTCCCTGCTCTGCGAGCTCCTGGACTGTGCCACTGTCTGCTCCCCCCATTCACCTGGCAAAGAGGAGAGAGAGCTAGGCGGAAACCAGCTGATGAAGCCGAGTTTTCACGGAGTTGGGAGAACAGAGAGAAGATAAACTAGGTCCTGCTAAGGGTGGGCAAAGACAGTGGAGTAGAGGAGCAGGAAATTTTCTTTGAGCAAGACCACCACCCCTCCCAGCTTCTCTTTTCCAGATCTGAACCCTGGAAGATCCATAAAAGACACCAGGTCAAAAAAGGGTGAAATCTACAAGTGATGAAGGGCCTGTTGTCTGCTACAGAAGATGGACAGGATGCCTACAAAATAAGATTGAGTAAAGAAAATTTTGTTCTGTAATAATTATTTTCCTGCCAAATACTTGTATCCTTGTATCTTCTGTGCAGTCTGGTTGGATTGAATTGCATAGTGCCCAAACTTCCACCTCAAGTCTCAAAAAGAAGGATTTTATGTGGCATGTGTTCCTGGTCAGCTACCATTATGGCAGTTTCACATTGCAAATAAATAAGAAGCAATGAACACTATTTCCACTGGTGTTTTATCTTACTTTGTTTAGATCATACATGCCTTTCTCGCATCTATGAGAGACAATTTTAGCAGTTTTGAAGGAATCAAAATGCATATAGCTGTGACTTGAATTTGGTCCTTAAAACAGTCCTAATTGGGCCCCTAAAAATTCAGACACAGTATCATGATAATTAATAAACAGCTGTTTCAACAAACGCTGTTGGAATCAATCCAATATAAGAAAGCTTTTGCTGATGGTATATTGTTTCCTAGGGCCTGACTGCCAGCAGGGTACTAAGGGAGGAGAAAAAAAATCCTACACCAAGAAACTGCTAAATGGCACATAAGGACACTCTGGAACTCCATATGATGCCACCACTGCAATGGAAGCTCCTGGTTTCTTCACAAGACATTGCAAGATACTTCCTGGGCCTCTTTAGTAACCAAAACCACATGTGTGTTTTGCAGTGATACAGTACAGCTGATCACAGAAGACCAGTTAACAGGATCAGATAGTCAAGCTGCACCAAGCACACTGAAATCCATACGGACACACTGGGTAGACAATGGTGGATTGTTTGGCACATACAGACTAGGAGTTATAATGCAGTCTTTTCTGTGAGATCTGACAGGGCTAATGACCCAGGTTACTACCACGCAATTTGGGTAGCAGCTGCCAATATTTAGTTAGGACAGTTTAAGTGTTCTCTAAATGCTCCCTAAGAAATAGCTGGGAGACAGAGCCTACAGCTACACTGATCTATTGTCTCACAAGCAATGCTTTTGATTATAATAGTTAACAATAAAATTGCTATAAATTTTCATCTATTGTCAGAGCCATGCTACAAAAACAACATTGTAACTTAAGAACTTCCAGATGGAAGAGCTATTTCTGAAATTGTGTAACACCCCTGCAGGTTCTCCCTATTGCAAAGTGAGCAGTCTGGGGCTTTTTGGTTGGTTGGTTTGATTTTCTTTTTGGTTTTTGTTTGTTTAGGACATCACCATCTCTGGATAACAGTGCCTCCATTCAGTTAGCAAGTGAGTACTCTGCACTATAATTTCTCTTTCTAGACACCTTTCTGTCAATCCTTGTGATAGAAGTCTTTATAATTTCATATTATTTGGTCCTACAGTCTAAGGTGACATCAACTCCTACCCAACACATTCTTACTTATCCTTCACACACGAATTTCTCTTGCATTTTCTCCCTTTCCTAGTGGCTCTCCTCTTTCCCATCTGAGCAGGGGCAACTGCCACACAGCCAGCAAAGACAAGCAGGTATCTCAGGTGCACATTATTCCAGGGAAGCATGGAGCTAGACACTCATGAAAAACAAAAGGTTTTTCTTTGAAGACTCTTACCAATTTCAGACAGTCTAGCAAAGAGGTGAGAGTAGGAATCCAACTTGCTGTCCTAGGAAAGCAGTAAAAAATTCAACAAAAAAAAATAAAGGAAAGTTCCCTTTTCCGCTGCAGAATTCTCCAGAAGGAAAACAGATGCTGACAAATTCTCACTGGGATTTCATACACCAGAAACACTGGGCATGTAACAGTTTCCAAAGTCCACCAACACAAAATTTCCAGATGACACATTACAGGATATTCAGATTGGTAGACTTAATCTCATTTAGCTGGACAGGTAAGATTCCCAAAGTTAAGGAAACTTGCTTGTTTCAGAAACCAGAATTCTGGTCAATCAGTAAAATTTTAATTCAATTCTGCAGTGAACTCAGTACCAAAACTGCTATCTTTATTGCAACATGTTCTTTGGTAACATATCAAATACACAGAGAAGCTCTAATAAAAATTAACAACAAAAAGGAAAAAAGATAGAAAACAGAACATTCATAATGTAAGGCCCACCAATTTACCAAGCAGCAGACAACCAGAAGTGTTTAGACAAGAAAATATATAGCTTGATTTTAAATAGATTGCTTGACTCCAAACTCCCAAAGGTATCAGTGGAGACAGAGATCTCCTAGGGAGAAAGACGTGAGGGGATGGTTGACGAATAACTTAGCATGAACTGGCATTGTGCACTTGTAGCCCAGAAAGCAAACCAACCCTGGGCTGCATCAAAAAAAGCCTCCTGGCCAGCAGGGCAAGGGAGGGGATTCAGGACCTGTAGTGACAGAACAAGGAGGAATGAGTACACATTGAAGGAGGGGAAATTTAGGTTAGAGATTAGGAAGAAACTCTTTACTCTGATGGTGGTGAGGCACTGGAACAGGTTGCCCAGAGAAGCTGTGCCCATCCCTGGTAGTGCTGAAGGCCTGGCTAGAGAAAGCCTTGAGCAACCCAGTTTAGGGTGAGGTGCCCCTGCCCAGGGCAGGGGATGGGACTGGTGATCTTTAAGGTCCCTTCCAACATGTAACATTCTATAAGAAACTTTTCATACATAGCACATATCCAACATCTTAAGTTAGCTTATCTGGATCTTTCACAGATTTCCTTAAAAGACTGACTTGTTCAGTAAGAAGAACTGTTATTACTCAATGGCATATAGTATTTTGGGTTGCAGGTTTTATTTTTCAGGCAAGGCTTATTTATTTTTTTTTTCTGCCTAAATTATTAAAATCTTAGCTTGTAGAAAAACAGCCCATAATTTGATATTCATTAGATGTATTCTCATAAGCCTCCAGAGCACACTGCATTTAAAGAAACATCTTGATGAAACTGTTCATCTTCTAAGGCCCCTCTGATATCCCCACAACACATTTCACTTTCACCTTTTTTCCTTTTCAACTCACAAAAATCTTATTTAAAGCAGCTTCTACTTCAAAGATTCATTATGAAGCAGACACAATGATTATAGTATTATTAGTATTATTGCTTGCAATAAATGAAGTTGCTTCCACAGCATATGAACAGTCTAATAAAATTAATGTGAACTACAGGAGGAGTACTTTCCATTTGGGTTGTGAAAAGAAACTGATCTTGAATTTTATGCATATTACAGAAACAAAATCTAAATTTTCTTCAAAGTGTAAGAACAATTAATACTAGGTGATGGAACATCTGACATTCTTTCATTGGCAACAACAAGTTTTCAATGTTCCTATGTAAAAACTATTACAGATGGATTTGAAGCAACTTTACCAGTATGACTAAAATTTGGAGATTTGAGTCATGCATCTTTTCCAAGTAAAGCTTGAGCACGCATATTCTACACCACATGAAATTTTTAACTACAGCTAGATTCCTTTGTAGAATACTGCTTGCATAAGTTCATCAATGCATGCAATACAGAACCTCTCTAAAAAGAGAAAATCTAATCAAGGTGAGTGGGGTGTTACACATCAAAGTTTCATATCTGTACCAAATATATGTAGGCAATGTGTTTTGCCTAGATGTAAGTTCCATGACCTTGAGCAAATCTTTAATGAAAATAAAATCATACTTAAATTCACATTGCTCTCCTTTCTACAACCAAGTGTAATTCTGAAGATCACCTAATGCTCTGGAACAAGTAAAGCCTAACATAAGCTATAAAAATAGCATTAACCTAATTTTACATATCCTTCCACCCTGACTAAATACTGATGTAACATGTCATTTAAGCACATCAATAAAATTATCCTTATTTACTCTTATATCCACTGTACAGTAAGAATATTGAGTTTTGAGGTCCACATTGACATGCTCAAGCAGGTAAGACCATTAACTTATTGTCATGGTTTGACCCGGAAGTAAAGTTTTGGGAAGTTATAGTCAAACCAATCAGTGGCCAAATTTCAGATTGGCACTTAGTATGGCCACTGGGGACTTGAATACGCCTCTGAGAACACACAGGGGTTAAAAGCAGAGCACTCCTAGAAAAACTTCCTATTTAGAGTTTAGCAGGTGAGCAGATCGGATCCTCTCCCCTGCCCAGCTGCATCTGGGTGGGGAAGGGGGGAAGGCCTGCGGCCTGAGGAAGGGAAGCCGGAGCCACTGCAAGATGCAGAGATGGAAGAGTTCTGGGAGAGGCGGTTGGCCAGACGCCAAGAATGATAAAGCCTCAAGGAGAAGCCGAAAAAACAGAGACTGAGGGAGAAGGGTGTGTTAGAAGTCTCGGCCTTCAACGAAGAATCTCCGTTCCTGAGCCCCAAGCCCCAAGAGAGTGAATATGAGGGAGACAAGTGTCCCTAATGGTAAGAGGTGGCCACGTCTTAAAACTAGGCGAAAAGCATTCTTAAAAAGAACCCAAGGAGTAGTTCGGATCCTTGGACAGTGGTGAGAGCACTGGACATGGAAGAAAAATAGTCACCATAGCAGATTTCTCTTCGAGCAGCTGCCGTGTGTGACATGGAAGCACAGAAGTTCTGCTGTGTTTCCGAGAGGAAGCCTATGGCACAAGAGGGAGGCTTCTCTCTCTCTCCTGATAGACTGAGGAGTGCTTGTGTGAAAGGAGGGTATTGGGTTGAGAATTAATGTGTTAGAGGGGATTTGAATGTTAGAAGACTGGGGGGAGGAGGAGGAGTGTTTTAAAAGTGTTCTATTGTGAATTGTTGTGTGTGTGTAGTTTTTCCCTTTCCTTTTGTGTCTGTGTAGATTAATAAAGTGTTGTCTTTTCCCTCCATTCCCAAGTTAAAGCCTGCTTTGTTCTGTTCCCAGATCACATCTCACAGCAACCATTTTGAAAAATACACCTTTCATGGAGGCACTAACACTGTGCCAAAGTCAATCCATAACACTTCTCAGGCAGAATTTTAGTAAAACCTTAACTTTTCCCAGAGTCACATGACATGAACACTAAGTATTTTTCCATGCTTCAATGGCAGAGATATTGAATCACAACCACTGTAATTTTCATGGAACAGAAGACCTGACACAGAAAACAGAAACATCTCCTACAGCTTATGTGTTTGAAGAAGTTCTCTCTTTAGGTAAGTTTCTAAACCCAGGAAAGTGCTCCTGCATGGGATTACTAGTTGACATGTGCTTCTCTACAGACTGGAACTACATGCTTAAATTACTACTACAAAAAGGAAAGTATTTAATCTTGCAATCACGAAGCATTAAATTTGTTATGTTAACCATGAACTCTTGACTTTTTTTTTTTCCAGAAAGTACTCTTCTACCAATTGCAAAGTTAAGAGCCACACTGTTTCTTTATGAAGCTGTCCTACAGCATTTATTACAAGATTATGCAAAAAAACCAAACCAAAACGCAAAACACAATTTTCAAAAAGTCCCAAAACACAAGTAGCATTACGAAAACCCCGCACCTTGTTTTATATTTGCTATCTACATTCAAAAGACTCTTTATTCACTTGACAGCTTTGTACAACCTCTCCGTCTGGACAGGTTGTATAAGAGCTCTACGCTTCAGGTAGTATTTATAAACTACAGATCAGGCCTTTTTTGATGACAATGCTTTGGAAAATCTCAGCTGGAGGTTCCTGATGTACAACTAGAACACGGTGCCAAATTCAGCATTCGGTAGCACAAGCGTATGTGATTTATTCCTCTGAAGTGTAAATCCATTCCGGTCCATCATAATGAATATTTCTACATGCTCTTTAAATCAGAACATACTTCATTCCTCATTTTCTGTTTTTCTGCCCTCACTGTTTACTCATCAAGTACCAGATAAGAATATGTGCAAACCTCAGTAGATTAGAAGCAAAGAGACTGCAGCACCAGGGCAAATACAAACATTCTTTGTTGCACTAAGCAGTATAAGAATATACAGAAACAAAAGACATGAAACATGAGGATTAGTAATAAAATAACTGCGAAGTCTAAGTTGAATTTGTTACAAGAAATTACTTGTTTTACACATTACCTTGCAAGGTGTTTTAGAAACATAGCAAGATCTGATTATTATACATTTTTCTGGCAATAAAGTGCTACATACAGCTGCTACCCCATGTGTACTAGAACAGATATAACAACCTTGCACCAGCTCTCTTTTAACATATATTTGCTTTCAATTTCTGTTAAAAACAGAAATTTATTCTTTATTCTGATTAATCAAGACTTACAAACTGTAGTACAATGTTCTTTCAACAGATTAAACATGTGATTGATATGCACAGACATGAAGTTTTTGGTAATAGTTTCTAAGTAGGCAATTCTTAATCAAAAAGAAGCTTTGTCCTATAACCAGGCTAATTTATTATTGCTTACCCACATATATTATCAGAAAGAACTAAATGACCTTTTGTCATAATGTAACTGTAAGCTCAGCCTTTCTTGCTTAAACTAGTAAGTTAAATTTGCTCTTGTATGTATTATAATTCCTACTATTATCAAGAGAGGCTATAGCATCATAGGTAAATGATCAGCTTTGCTTAGTTAAGTCTCAGCACAATATTCAAAATTCCCGTGGAGGATGAGCATATGCGGTGAATATTATAAACAGCAGTTAAGACTAAATCAGAGCTGTTTAAGGCCCAGTAGAGAATACAGCAGATTTTAAAAAAAATTTTAAAAAGCCACAGACCCTTTGTCTGAACTCTTAGAAATTACTCAACTTGGGCATAATGTCCTAAATAATACTGCATCACAGATGCATTGTGTCAAGGAGACACGCACTTTTCTGCAGCATTTGGAAAACTAAGCATCTCTTGCAGCTCTGTGGAGACCTTCCTTAACTGAAGGGTTACAAATCACTCTCATACATTTATATGTCTGCTGTTAACAACTTGGAAAAAACATGTTTGGAATAAAGCTTAAAGTAAGAATTCTGATCAGTCAATCTTTCTAGCAAAGTCTGGAACAGCAGCACAGAAAGAAGGCAAGTTCTAAATAGCACTTAATCTTGGGTCCTCAAAATACTACAGAGGGTGCTGGAAATTTGTGTGGATGAGCCTGTCCTCTCAGGACAGGCAGGAGTGCAAAAAGGCTGACCCCAGAAGAAACACAGTACAACATAACACAGGGAACTAATATTACCTTTGGAAGCCTGAACTGAAGAAAATATTTCTTTTTACTCTCTCTTCAGTCAGTAACATCACCCATGGAAAAAAGTACACTGCTCTTGAAGCTTTGTACTAAACTTTGAAAAAATCAGTTCCTAAGGAACATCATTGTTCATTTTTTGTTAATTTTGATTTCTATCTCAAATCACCCCCAAAATATTAGCTTTAAGACACTCCCCACAAAAACAAGAGATCAGAGACTAGATCATGCTTCGCCCTGAGAGTCTGTAGTCCCAGTTACAACTCTTCTAAAGAGAAGTACTGCTTGGAACACAAATTACAGAAGTTTTACTGGCAGTTGTTCCCATCACCTTCTATAGAAAAATGAAGCAGACCCCAATCCAATAATCAGATTAAACCAAAATAATCCTAAACTGAACATATAATGCCCACAGATGCATCAAAAGTATTTTCTGAAAATATACGAGTTTATGCTCATACAGTTTACAATCAGATACATGTAAATGGGTAAATCCTTAGAGAAGTCATTTGACAGCATAAGCCAATCTCTGTTTTGAGGTTTAGCTACAGTCAACTGAATATATTTGAAAATAAACATGCATATTTTATCAGTAATTCAGTGTCTCGGGTATTTAAGCTTCAAAGTTACGTGTGTATAATTTTACAAAATAACTTAAGTTACACATGTACAACAGGCACAAATTCAAACAAAGAAAGACTTTGGATCAGGTTTCCATTTTGAAAGACCCATTATGTTTATTTAGCTAATATTTTTAAACTCTTACTTCTGTAAATATACCATTCTATTACAGAATTATAGGCAATTAAACAACCCCGATACTTGTAAGTCATAGAAGAAAGCTGTGTTCTCAGTAACCTGAGAAGAACTGCTATAGCATTTAGATCATACTGACTGCTTAATTAGAAACTTCAGTTACTCATTTACTGAGTAAATAAATAATAATTTTTAACCTATTTCTTTCATCCTGATTTTGCCTGGGTGGTATTTAAGGGCAGTGAATCACATACATGAGCACAGTTACTATGAATTTACTTGCAGAAGTAAACATACTGGACATGGATAAAATATGGAAATGGCAAGTTTCGCAATAGCTAGTGAAAGAAGAGTTATTGAGTGTATATTTAAATAAAAATAAAATATATTTTTATTTTTAAGAACAGATAGCTAGAATCTGTGTATCTAAATAAAAGGGAAATTAAATTTGATACTGATGTTTGCACAGAAGCATGAAAAGAAAAATGCACTTATAAGTATCTCAATTTTACTGCACATTTTTGGTAGAAATTAGACTAGAATATGCACATTTTCTTAACAGCAAGTTTAAAAGTGGATTCACTTTTTGATGCACAATCAACTTCTGTTAATAAGAATTCTAACTCTTATTAGGAAAATACATAAAACCATCAATATTTTGTTTATTTTGTTTGGGATCCAAGAACAGAGAATACCAAATAGGGTGCTAGTCTACAAATACTAAACGACTTGCTTAAAAAAGAGAAAGAACAATCCTTCCTCCAGATCTGTGACAGGGAAGATGGGGAACAATCCGTTTCAGTTGTGTCAAGAACTATTTGGGGTAGACAAAATTTCCCAGTCTTTTCTGCCTGGGAAAGACATCCTGTGCAAGTTCCAAAATTACTGTTCTTAGTGCCTTTTTTTTTGTTAAGCAGGTGAAATAAATCTGTCAGGATCAACTTAAGACAGCTGATTCTACTTTAGAACAAGGACATAATGTCCTTTGTAGCTCTGCTTTTCTGTTTTTCAAGTGAAAAATATCCCCTATATGCACTTCTTTTAACTGAAGCAGACCTGCAAAGACATTTTAACTGTAGCCCTGCTTAGCTTCATCTGAAGCCCTCTTAGCTTCATCTGACAGACTAAAAATATTGCACTTCAGACAGGTTAATTCTGTTACCAAAATTAAGTCAATAATTACTAATTCTTTCCTCTGGAACACAAATTTCAGAATATGGTACGCCAAAAAATTTGGTAAGGTTATCTGCAGACATTGCATTTTTGTTCCAGAGGCAAAAAAAGTCTCAAGTGCACTGCAGAAAATAAAACTTTCCAAAAATGCAGAAATTATCATCAGTTTCACTGCATAACCAGCATCTGTTCTTATATAAAAAAAAATAAAGTATTTTCATTAAATTTTATTGCACCATCACCTTTTTTTTAAAAATATCCCCCATTCAAGTCAAATATTAAATTATTTTTATCAACAAAATATAAGGTCTTCTTTAACAGCATGTAGATACAGTATAGGCGCTATACAGAAAAGTCTAAAAGAATGACATTAAATCAGAAGTGACATAAAACAATCATTATGTTCTCCTCTATGATTAAAAAAAGATTGAAAAAAGATTGTGTAGGCTATTTATTATTGCATGCATGAAAAGCATCCCTCCTCATTCAAGGTGTTGAAGCGGGTGACACCTTCAAGCTGTCAAGTGCTGCATGAATTCTGAAGTGCAACCTGGACTCCATAGAGTATTCCTTATAGTTGTTTCTGCAAAACAGACAACTTATTATAATAAAAAGATGTTTGGATTGAATTGTTTCTACTTCATATGTTCGTAAGTTAACAGTCTTTATTCCTTCAACAGGAAGTGGAGACTGACACACAGTTGAGTTACGAGACATTTAAAACTACATCCACAAATTGAGCAAAGAAAACTTAGACCAGTACTAAAATTAAATGTCTTGATACAATGAACTCATGTCTTAGCATCTCTTTCACTTATTTTGATCCTTTTAACAGCCCTCCCAATTACTGAAATTTGCTGTGAAAAGACAAGCCAAAATACTACAGAAAAGGTGTTGGTAGAAAATGTACGCTTCAACTCAGAACACAATTCAGCCAGAGTAACAATAAACATCATATGTATAGAAATCGTAATCTGTAAATTCCATCCCCCCAAGCAAACAAACAAAACCCCATGAGGGGACAATACTACAAGACTGGGCTACTTCTCTCTAAACACAAGGGACATTCTATCTTACGCTACAATCTACCGATGATGCAAATATGCTGCTCTACAGTAAATTAAACTCTCAACTGGTCTTCTACAACACCATGTGAAAAGAAAAAGGGGTGTAGTCAGACAGGTGTACTGGCTTTTGAACTTCTCTAATGAACACCTTTAGTGGAACTGATTTAATTCCCACAGCTGCCCTCCGGGACAGAATGGTACATATCCATTCCCTAGACTCTCCAGCTTCATCCATGCATGCAGTGGACCCTCAGCATCTCTGAAGCCCACAAAATAAGGAAATATTTTCCCTTCTTACTGTGCCTTATTTGAAGTTGAATTTCCCTTCATAGTGTGTCTTATTTGAGTCTACTCCACTGTGTCTGAACGGCAGTTTCATGAAACTGCAAAATTCAACTATATAGGACAAGTCCCACATATCAAGAGCAGAGGTTTATAATTACTGGGATTTTGCAAGGAAGCTGTCAGGAAGAAAAAACAAGTGTCCTAAATGCTACAGAGTTATTCTTAATTTATAAGGCAATAAAAAAAAATCCACTTACTTTGCAGTTTCTATGTATCTTATTGCTTTTTCTCTCTCATCCTGTTGTTTGTACAGAAGACCCATTTCATACAGTGTGAATGGCACCAAGTAACTGTCGTATTTTATTTGCTTCTCACTAGAAAACCAGAAAAATACAAAAATGGTTACTTACAACCCTGTCCTGAGTGACCAGTTAACTTTAAAAGCAATCACTGCCTGTAACAGCACATAACCAGAAAAAAACATTCTGAAGCCTTTTTTACTGGTTAATTCTGAACACATTGGGAAAGAGACTTTAAGCACCATAGCAGCCCTAACCATGCAGAAAACAAAGTTGAACAAAATTTATGTACTCCATGCACCAAAAAACTTTTACTCTCATCCATGCAAAACATAAACTTCATGAAGAACTGCTGTCTTTAGATTTTTAAAAATACCTCAGCTATAAAAGCCTGCTCGTTGCCAACTACCTTTGGAAAAAGATGTTCCAGAAATAGCATTCCTTTAACTTGCAACCAACCATGCCCTGTAACTTGCACTGTGCTTGACTAAAGTCACACAGGATCTTAGAAACGCTAAGAGAAAATAAGATGGCAAGAGAACTAAAGCACACATAATTCTCAATAACAAATTCTATTATTAATTTTTCTAAATCACTTGCTAGAAACATTGCACGTGTAACTATGCTTCTTCAGCCCAAATACCTAAAAACTTAAAAGAACTTTTCAACTATAACCCCCAGTACCTGACTCATGTTTTATACAGAAAAGCTATTACAGCTGGTATGGAGCTGACACCTGAAAATCCGGAACACAGGAGAAACCAGTCTTCAACTGAAACATGTAACAACATCTCATCTACATGGGGAAGCATTAACTACTGAAGTACTAAATACTGAATTAAAAAAGAAATAAACCAAACAGTAAACCTATCTGTACTGTCCTTAGTTACAGGTAGCTCTGCAAATACAATTCCTATTGTATTTGGGTATGTTACTTGGTAGTTTGATTTATTTAGCCTCAAACAACACATATATAAAGCTACTGTAAGTGTTCAACTGCTACAGAAAAATACAAGCAAAGTTTTCTGGTTTTCTGAGTACTTTCAGATGTATTTGAATTCCAGGTCCTTAACACGACGTTTAATCATTCAAAATTCTAACATGACAGCTGCAACAGGAGTATCAGAAATGTCACCAAAAGCTAGAAAATCTATTTATTATTTTTTACCTTTGAATTACTTTACTGAAACATAATTCAGCTTGCATGAGTCTTCCCAAGTGCTTCAGACAGAGGCCTTTCAGTAGCTGCAACATGCACACATCATCCACATAGTATTCACTGTGATCTAACAGTAAAAGTGAGATATGTCAAACAATCTGAAGACGTCATGAAAAGGAAAATTAGATTTTCAATAGGGAATACGTATTCAGATGCAAGATGCTGTTTCTCATGTTCTATACCTCAAACCTTCAGGCATGATTTAAAATACTGTTTACTAAAGAAGATGTGTCCATCCATACCTTTCTCTTAAAAGACAGGAAAAGAAGACATAAGAAATTGAAACATCCAATAAACAGGTATAAACTTCATTAACTGAAGATTAAACAGTTATTAATTAAATACATTACATTACATAAACAGTCATTAATTAAAGCTTTCTTACTTGCAAGAGCTTAAAGTACAGTGAGACAGAAACCATCATATCATCTTAACAACTTCCCCTGTTACAGAGCACTGGCAGACCTCCAGTAGCATCAGTAGCATAAAAAAAACCTGAAAAACCACACCATGACTCTCTTACAGAACTCTTCAGAAGCATCATTTTGCAGTACAAATTCAAGACACCATGTTTACTAGTATTTTTATCATCTCTAATGTTTGAGAAGCCTCAGTAGCAGTGTATATTTGAAAAATATTTGAAAATAAGTAATAGTGTATAATATTTGAAAAACTTCATTGAAAGTCTTAAGTTCAATATGACTAAAAATTCCAGATGAAGCAGGGTGTTTGAATCAATTCAAAATTTACTTAACAAGTGTGATCCTTTTTAGTTCCCTTAGTTTGTAACATTTGCTGAGTACAAGGAAGAAAAAGAAAGGAAAGAAAACACATATGGATAGACAGATGGCACCACATACATTAACAATTCAGGAAGCAAAACACTCTCCCTTCAGATCATGTTGTTTACAACTAATTACCAGCTCTCTAAGGTCACATTAATTTTTTCCTTAATAGTCTGCCAAAGAAATCCTACATAAACAGTTCTGAAACATGCAAGACTAATCCATTTTAGGATTCTGCAAAGTGCTTTGCCACCATATTCAGTTGTATTTCCGTCTGTGTTTAAACCCAGAAAGTCTTGATAGATTGTAACTGACAGACTGCGCTTTTAGTGATAGTAGAAGTGTAGCACATGTGTACTTTACTACTCTCTAGCCTGTTCTGCCAGGCTAAGGTGTTGGATTCTGTGACTGTCTTCTGAAGGACTCATTCATTGAAATTACTGGGGGCATGCACGGAGGTCAGTAAGGGTTCGCCATGCTCTTATTTCTCAAAAGAATAAAAGCTACAACATTAAAACATTAACACTAAATGCACAAACAACAAATGCACAGGCCAATTTAACACAGATAACCTTGCAATAAATATGGGAGAACCATCTTTGCAGCTACGGTGGTCTACACCAAAGGAAGTATCATTATCAGGACAAAAAAAAAAAAAAAGAAAAAAATTATTTTGTTCTTGAAGTTAAATATTCTTTTTTAATATACTGGAAATAAAAAAAAAGGATTCCCAGAAATCCTGTGGAAAAAAAATAAAACCCCATCTCTAATGTCTGCCATTTGTTCCTTCTACCATCTCTATTTTCAGATCTATACAACATAAAATTACTTTCAGTCCTTGCGAGATTCCATGCTGTGCCTGTTCACGTAAAACAAATGAAGTAAAAACCGTTCTATGAAGTATCAATCCCTAAGTGACCTTTGTGTATAATCAGCACCCTTTTTTCACAGTACCTTAACAATCCTTTGATATTACTACCACTAAAAACTGTCTCTTAAAATTACACCGTAACCTTGTCATACTCTGCTAGTAGCCTTAATCTCTTTTTCCTAGGAATTCAGCAGCAGCTCTGGTAATAAGTCTTTATTTGCACTGATTCTGTATCTTTAAAAGCAGATCAAGATCACATATGTGAAGTCCAGAATAAAATTACATCTGACTGAAGGTATTACTTAAAGAAAGTATATACACTTCCAGACTATATCCTATTTGCAAACAGTGAATTTCCATAAGAAAAACACAGTGGTTTTACTTCCATTGCTTTAGTTTTGGTACCTTGTATGTCTTTACTCAGAGATTCAATAGGAAATTTACTTCACTGCTACAAATGATGGGCACTTCTAGTACAAATCTCGGCACAATGCAGCACTGGATTTCCAACAGGTTCTGCCAGAACCCTCCATGTGGAGCTCATGGGATATTACACTTTTGTTTTAATATTACAACAAGAAAAAAGGAAAATGCTTGAGAGATTTAAGAAGCAAACTACTGATTGTACAGAAAAGTGAAGGGCAACACAGAAAATAAAGGAACCCTATTCAAACATGGCCATGCAGTTACTCTCATTTGGTTTATTATATCACGCAGATTTAACCATTATATATTTCTTGCACATCCCTGTATAATTTCTTATGCATCGCCTCAATTTACACTGTAAATCATACTTAGATATGTATTATGTTTCAGAATTGCTGTTTTAACCACTGCTAAATTGTTCATAAATGTGACTAGAATCTGGGTTCAATAGAAATTATTTTAGTGAATTATCATTTTACAAGTTTCACATGCAAAATGGTAATATTTATTCCAGAAAAACTCAAAAGAGAATTCTCCCCAAAAATTCACATGACAGGTAAAAGAACCACTCTGATAAAATCTGATAAAAATCACGTACTTGTGCAGTAAACCAGTTGTAATAAATGAATTTAAATTCTTTTAGGAGTAAATTATGGGCTGATTCTCTAAACATTAGGCCAAGATGTAAAATCATGGTCAAAGTTTATTTGTTAAGTAAGTTTCATTTTACAACTGGCAAATGTGTTTTATTTTGCCAGAAAATAAAACAAAAAAACAGACTCATTCATGCATCGCACTTCATTGTATCTTTCTTACTTTCCCATATTCTACGCAGCATGTGTCCTATGTAATAAAGTGTGATATAAATTGGTTTAGAAAAAGTATTTTTCAGACATCTAAGACATCAGCAGACTATGGTCCAAGAACACTCTCAAAGACAAGAAAAACTAAGCTAGACCAGTCATGTTCTGTAACTAATAACTTCATGTTCCTGAGTTTTCTATATTTGTCTGCACCATCAATCACACTGCATAAAGAACATATTGAAGAACCACTCCTAACTTTCACGAGGCTCCAAAACTTCCATACTTGGACTTAATTAGAAAATTGTCAAAGCCAATACTCACTTTGCAGAATATCAGAAGACAAAAGCATAGAAAAATGTCAGCATTTCTTATAAGATTATTAATTCCACCTTAATTGATTACTTACTAGTTTCATTTTGTAGAGCAGTTTCTTCTTTTTCAATTGTTACCAGTAAGTTTTCAGTGAGGTCTGCTCTTTTGCCCACAATTGCAAATCCATTCCAGACATACATCATTTCCTGATTAAAAAAAAACAAAACCAACCAACCAAAAGGTGAGAAAAACTCATGAAATTTGATAAATATTTAATTAAAGAGTGCCTCTGAAAAGGCTGCTGTGGAACATTTTTGAGCACATAAAAACACTACCAAAGCTTGTTTTGGTACAACACACCTATGAATAGGAAAGGAAAAATTGAACGTGTGTTGACAAAGTTAACGTGGGTTTCTCAGACTTGAGTGCTTTGATGCCTTTTTAATGGATTCTACTATCATGTATTTTCACAGATCTTCAGAAATTAAACTGAACAGATTTTATCAGGACAGTTTACCATCACCCACATAACACATTGGCAAAACTGGATGCTTTAGGCTCAACTTGTGGCCCCTGCCGCCTAAACTAAAGAAGGAGCTAAAAGTAGTTTCTTTCTAAAGGATGACAGGTAAATTTGGAGTGCATTTGAGTGTGTGCTTGTATATACAGTGTATTTATATAAGTATGCACCCAAAACCATTTACATATATATGACTAATCAACACACAATTACCTTCCATTCAGAGCAAAACTGGAGGTAGATATAACTTTATGGATAAAAATGTGATTCCAGTAGGCAGATCCAACATATGATTTTATTGTAATTTCTACAAAATTTTGTTGGGAAAAAACCAAAGCAAATCCTGGAAACATACCTTCCCGGAGCCTCAGTACAACAGTAAGCAATAAGCTTGTTTTGATACATTATCACATTTTAAAACTTGAGAAGAATGCTAACCAACAACGAGCTCTGCTAAGATCTTTACAACTAGAGTATCATTTGTTCTACTGTAATTGAAATTACACCTCTGAAATATGAAACCTAATGTCATTCTGAAGATGATACTTCAGAATACTTCATTGGTGAAATATTTCCACTTGCATTTGTACTGTAAACATTTACATTTTCAGACAGAGAAAATATCTGGTTGTATCAAATTCTGAAACAGTGTTATTGACTTAATTAACTACACCATGCTAGATTTGTTTCAATTCTGTAGTCCTGTCTAACTTACACTAACTGAAATAAACCATACACTATGTTTGGTTATGCTTAGTCCTTCATGAAAAAATTCCTAAATTAAAACAGAAGATACTAGATTTGACAGCAAGACCAAATATATATATACTCACAACTTGCAAGCACTCTGCTGTATAAGCCCAAGACAAACTTTACTTAGTCCTCTACATGCAATTTAACATAGAATGAATTTTAGAACCTGTGAATTAATTTTCTTTGGACTCCTCTTTCTGTATCAATGAGCTCTAACATTAGAAATTTCTTCTTCAATTAGGCTTGTCATGTACAGTTGGTAAATTATGCATGTACAAAGATTTTAGCATACACATATGAAAAGTATCACTGCTGTGCACACAGAAACACACTGTGCAATACTAATGACTCTGATGTTAAAATACGGGAAATCAGTATAGCATTCATAAAGTTACTTTAACTTCTGTTTGTTTTAGTCAAACTCAATACAAGGGGAATAAAAAAACCACAATAAAAACCGACCACCACTCTCCATTTTCATCAGAAAAACAGAAAGTACCAAAGTACTCTTTAACTTCCTAATGAGTCTAAAAGACAAGGATTAAACTCCTGTCAACCTAAAGAACATGAATGCAGTTTTCTGCATGGTGAACTTTTCACTTGAAAAATATGGCGCTTGTTTCAGACTGCTGCTTCGTTGGTAGTATGATCCAGTCCTTAACACTTTCCATGAAAATCACATTGCATTAATGCAGTACTTCTTTAAAAAATTTAAAATGCAGACATATAATACCTGACAATATTATTTTCCTTCCCTCTATAATGAACTACTCTGATTTCTTTTCTCTTTGAAAACAATGAAAACAAAGCAAGAACAAATACCAAGGCAGGTAATATCAGCTTCACTGGTTGAGGACATGCATAGCGTCGAGCTTTCCTTACTGCAAACTTCTCAGTCGGGATAGATTTTCCTGCAATTCTCTGTTTTAGACCATCCACTTGTCTACAAGAAGGGAAAATGGGGAAAAAGTTGTTTATTGGTATTTTTTTTCATCTCATTTCAGTTAGAAAGATTTACTGTTTTCCTCTGAAATATAACATCTTAAAACTGTTTTGCACCATGGAGACCAGAGCTGTAGGATGTATCTTTGACAATAAAAGCAATTCTAATGCTAAAGGCAAAGGGAAAAAATGGAAAGTTTATGGTTATAAGCAAGAAGTAATTCACACAAGATAAAGACATGGGGGGAGAAAGAGTGCACATTCAGCTGCTTTATAAAAGTTTACCTGAATAAAGACACTATGTCCTCACCAGTCCTCTTCAAATCATCCTCTGGAAGCATACACAGAACAGCTGCCTTCTGGAATACATATATTGCCTATTTCAAAAAGAAACAGCAACAGATTACCACATCTAAGTTTCTGTGTTTAATCCATACATTAAAGACTCAAATCTCTCACTCAATTGCTGTAGCAAAGTATTCCCATAATTCTCATGTAGATACAACTATAAAAGCAGAGTATTCCCTTTGTCACATAGTTTATGCTGTAACTTTATTTTCATGTATTTATATTCTTATATTAGTCAGAAAGTTAAAGGTATCTCCTGCAAAGAACAGGAGAATTTATTATGCAAACCACTGTCGAAGAGATGAGGTTAAATGACTCAACTGTTCTAAAGTCCATTACTGTTATTATATAATCTATTACATGTAGAGACATGCTTGGAAAAACAGAAGGAAATATCTGGGTACTGATTCAAGGAATGTTTAATAACTGGGTTTTGCAGAAGAAAAAAAAAAAAACCCATAATTTCTATTAAAGACACTTGCACTTCATGTTGAATATACTATTCTCTTCCTCTCTTAACAAGAATTAGATGTATACCCTTTTTCATTAAGAAAATAAAACAGTAATCTATAGAGGAACAGATGATAACAATAATAATGCATAAAAGGTTACTGGCACAGTGCGCTTGGTTCATACTCTGAAAAATGTTTTTGCAAGGAAAAGGTTATCTGATAGCCCAGCTTTTCTTGTGAGATCCTGTCCCCAGCAGCCTTTCTCATTCTGTGCCACAAAGCATCTGTTGAGTAGGTGTGTGTGTTTATAAACACCAAACACAGTTTCTTCAGCCAAGTTTTACTAGTGAATGTTAGAACTTGACTTGAGAGACAAGTTTATAGTTTTCCTATCCTTCTTCTTTCTCCCAACCCAGGTAAGTACCTCCATTTTTGGAGGGGCCAAAGCATTGCTGCTTACAGTTCTGCTGCTTCGAAACGTGAAATAAAAAGTCATCCTTAAGCAGTAAGTTAAAATATTTTGGTCCCATTGTGTCTTAGTTTATGAATATCTCAGGAAGGCAAACATTACACTTATTGTGCAAAATGAAAAGTAACTTCAACTGTAGAGACCACTGGTATATCACAACAATGTCCACCTGCCCATTTACCTTAGACCACCTGCTCTCTTTGCTGAGCAGGTCTGCATACCGATATGCTTGAAGCCAGTCCTGCTGGAAGGTGTAGCTCCACATCAGTTCCCAGTAACAGAGATGATGAATCTGTTTCCACTCTTGCTGGGCTGCTATGCAGTCTTGGAACCTCAACTGTGCCTATGAGTGAGTAGTCAAGGAAGAATGATGAAAACTGGCTAAATTACAGCTCCATGTGAGAGCCGTGTCTAATTACAGGACAAATTCTTACCTAGCACCCAGGTGGAAAACACCTAACAAGTAAAATTATATAAACTTCCCTTTCAGTCTCACTTAGAGAGAGGGCTGGAATCAACATTGACAGTGAATGTGAACAGGGATAACAGCACACTTATCAGTCCAACTGATATGTAGATGAATTAATTATTTTTCCTCCTCAGGCTAAACACTAAAAAATCTTAAAAAGAAAACATGACTTACTTGTTCAAAATTTCCTTTCAGTATATCTATTCTGGCAGCATAAAATAGAATAATGGAACCCTTGAAAAGATATGAGAAAAACAACAGTTACAAGATTGAGCATAAGGAAATAACATTTCTGTTACAAAATTTATTAGAAATACACACATTTGGAAATTTCTGGAGGTAGGGTTCAAGGAGACTGTCTGCTTCATGAAGGTTGGCTTCCCCTGTACCTAGAAAATGTAACAAACCAACTTCAATGTACTTAAAAGAATCCAAGTTTCATAGACTAAGATTTTGTTTTCACATCAAATTTGATAGATCAATAGATGACTGCTTTATCTGAAAGCAGAATTATTTCATCATATTGTGTAAAAATTAAAATCTTGTCCCAAAAAATTAAATTCTTGTCCCAAAGATACTGATTTAAAAATACTAAATGTCTGTAAGTAGAAATAAATTGGAATTATAGGAATATTTTTTAGACTGTTCCCTTACTGATCCTAGTTATATTTTTAAATCCCTTTAATTGCTTTAGCAAGACAGGAAAACATTCCTCAGCTGCCTCTTCTCCTAATTTTGAACTCAGTAATGAAATACAAGTGATACTGGAAGAAATGAAGTTCTCCTTAATTTCCTGATGAGCCTGAGGGACAAGTACTAAAATACTTAAAGAATGTGAAAATATACGGTAAAGAAGCATATAGAATTAATTATGACTTCCAACTCTAAATGGCAAAAGCAATTAATTCTGATTGTATAGCTTTTTTCTGGAGATAGTTTTCACAACATCTGATATTAATTTACAGATAATGACTTTCCTGAACTTAATAATGTTTTGCAATATTTTGCTGTTGAGACAGCCCTGCAAATGGAGCAAGATGTTGGTATAATGCTATCTACCCTCACTGTTTCTGCAGACACAGCTTTGTCATTGATGTAAATTTTAGATTATAAGTAAGTATACAGCAAAGTCCTATTTGGCCACAATTTTGAAACTCAATTATAAAAATAAATCACAGTATCTATTATAAGGTGTAGCATGACTGAAATGCTACACAGTGGGTCTCACCAAGGATTAAGGAGACGTAAGTATGATAAACCAACAGGGTGAAAGTACACAGAATGGCCCTCAAACTGCTGCCAGATGCGCCTTCCCGTAGTTGGCAGAGGCCCAACTCCTAAGAAATATCACAAACACATGCAGAATTAACTATGAGTATACAGAGTTACTACCAATTTTTTCTGGCTAACGAAAATTCAGTTTTCCTTTCAGATGTAAGTATTTCATAATTCAGTACTTATCTCAAATACAACACAACCCTCCACCAAAACATACCTGTCACAGCTAATAGCACTCACGAAGGAGAAGACTAATCTAACTCTTAATAAAATCATGCTTTTCAGTGCTCTGGTGAAATGGGAACAGCACATGAACCATGCAGACACACAGGTCTACAACCCTTCCCCATTATGTTCTGACTATGAGCCTTTCAGAATAACATCCTTCAACCTCCGTTCAGTGGGCAACTCTCCCAACTGCTCCAGTGCTACTTGTTGGTGTGAGCCTTCCTTCACAGAAAACCCTGGTTATCCTCAACTCTCTTCCATCAAGTCAGGCACTACTTTGAGGCTCTGACCAAAGAGCCTGCTGATACATCAATGTCTAAAGACAGATACAGATTAATGGACCCTTACACAGATCTTAACACAAGGCTTCCCTTATGTTTCTGTTCAGACCCATTACATAACAGCTCAACTCTTTGAGGGGTATTGAGCTCACAGCTTCCCTGATCAAAAGCAGTGACTCCCCAGAAACATAATTCTGCCTCAAAACAAATATTAACAGATCGGTTTTATTGCATACCGACTTGGTGAATTACAGGAGAATTCAAGCACCACACAAAAAAATTGTGATGATATTTCAAAACCATTCTTTTTCTTTCAGACTTTACAGCGTTTTTAGTCAGCGAAAAATGTGTCTTTTGGAAGAGCTTCAGGAAGAACCAGGTTTTTCAAAGGAAGAAATGGAATTAAGACGTCTCCACTGAAGTCTAATTTTACAGCAGAAGAACCATATTGTGGACAATCTAACAGCAATAAGACCATATGGTGACTGCGGCAGTAACAATCTGAAGTTCAATCGTGTATAGTTCTGTGGGTTATTTTATTACATTTTTTTACTTGAGTTTTGTTTGCATTTTTAATTTCTTATGGGCATCATAAACAGTTTTGAAGAGCTGTAAAATACTTACAAAACAAGTTACAAATATTTTTCTTATCTATGAGAGAAAGATCTAGATTCCAAAGTGACACATGATACTCAGAATTTTTTTTTCCAAAGAAATGGGCTAGGATTTTGGGTGGAAAAATGTAGAAATATGATTCTTCCCTCAGTTACTGGTGAAGAATGTCAATTTCTGACTACTTCAACTAGAAAAGAAAGCTGATATCCTCTACTTAAGGATCAGCAAAAGGAAAGGAAATTGCATTGGCAAAATCTCCTCTTAAATAAACTGGTCATTTCCCATGGATGTGAAAGAGTGGAGTACCACCATATGTGCTTTTATGCCTGTATCATCTAACCCATTTATCTCTTTAACAACACTAAAATACTGATAAACATCAATATTATATTTCTAGTGTGGAATAGATGGCATTAAATCCATCCAGTCTTTTATCTGAGAAAAAATTAATTTGAAAAAGCAAGTATCAAATCAAATACCCTATTGCCAGAAAATCCAATAAATTCTAAAAGTCGGAGGATCCTTCCTGGCAAAAGTGACAGCATCTGAAATACATTTAAAAATGAAAAGAATTAAAAACATGTACACTTTAAAAAAAAGTTACAATGTTATAAACGTGAACCAAAAAGGCCAGCTACTATGTTAAATGGTATTACAGATTACTAAAAAAATAAAACATGAAAGAACTTGAAAGTAAACATGCATGTTCAGAATTCTGATGACCATCCAGCATGAAAACAGACAGAGTCCAGCTGTGCTTCTTTAGATAATGACAGATGTTTTTATCTTCAGCTGGTCAGAATTACTTGAAAATTGTGAGTCTTTTGGAATGAAAGTCTTATATATTTTAGTATTACTTACAACCTACAACTCTTATCTTCCTATACCATTATTTTATTGGGAGTCTCAAAGAGGCTCTACTTGTTCCTCCTGTGGGAGCACTGAATCAGGAGACCAGTGAGCATAATGGTTTTAGAAATACTAGCTGTTGCTATCATCCTTTAGCCCTCTATTACAGGCATTTTTGTTCCCTCTGTAACTGTATCCTCCAAATCCTACACAACAGAAAATGTACAAACATCATAACCACCTTTTCAATGAGCATTAAGAAGCAGGTCAACTTGAGGGTCAGTTTTTAGAAAGCTCCAGTCACCCTAACATATCTTGCCCATCAGACACTTTTTCTGTTAAGCGTCCTACTGAGAAGACTCCATGAAGAATAGGAAAGGCAAGAGCACTTATGAACACAGGTGCTTGAATTTTAAAGTCTGGTGCAGATAAACCTGAGTTCTTCTGACCATTCTTAAAATTGGCCATCTCCAATCTAGAATGATACAGAAATTAACATACTGGCAGAAATCAACTTTCACCACTGCATGACAGATGTGAAAAGGTAACTGTAGCAAACTGTAGTAAACTGTAGTCTTCTTTATTGTAGTAAAGAAAAGGCAATTTTCTTTTGCACAAACTCAGTACACTGTTCATTCTTCTAACTGTAATTATCTATGTAAATCTGGAGTATGTCACTGAAGCAAAAGAATGGGATACATGGGGGAGTTCGAATTAATAGTCACTTCAGGCACTCTGTAACCACAGTGTAAGCATCTTTAAAAATTCTGCTACACACAGGTAGATGTAGCTGCTTTTTCACTTCAGAAATACATATATTAGATATTCCTAGAGAATGAAACAGCTCAGAATAAACTAATAGAAACATCCCAGAAAGTCTGCATGCCAGAAGTTAATGCTGGTTTCGTATCGCATAAAATCTCCAAACCCTGTATCTCTATTTTACAAATGTGTAAATATTAAATCACTTACAGTACTATATATACAAAGAAAGACAGTCCTACAGAATAACTCAATGGCCTTTCTGTAGAAGAATAAGTCATACCAAGTTGAATGCTCCAATTCCAAGTTTTACTCCTCCTTCAAACTGGTAGTACGTTTCATTTTTGCTTTTGTTCCCCTGAGTCGTCAGTAGCACCTGATGACATTCCCTTGTGATGGAGAAATAAGGAGGGAAGGGGAAACACAACACAGAAATTACTATGATTGATGACTATGATAGATACAAAAAGTATTCCTTTGTATTTGGGGGGCATTAATGCCACTCCAACTGCTTATATTAATGTTGAAGTCAAGTGTTTTCTAATAGCTTACTTGTATATTTGGTAACTTGTCCTAATTTTCAGGCCACCTTTGATAAAGTTGATCATATTTTCATCCTGGAAGAAAAAGATCTAACTGTAAAATACTGTGCATTCATATTACACATAACACATTGATAAAAATCCTCCAGCTACATTTACATTTATTTACATGATAATGTCGTAGGAAACACTGAAAGTGTTTTTCAGTCACTTGATGTGTCTCTAAGACTGATGTTAACACTTGCTCTAAGTTGTCAGGGAAACATTTCTTTGGTGCACATTACAAATTTTAAAACTGAAGAGAGAGGTGAAAAAGAAAGTCAAAGTGTTACTTATAGCAGAATTTACGATGTAGCTAAATGAACCAAGAAAGCTCTCCACCAGATGGTGCTGCAGGAACTGTTTCAAATATTTGGAAATGGCGATTCTGACATACACAAGGAAGCCCACAGAAACTGGCAGAAGACAAATTGAAGAATCCCCTGAAGAGATGAAATTCCATTGCTGATCAAAAGTAACTAACTGTATTACTCAATTTATGTGCTTACTAACCTCTAGAAAAACCAAAACAAAGCCACAATGTACTTGCCATCAAAACTAAATTCCTGAAAAGCAAGACATCACTTCAACAGGATGAATTTTTTTCTTCTAGAATTCACATAAAAGGGGAACACGCTGGCATTTTAGAAATGCAAATTTAAATATTTAGGAACAGTGGAAAATGAAAAAGCAACAAAAAATGGCCTCAGAACAATCAACCAAAGGAAATTCTGGCTTCCATAAAAAGACTACCATTTTAAAAGACCTCATCTCTCTTGTCTGCAAGTTTGAACACCCAAATGCAAGTTTTTCAGTACAAGAATTCTATTTCCCTCTGAGTGTTTACATTTTTGTTATCATCATCATCATCCTAACATGAATCGTGGTCAGCCAAAGATGAAAAATACGGGGCAGCACAGCAATCAGCAGAGTGGGGTATTACAGCCAAAAGCAATACCGATGGTAGTGTTTCAGAGAAAATATACATCTACGGGGTTTTTTATTATTTTATACAGTCCTAATTCACCTCCTTCAACAACTGTTTCAAAATTATTTTCATGGTTAAAACAGATCCCACCCACCTAATAAATATAAAAAGAGTTGCTTCCACATGGTTAGCAAAGGAGCAAGCCAGTTAGGAAAGACTAGCATTCCATTAATAGCATTTCCGGACACCTCTGGCCAAATCCAATAATTCATAAGTATTTGCCAAAGGAACTTAATCTGACCTTAGTATCCTATGTGCCTCGCTTCTTTCTCATAATTTATACTGGAAAATATTACCTAAAATATATTCAATAAACACTTGTTTATTGAATAAAAGTATGATGAACAACACCTGTTTTCAGGAACCAAATTTCAAATTAAATTTGAAAACTGTAGCACGAAGTCCCTGAACCACAACCTAAATCACTAGCACCACACACTATGAAATTCCAGATCTTTCTGTGAGCTGAATGGTTACCTCAGCAATGCTAAGCATGCCCATTTTATAAGCATTCATTACTGTATTATTCCTGACACCATGTGCATAGACAGCAAGGCTGAATGGGAAATTACATGTGTGTATCAGCTGAAGTTTTGTTATTTGGAAAACCATTCTACCTATTCATGCAAAAAATTACTTTCACTTTCAAACAACACACTTCCTCATACTTCCAAATATTTTTATGCAGGCACTGGACACTGTCCAATGTGATGCAAATCATTTAAACATACCACCTTGTATAATACAGGAGGTATGTTTAAAAGGCGATATGTTTATACCTTAGGGTAATACTTTGGTATCTGAATATCTTCTTCGGTTATTCATACAAACAGAGAACTTTGCTGAGCAGCTCAAGATTTACCATACTTTCAATCACTGCCATGAAATAACATTCACTAGCAAAAAATTTTGGTTTAAACATCACATCTATTGTTGGAATGATGTTTTATAAGTACTAATCTCTTTCCATTACACTTTCACACAAAATGAGAAATTGACTTTACCTGTACGAAGGTGAGAGCTGCTTTCTGTAATAAACATTCAGCATAGCAGATTTCAGCATGCATTTCCTCTATACAAGAAAGAAAAGTTATTTACTATCAGCAAAGTCATTGTCAATACTGTCTTCTTGGGGTCAATGGAACAAACAAAATGCTGCCAATTCACGAAATAAAAAATAAAACAAAGGAAAAAAAAAGGAAAATTCTACTGTTGCCATTTCAATAACTGCTGAGTAATAGCTGTAACACGCAAATCCCAACAGATTTCTTCTATTTCCCTTCTTCTCAGACAAAATATTGTCAGAGCTGACCTCAGTCTATGGCAAAAGCTACCTGACATTCTGGTAGATGGTCTCCTGTATTTTGCATTGATTCTAAGCTTAACAGCCGACAGCACTCTTTCAGGCCTCCTTCCATGTCTTACAAGAAATTTCTGTAAATTAACCTCACGAGGTTCAGGCTTTCCCTACATCCACTGAGACGTTACGAACAGGTTTTCACCAAGTCATGCTTAACAAACTGAAAGCCCCAGGCAGACTTTCTGTCTTCATGCAGCACTAAAATACATTTGATTTAACACACATGACACAAGTTGCTCCGCACCCATGCAGCAAGACCAGCTACATGCACAAGGCTGCTGTATGTACAGTGCATACGTGGTGAGTTTGATGTGTCCAAGTATTAAAGAGGATTCTTGTGCCAGGTTAGAAAAAAATGCATACTTGACTCTGCCTGAATCAGAAATAGGAGATCAGCATTTTCAGAGCCATGAACAATGTACTGATACCATTTCCCAAAACACCTTAAGGCAAAACAGACAAGCACAAAACTTGTTAATATATTCAGATTCCAATGCAACTAACGACAAGGGTGTACTCCTCCACATCAATGGTTCTTAAACTTTCGGGAGATCTCTTAAGTCAAAGAAAAGGAAATTTCCCTTCAGTCCTACAATGTGTTGTGAAAGGCATTCCTTTCTTAATTCATGCATGCTCAGAGACAAAAAAAAAATTAGGCTGAATTCTCCACTGAAGCTCAGCATTCAAGTTAGAAAATATTATATACATGGTTTGTATGTTTATTACTGTAAGACACTAGTAAAGTCACAGAGTTAAGCATATATGTACACACTGGAAGGGGTAGTTTTGAGCTTTTTTCACTTTTTTATTTTAACTGTATTATTTAACGACTTACCTTCACTCAACGGATCCACTGCCTGTTTAGAAACTAGACTGGACAAGGATTCCACCACTGTGTTTCTTTTCCTGAATCTAAATGGATTGCGTATGGAAGAAAAGAAAGCCATACATTTCAGCACAAACCTGAATTTAATAACTGGAATTCTTAAAAATTTCCAACCAAAATGTACAGAGATTCTTAGCAAAATGATCATTTGTCAACAGTTTCAATTCTTTCAGTAGTCTAAAGACTTGTATGCCTCTATGCTAAAGAGCCTATCCAACATTAAATGCATGCTTGCAACTTAAATTAATCTACATTAAATGCATGACAGCTTCAACCCCACTGCCACTCACCAGCTACAGAGCTGTCTCTGATGCTGGGCAAAACACTTCAACTGGACTTCTAAGTTTTATTAATTGCTTTTTTCTGTTTCTTAAACTTGCACTAAGAATTAGAATGAAAAAATGAAAAGGAGCTCTGGATTCAAGAAAATTATTTCAGTATTTTATGGTGGTTTATGTCAGATGAAATGCCAAAACAATCACATACTTTACTTCCAAGAGATCTCAACTGCATGTTTTAATTCAAAAAAATTCATTTTTGACAAAAAATTACAAACAACTCAGCTTTATTAAGAAGCTAGAGAAACAATTCTATATTCAGAAAATGAAGGCACTCTGTAAGCCAGGGAGTTACTGATTATAATAATAAGCATTAGCTTATCATTTTTGTTTACACTACACATTGACAATTGTGGGATCCTGAGAACAAGATTATGACACTATACATTACCATAACACATGCAAGAAAATAGTCAATTAAGACACATGTAGTTATGGTAATTATTCAACTTTGAACATTTAATTGCCTTTCTCTTGCATTTTTATGAGTTTTGCGACAGACTAGACCAGAGTACTTGTAAATTAAAGTTTATATTCTGCAGAGATTAAATCCTGCATTGCAGCTGTCTAGACTAGAGGAACATCTAATCTTCAGACACACTAAACACAGATGAAACTGCAAATTGACAGCACACCCAAAGAAGATACAGAAACTGCTGATCCCTTCTCTTCCTCAGATAGCATCTCATAACGTTTTCTCATTTCTTTTCTTTTCTGCCATGGCTAAGATGATGTTAAATGTCTAAACTAATATCTGGAAGTCATTTCTTGGGATATCACTGTGATAAAATAAAGAATAACCAATATGATGAAGAACCAGCATAGCAAAAGTAATTTCTATTTTTGTCAGAGGTTTGTTAAAACTGGCTTTCACAACCCATTTTCTAAGGTTTTTTTTTGCTGTTCAAAGAAAAGCAGAAGCAAAATGTTCAGTCCAGATAATTTCTGATGTGAGCAACAGAAATTGCTCTTTAAATTGTTAATTTTAAGGTAAGGTAAACCCATTTGTAACAACAACAAAAACTTATTTGGTTTTCAGTAGCAACCTTAGTACAAGCTTAATTGTATTAGACTATTGCTTCAACCTTTGGAAACAACTTTTTAAAGAAGACTGCTTTCATGCTGAGAGGGGAACATTCAAAATACAGGCCTTTAAACTTTTGGAAAAACAAGAAGTCACAGCTGTCAATGGCTCAGACAATTCAATTGTGCAATGTCAATTTCACACAGTGAAACAACCATTTAACTAACTGTAGTGGCTATTAACACCCACACAGGACAAGTCTGTTGTTGCCACAATACCATGTAGAAAAATATCCTCACCAGCAATAATTGTGTAGTGGGACTTACTCCACCTTTACAAATTTAGACAACTCTCATACAGACAAGAGTCAGCTTTAAAAGCATCCAGAGAACTGGGGTATTTCACAATGAATGCTTTTTGGATTTAGTATCTCATAACGGTTGGGCTTGCTTAGGCTTACCTTTGGCAGGTTTGCAAAGCATCCTTCATTGTAGAAATTCCCATTTGTATATCCTGCTGTTCAAAAGTCATTGCAGCTTGCATAACTAGAATAGTGCTGTATCCAAGTGCATGGTACATACTATCTTTGGACCTAGGGAAAACATGAATCTTGTGCATTTAAGCAACACTTTACATTGCAGTACAAAATTAAATGCAGAGGCACTTGTATTCATTTGTGAAAAGACAGAAGGATTAAGCAGGAAAGTAACAGATCTGAGAATATAACCTATAACTGTTTGTTGGATAATTGGGACTTAAACAGCCTTGAATAGACACTATTTTACCTCACTTTCTCTTCTTGTTAGAGAGAGCTCACATCTCGTGAGTTTGTAATAGATAAGGATAATAAACTTCAGAGTGAGGCTTCAAAAACAATGTCTCCTGAGTTTTATTCACCCTGCCCTTGCAGCAAGAAAGATCCTAGTATTTCCAACAGTGGTATCATCTTCCAATGAGCTTAACTACAACTAATTCTAAGAGATAATATCCCTGGCCTACTACCTTCCTCACATGAGCTCTCCAGAGCACTAAAAGCAAACACTTGACAGCTGTGTCATCCTTCTGATGTTTCATTTAAAGCTGTCCTTGAACTTGGTTGATATTGTATGAACTTATTCATACAATATCAACCAACACATCACTCTTAATCTGTTCTTACTAGCACTAAACTGCAGAGCAAGAACATTACTCCACTCTGTTAATATGGGCTACATATCCCTCTTGCCAACACATCCCTCAATACCACATGCTCCTTTCAGACACAGACAAGGAAAGAACGGCAGATGGGATTCAGATTCCAGTCCTAAAGATCAGCCACACGGACTGCCTCCCCATGAAGTCACAGATATGAGAGGTTTCACCTGTGAACTTCTCCATATTCTTTAATTCCCTACATCTGCACTGCCATGCTTTTCTTCTCAGTGGAGGAAAGGCAGGAAAATAGTCAGAACATAGAAAGATGAGCTTAAAGATAAGCACCAGACTCAAACATAATATAAAACATGACAAAAAGACTATTCTGGAGCTTTGTTCCAGCTTTTCTTTATTGCCAAAAGCAGTTTCATTGTACAAATTATTTGATCAAAGATGCATTGAATAAGGTCTTGCTCCCCAGCCTCTCCCCTCTGCATGAGGAAAGACAGCTTGAGTGATCAATTCTAACATAACAATTCAGTGTTCGATAAACAGTTTTTGAGATGGTTTTAATGACCCAAAAAAATTTTAAAAAACACAAATACAGAAAAATGCTTTCAGACAAAAGAGACTAAATTAAAACTACTATCTTCAGATGCTTTAAATTAATCTTCAGGTACTATCTGTTTACAACAACTTCAGGAAATAACAGAATCTCACCATGGACGAAGCAGTTCCAGCGCTTCAGAAAACTTATTGTTTAGAAATAAGTTCAGTGCCATTGAACATTCTTCCAGAGCACACTTGAGATCCATCTTGGATGCCCTAAAAAACAGATTCTTAGTTTACTCAAATGGTAAATATAAACAAAAAATTAAAAAATGTCTTTTCCTTATGTAACACGGAAGGTCTTTTGCAGTGATTTTGTTTTCAAAATTTAACTTTTCAAAACCAAAGCATGTGTTTAACATTTTATCTAGGTTACATAGGTACACCCTCTGCTTATTTAAGCAATGTTTATAACTTTGTCCTCCTAATCTTACCAGAGAAAATCTCAAAACTTATCATGTCCAAGCTCTCAATCTTTCCCATCAGTACAAATGCTGTTTCAGACTCTGTTTTCATATCAGAATCTCAAAAGAAGTCACAAGATAATATTTCATCAAAAAAAGCAGTAAACAGACTCTCATTCAGCAAACAGGTATACTACAAATAGTCCTGTCAGAAACTTGTAGCTATGCCAATAGCTTTTGTTTGTCCTAATTCACTTCAAGTAAAAGCACTTGCACTGGCTTAAGCAGGAGCCATATCAACAAACCCATTCTTTGGCCAGTTCTGTCTGAAATACTCAGGAGCTCTCACAAATTATTTGTCCAAATAATTCACCCAAATTATTGGGCCAAACTGACAATCATGGTAGTGACATACAGCTAGAGCCTACACAGCCATCAATGTGCACAGATGGATCTGGGAAAGATAATCTCTCTACAGCTTTAAAACAACAGGTTTAAACTAGATAATGGGCTTTCTCCAAGTACGGTTAAGCAGTGGTAAGCAACAGATCATGTCAATGAGATAAATATTTAAGTACTGACCAGAAGTGAAGAACTCTAAAGGAGGAATTTAAGAAGAGAACAACAGAAGAGTACAGCTGCTCTAAATCTAACAGTAACACACACACAAAACAAAGAGTGGGGTGGACATGAAAACAAGACTGGACAGGGGGCTTTTATGCCCTCCAAAGAACAAAGAACAGTGTTAAAACAGCTTATAAAGACCAAATTTTTCTTTAAACAATTCAATTTTATTAACTAATTCCAGGAATACCACATGCTAGCAAAAGCATTCCAAGTAAGTATTTTTTAGCTAGATTTAAAGGCTGATTTTTTTCCTAGTACACAAGAAAGGACCTGAGTTAGTCCCTTAATAACACATCATCCCTACCCCCTGTGTGTTACCATGCTTTTATATCTTCTTTTCACATCTGTGTCTAAGGAACCTCTTTCACTTGGTCCATGCCTAGTTAGATTACTCATTCCATTTGCTCTGCCTTTCCTGCTAGGAAGAATGGGTTAGTTGCTTTCAAAAGTTTTTCAAGGTGAAAAAAAACAGGTGGGAGGAGAGTGGGGGAGGGAATTTTTCCTTCCTTTAAATACCAAATTGGCACTAGCTGCCTATATGTGACCAAAGTCTGCAGACAATGCAAACAGTATTCCTTAAATTCATGTTCTCTGCACCAAGCATGCTTATGAAGTTACTCTGCCACTTCAGACATAAAACTTGGGAAGCTAGTTTTCTCAAACTGTTACTTCTGGTAAGTGAATCATATTTTCTACCAGAAAATTCCTCATTCCTGTTTCATTACTCTTCACATATATTTTCTACTGTTTTCCTACATCCTGCAGCAGAAGAACATAACCAGAAGGATTTGTTTCAATTCAGATTCGTAACTTGATAGCAGAACAGTCAGAAGAAAGGAGCACATCGACTCAGATGCAACTTGGTTATCTTTGCTGGCATTTCTCTGCAGAGGCTCAGAATAAGCAGATTTCCTCATCTACTCTCGAAACATCACAAACCAATCTACAGCAAGTTACCAGACCGGTGAACAGTTCAATCAGTAATGCTGGCTCACACTCTCTTTCCAAATCATGCTGTTTTCCTTCTATCTTATTTTTCTTTCCCTATCTCCACATAGTTTTCCTGGAATGGACAGGAACTTTATACATTTTAGCACGTTAGATGAACATATTCTTTAATTTAGCCCAGAGCAGATTAAGTTAACATTACTTCAGTGATATTATGGATTTTACACCTAGTGATATTACTATGGATTTTACACCTGGTGCCATGGTTTAACTCCAGCTGACAGTCAAGCCCCAAGCAGCAGCTCACTCACTCCCCCACCAGTGGGATCAGGGAGAGAACTGGAAGGGTAAAAGCTAGAAAACTCATGGGCTGAGATAAAGACAGTTTAATAGGGAAAGCAAAAGCCCCATGCACAAGCAAAGCAAAACAAGGAACTAATTCACCACTTTCCATGGGCAGGCAGGTGTTCAGCCATCTCCAGGACAGCAGGGGGCCTTATCACAGGTAACAGTGACTTGAGAAGACAAACACCATGACTACAAATGTCCCCCCTTTCCTTCTTCCCCCAACTTTATATACAGAGCATGATGTCACATGGTACAGAAAATATCCCTTTGGGGCCCAGTTTGGGTCACCTGCCCCTGCTGTGTCTCTTCCCAGTCTCCCACATACATGCAGTCTCCTTGCCATTATGACTACACGAAAAGCAGAAAAGGCCTCAGCTGTGGGTAAGCCCTGATCAGCAATAACAAAAACAACTCCACATTATCAACCCTATGTTCAGCACAAATCCAAAACACAGCCCCATACCAGCCACTGTGAAAAAGGTTAACTCTACCCTAGCCAAAACTGACACTCACCCACCCCTTATTCCATAACCTTTATGTTACATGAAGTGTCACACTTCCCAATATCCCTTCCCTACTTATTTGTTTTGATAGATATACAGACAGACATCATTCCCCTAGTCTGTGGAACACCTTTGTCAAGTGTTCATTAAACGTCCACAAAAAAAATTCTGCTGAATCCATGCAGTCTATGACTTTGTCCTTCACCCTTGCTAATAGCCTTTTGTCTTAAGTTGCAAATAACAGATGTGGCCGGGGGTGTGTACTCTATTGCCACCTGTTAGAGGTGGAGCAGTTATCTTCTGTTAACTGGGCCACTTGTTAAAACCAGGTGGGGCAGTTTTCTTTATCTCTTCCACAACTCATCCTCTCTCCAGGAAGATATCTTCTGTTAATGGGCCAATGATTCTCATTACATGGGTGATAAAATTACATCATCCCACTGTGAGATGCTCTGCCCAAGGGGAGGAGCCAAGCATTCCTACCTGATATAACCTGAGATTTGGAACACCACATGCAGCCTTTTCCCACTGGATTTCCAGAAGAAGACCAGGCCCATCTACACTGCCACTGGACCTTCAGAGGAAACCTACACCCTTCTACAGGATCATTGTTTCAACAGAACCACATCTGTCACTCCAGGAGGACTGCAACCACCATTTAATCAGATTGCTACCCACACCCAGACCAACAGGGTGTCAGGTTGTATTCTGACTCTGTCAGTGTTGTTTTATATTACTGCATTTTTATTTTTGTGTTTTTTTATTTTTCCTAATAAACAACTGTTATTCCTATTCCCATAGCTTCACCTGAGAGCCCCTTAATTTCAAAATGATAAAAATTCAGAAGGAGGAGGTTTACATTTTCCATTTCAAGAGAGGTTCCTGCCTTCCTTAGCAGACACCTGTCTTTTCAAACAAGACACCTTTCAACCAGGCAGCGATGTTTTGCCACAACTTAGCAGCCCAGATGGATTTATCCCTAGGTTGCCAGTTGTTCTGCTTCCATTGCTGCCACCAACCCCACAGGGCTACCACCCATGCATCAGCAGAGGTAAAAAAAAAAATTTAAAAAAAAAAAAATTGGCCATTTCTCTCCTTCAGCAATGTCTAAGGCCAGCTGCATGGCTTTCATCTCTGTTTATTTACTCAATTCATGTTCTCCTCCAGCAATCTCTGTGACTTGTCATAGGGGACTCCATACAGCTGCTTTCCCACAAGACAGAAGGATTCATCAGTAAACATGGCATATTGCTTCTCAGTTTCTGGGAATTTATTATATACTGGGGCCTCTTCAGCACCAGCCTGGTGACATTCCAAAAATCTTTGCCTTCTGGCCAGTCCATGATTAATTCTAAGTTTCCTGGATGACAAGGGTTTCCTATCCAAACTCTTTATGTGATTAATGCAACTCCTTTACTCCCTTTGAGCATCTGACTCAACACAGCTAACTGTAGTCTCAGAAGCTGTGTGTCAGTACCAATCATCTTTGAAAGCTGCCAGTATCTCCTTTTCAGTTAGAGTATAGTGGGCTTCAGATCCTCTGTATGCTCAGCTCCATAAACCTAGAGGTCAGTCTCAAAACTCCCCTGGTGCTTTCTACCAGATGCTCCAGGTAGGTCCATTCTCTCTAGCTGTAATAAAAAGCATATTTTTTACATCCTCCCCTGTTCAGACTGGCCCGAGGATGAACTATTTCCTACTTAATTTGTTCAGTGGCTTTTTGCTGCCCAGAGGGCTATTTGAAACCATTCTTCTTCCAGGTCACTTGATAGAGAGGGCTACAATCAGACTGCAAGTTGGAATGTGCATTCTCTAAAATCCCTCAACACCTAAAAAGTCTTGTGTGTTTTTCTTGCTAGTTGCTGGAGACAACACTGTTATCTTAATAAAAACCATGGGATCTGACAATGTCCATCTTGACATTTGATTGCTAAAAGCTGGATCTCTGTGTAGGTCCCTCCACCTTATTCTGTTTTATGGCAAAACCAGCTTTTAAAAGAACTGGATTATTTGCTTCCTTTTCTCAAAAACTTATTCTGCTGTATTTTCTCACAAAACAGTATCACTAACACACTGCAGGTGTTCCAGAGCTTCACCTTGTTCCAGTATTCATCAGTCTGTGGCAGATGGTACAGCTGTGTTTCCTTCTGACCAGCAGTTAATTCCAGGTACTGTCGACACAGCTCCAAACAAAAGCAAACAGTGGCCTGCACTCTACTCCCAAAGGGATTGAAAAAACACAATAGCAGTATCAATTGTGGCACCACATGGCTTTCTCTGACTCCAGCTCGTATGGAAATTCCAATATATCCAGTACACCAGGACTCAGAGGCGGTACCACTCCATTCAAGCCACAGTTTACTGTCAGCCTCCAATCTCCACTGGACTTTCACACTGGCCATAGAGGGCTGTTAAAGTTAAGCAGGTCTTGCTGATGACTCCTTGGCTCTCCAGATGACAAATCAGTTTATAAATGGGAATTACAGAGTCTAGATTGTGAGACACTGCTTCTGGTGGTGGAAACTGGTACGTGCAGCTCTTCAGCCTCAGAACAAAAGGGATGTCTGAAATTTCCTCAATCTACAGGGCAAGTATACCAAAAGCCCATCAACAGCCTTTTGAATCCTTGACATATCCTCTCCTGAGATAGTCTATGCCAAGGATGAATGGAGCCTCTACTCCTGTCAAGATAGGGTACTTCTGCCACTCATGCCAGTCAGGCTAGTCTCAGCTTCCAACACAGTCAGCTGTTTGTATCCCTCTGTCACCCCACAAATCCAAATTAATTCCATCCCTATGCACCTTGATGACATAAGGGTACATTGCGCACCAGTGTCTACTGAAGCCTTGTACTCCTGTGGGGCTCTGGTGCCAGGCCATCAAACCCACACAGTTCAATAAACCTGGTTATTTCTCTCCTCCCCCCAGGTGGAGGCAGGGCCCCTCCAATACTGGTCACAATGTTCCCCACTAATATCTTGCAGAAATGGACTTGTACTTCTCTCCATATGTTGTACTGCATTTAATAGTTTATTTAGATGTTGTTTTGCACTGTTTGGTATTTTGCACTGAATAGTATGTTTTTATCACATGGTTTGTTCTGTTTTTCCCCTCTCCCCCAAAGCCCCTGTGGTGGTCGTCTCTCCCCAGGTTATTCCTTCCCTCACCCCTCCCATCACGTGTATCCCATTGGCTGTGGCCCCTCTCCTCTACCCCACTTCCCCCGGGTTTAAAGTCTCCTGAAACGAGACCCTCGATCTCTTTTTCTCTCTCCTGGATCGGTTCCACAATAAACATGGGACCTTCATTCTGAGGAGAAAGAGCACCTCCATTATTTTGCTTTTGTCCTTGTGAGATTGTGAAGGACCCAGGGGTCCAGAGCTAGCTGGATTGGACTCCCCCAAGGCCCTGGGTCAATCTTACATCCATAGAGTCAGTAGCATGACTGGACCTTTCAATCTGCCTGAAAAACTGTTCAGTGGGGACTGGAGCAGCAACTTCAAGTTATGGTTGTTTTTCCCTGCAATTCCCACACCAGTGCATCTCACAATCAAGGTATTCCTATCCATCCAACTTCCTTGTATCATCTCCATGATTCTGCAGGTAAAACCATAGGGTACCCCATGGTGTCTATCTTCTATATCCCCTCTCTCAAAGGAAGAAGATACCTGCTGTCAGTTATTGAAATACAGGCTCACACACATGGGGAGTATGACATATTCCCTCTGAATTGCTGGAGCTCCTGAATCAGTTAATTGGTTAGCTTCTCCACAGATGGTATGATGGAGGAAGGAATACTGTCTTCATATTACCCAAGCTGCCAAATTGCATCAATTGCTGTTGGTGGTGCATCATCTTTCCAAATTACTGTTGTCAAGGGGTTTCATTTGCTGCACTCTGTAGAAATTTCTGCAACATGGGTAATTGACACAAGATGTGGTCTGGCTCTGTGGGGACCTGGACATTGTCCACATCAAAATACTTCATTTCTTGTACAGCTAATTCCCTTAGGAAGTGAGTCACTTTCTGTACTGCAGTTCATCTGCCTAAATTACATGGAATATTATCTTTACAGGGATATCTTTCCCCCTCATACTTGATAAGAATCGCCTCCAGAGACCAAAAATTTGTCTTTTTTCCCATTGCTTTGTCATTGTCTGGGTCCTTAGCAAGTGATCTCAGCCTGGCTCCTTACCCTCTCAATCCACACTGTTGGCTCTATTGTCCCACCAGCAGACTAGCCAGGCAGTAATACACTCATGGATGACTGCTGAAATCTTTTCGTGTCTCCCATAGCTCACTCAGGGATAGGGATCAAGCCATGTCTCTTATGTCTCCTCTTCTGGTTCCTGTGATGGCCTTGAAAATGGCTCTGAAAAATCACCCCTGTGATGGTTCTGCTTTGTCATCTTCACTTTCCTTGTCACTGACTGTTTTCTGCTAGAGCTTTCTGACTGGGTGATTTTCATGTACATTTCTTCTGCTTCTATTCAGGATCCACTGCCCAAGCTGATCTCTGCTTCAGGGTTTCAGGGGCATTGCCACAGTCGGTGGGAGTGGAGCAGTCACAGTGTCTTTCAGGTGGCTGAAGCAGCTGCAGGGCCTGTTGTCATCTCAGTGTCATATTTAGAGACTTTCTTTTCCTCCTGCAGGCACTAAGCAGTGTTGAACATCATGAAAGAACAACTTTTTTCAGTATTTTACTAGTTTTTCTGAATTCTGCACTTGTTCAGGAGTAAAGTGCAAGCATACTGAAGGTGCTCACTGCCCTAGGTATTGGCCCATACAACCCCAAACACTCTGCCATTCTGAATTATCCAGCTTTTGGGCTGATCTCATGTTATTATTCTGACCTTACACAAGACCTGAACCATATGCAACAACATGCTGGCTCCTAGCAAAAAAACCCAGGCTGATTTCAAGGTCAGTCAAAGGATACTCAAACATCTTTAAAATCTTGACTACCAGCCTGGAAGACAAGGAAGGAAAAAAAAGGAGGAGAAAAAGACACAGGAAGGTGTCTCCCTCGCAGGCGGAACAAACAAAAAAAAAAAAAAAAAAACCAAACAAAAAAAAAGATGTGATTATTAATTGCCCCCAGTAGGTGACTCCCAAAGCACAAAGGTGCCTGCAATCTTGAATAGAGACATACCAGATTGGTGACCAGCAACACTACCATGTGATAAGCCCATTCCATAAAATACACCACACAGAACATGTACTGCAAGTAAGGAATTATTTCTATAATACAGACAAAATACTACAAGTATGAGAGCAAGTAAATCCGCATTGTAACCAGAACTATTAAACCAATACAATGAATGTTAATAACAACTTTATTTTAACACACTCTAGTCAGATATCTCCTGATCTCAATCCTTTGTGCCCCACACTGAGTACCAAAAGAGACTCTTGTGGTTTAACCCCAGCTGACAGCAACGCCCCATGCAGCTGCTCACTCACTCTCACACTGGTGGGACCAGGGATGGAATTGGAAGGGTAAAAGCTAGAAAATTTGTAGGTTGATATAAAGGGAATTCAATTGGGAAAACAAAAGCTGTACAAACAAGGAATCAACTCACTTGCTTCCCACAGGCAGGCACGTGTTCAGCCATCTCCAGGAAAGCAGGGCCACGTCACACATAATAGTAACATGGAAAGACAAATGCTGTCACTCCAAATGTCCTCCCCTTCTTCCCCCCCACTTTATATACTGAGCATGATGTTATATGGTCTGGAATACCCCTTTAGTCAGTTTGGGTAACCTGAACTGCAGAATCACATAGATTTACCTAGGCTGGAAAAGGCCTTTGAGATTAAGTCCAATCTATGACTAAATAGCACTGTGTCAGCTAGGCCATGGCACTAAATGCCACACCCAGTCTTGATTCTTAAACACCTCCAGGGATGGTGACTCCAGCATCTTCCTGGGCAGCCCACTCCAATGCCGAGTAACTCTTTCTGTGAAGAAATTCTTCTTAATGTCCAACCTGGTGCAGCCTAACACTATGTCATCTTGTCAAGTCGGTGGTTGCCTATGAAAAGAGACTGATCCCCACCTGGTTACACCCTCGTTTCAGACAGTTGTAGAAAATTATAAGGTCACCCTCCAGCCTTCTCTTTTTCAGGCTAAACAACCCCTGATATCCCTCAGCCACGCCTGATAGCATTTGTGCTCCAGACCTTTCATCAACTCCACTGACCTTCTCCTAACACAATCCAGCATTTCAACATTCTTCCTAAATTGAGTGTGCCAGCACTGCACACAGCACTCGAAGTGTAGCCTCCCCAGTGCCAAATACAGGGGACAATCCCTGTCCTGGCCCTGCAGACCACACTGTTGCTGGTCCAGACCAGGATGACACTGGCCTTCTCAGCCACTGGGCACTGCTGGCTCATGTTCAGCTGCTGTCAATCACTTCCCAAGTTCCATTTCTGCCTGGCCACTGTCCAGCCACTCTGTCCCAGCCTGTAGTGCTGCACGGGGCACTGGCTGTTGAGGCCAAAGTAGAGAACCTGACACTTGACCTTGTTAAACTTAATTTTGTTGCGCTCGGCCCATCAATCCAGGCTGTTCAGGTCCCTCTGCGGAGCTCTCCTATCCTCCCTACAGCTGATCGATACTTGCATCCAATTTGGTAGCATCTGTGAATTTACTGCAGACATACTTGATCTCCCCATCCAGACCATCAATAAAGGTATTTAATGGGACTGGGCCCAACACTGATCCCTGAGGACACCACTAGTGAGCAGCCACCAGCTGGATGCAGCACCATTCCCCTCCGCTCTCTGGGCCTGGCATCCAGCCAGTTCCCAATCCAGTTAAGGGTGCTCCTGCCCAAGCCGTGGGCTGCCAGCTTTTCCAGGAGAGCGCTGTGGGAGACAGTGTCAAGGACCTTGCTGAAGTACAGGTAGACAATATCCACAGCCTTTCCTGCATCCACCAGTCAGTTCACCTGGTCATAAAAGAGACCAGGTTGGTCAGGCAGGACCTGCACCTCTGAAATACATGCTGGCTGTCCCTCTTGTGTGCCCTCCCAACATCCCATGCACTCCCAGTCTCCTCACCAATGTGGCATTACAGAAAGTGGAAAAGGCCTTGGCTGTGTGTAAACCCTGCTCGCCTGCTACAAAAGCATCTCTGTATTATCAATCCTGTGTTCAGCACAAACCCAAAACACACCCCCATACCAGCCACTGTGAAGAAAGTTAATGCTACCCCAGCCAAAACCAGTACAATCGCATTCACTTCAAAATGAAATAAACAGAAAAATGTGCTATACTGAATGTTACACCAAGACACTAACATTACATAACAAGGAGAATAAAATGCAGCTATGTTACAGTCCTGACATTTTAGGGATTTTTTTTCCCCAACACATAGCATTTTTTCAGTTTTCCTCTCACTACTATTTCAAGCTTCTTTTAGGAAAAAAGAGGAAATGTTGCGAATTCCAGCGAGTTTGTGTAACTTGAGCTTGGTGCTAAACTAATGACATTATTCCAATTCAGTGGGGATATACTGTCCATAAGCAAGTTAATTATTAGCACTTTTAAGGAGGTTCTTCAATAAACTACTTGGAACCGCAACAGAAAAAAGGCATAAGAATACAATCTGAAAACCCCCATACATATTGGAACCCTCACTTATTAGGATGACAGTCCTCAAGATGTACACAGAACAAGAACATTATTAATTTAAAACCAACTCTTTCTTGGAAGGGGATTCAGGAACCAGTAATGGGAAAACTGCAGAAAAAAATTTACCTGTAATCTACCAATGCTTTCCACCTTTTATATGAAATATTTAGGACTGAGTCACACATCACCTTATTAACATCAGCTAGACTCAAATGTTCAAGGAACACTTAGTATGAATAAGGATTGAAGAATTTAGTTCTTAAACTTTTAAAACATTTCGTTGGCTCTTTTTACAACACAGCCAAAATAACTAGCGTTATCTGATAAACAACATTGAATTACCAGCAAATTGGTTTCGTTCAGCTGTTCTTATGAAAGGAGGTCTCACTACAGTTACTGAAAATGTTTGTAATGATTAGTTGGAATAAAGTAAAATTTTAAGTAATAAAGACCACAAAAAAGTGAAACTAGCAATAACTGTTTTAAGATAATCATATTGAGATGCAAGTCTGACACAAACGAAAGAAGCAAAAATAAGACCTTGTAAAAAATGCAGGGAATATGGAGAAAGTGCTCTTTTGAGTACAAGTATCAATAAAACAAGATGTATTACAATTAAGAGAAAATCTTCCCAGAACATAAATACTTTAGCAAATAAGTGACCCTTAACATTTAGAGAAGCTTAATCAGAAGGAAAGTATTTTAGAGGCATTTACTTCCATAAACTTAAATAAGTATCACCTCATATGTGAACTACAGTATCGACAGGTAAGGCAGCAAGAAGCTACCATATGCATTACTCTTCTTGAACAACATTTATGCAAGCATCTGCTGGAGTATTTACTGCCAAACGAACGATGACAAAACAGCTTTAAAATGGATTGCTCTCAGTTGGTTCCTGTCTTCTGCAGGAAGATTGTTAAGTCAAATAGACATAATACGCTGTCAAAATCTGATACTGTCACTATACAGAATGTTTATATGCTTCCTGAAGTAGATCTTTCCCTTTGCAGCGATGAATTGGTTCAAGAAAACTCAATATTGAACAGTATATGTTTTACCATATCAAAAAGAGTAACTATCTCATCAGTCTTAAACAGCCACAACATGACTTAATGGGAAATAGCAGTTGATCCTCAATAGAATCGATCCCATAGTTCCATTTTCTTGGCTAGGCTATGACTATTTTTGTACACTGCTCTACTTCAACTTTACTGATCCCTTGGAATGTCCAAGAACAGTGGTAATTTTATAGCTTTTTACTTGATAGGATCCCTCTTCCCTTTTCTCCACATACCAAGGGAACTACGTGCAGACCACACTATGTTTTTTCCAGACGCCTGACCCTGTGCTGTGTACTTCTGTGCCTGCTTAGCATAAAATGAACTAAAATCCAGCCCTCCCATGCAGAGGTCCAAGGGTCACTAGGGCTGTAATGTCCTGTTGCCATCTTATTACAAAGGTTTCGTACCTTCTTGGTGATTTCTCATGGGCAGCTCTTCATAGCACTGACTCCTTCTTCTCAGCACAGCCAACAAACGCCATCTAACCTTCTCAACCAGCCAACCTACTCTTTTACAATACCCATCTTAACTGAATTCAGCTGTGGCCTATTAAGGGCAGGCCTGTTCCTAACTCTTGATAATTAGCACAGCTGTAACTCCTCAGGGGTGAGATTACCTTCACCACTATCTCTATTCTCCTACATTCTATCTATCCACAATATCCCAGCCCTAGAGAGGCCAAAGCAGGCAAGAAGAAACACCCCTCTAGTTTTAGGGTGAGAAGTGCTTCCCTCCCATAGGCCTTTGCAGGGACGTGTTAATGTCTTAAGTTCTATTGGTTTGTGCAGTTGTTCCTTCCACCCCAGTTCAGCCCTTGTTCATCATACTTGTATATTACCAGAATGTTCTCCCCTCTCCTGATCCCCACTGGCCCCAGTCTGTAACAGTGCTCCACTCCTGTTACCCTACTGATTCCCCTGGTTCACTGTCCCTCCTCTGCACCTCTTTCACCTGTTCCCATTGGTCCTTGACCCTCAGATCTACCTCTTTTTCCCCCGTATAAAACCCTGTGCCCTCAGCACAAATTCGTCTTTATCCCTGGACCACCTTCAAAACAATAAATGGCTTTCAGATCTCCAAACAAAGACCTATCCTTCAACTCTTCTGTCAGCCATTGTAGCAAGCGTGCTCCAGACCCTAAAAGCACTGGTCACTCTCAGAAGAAGCCGCCGAAGCCACTGCTTCACTCCCAGTCTCCTTGAAAGACTTCCCCCCAGCCAACATCAAAAGCTGTACTAAAACTACAGTATCAAAGGTCACAGTTTACATATCACAGAGACATTAAATCATCACATCATGTTCATGTCTTGCATAATTTTACATTGCCAAAATGCACTTGATATCCTCTAGCCTGGTTTTACTATATAGCAAAGATCTAAAACATTTGAAAAACTGTCACCACCATATTACAACTCTTTTTTTAGACTGAAATGACCCAAACACCTTGTATTACAGCAGTAAAAGTCTGTTCTCAATATAATTCTTTTTGCTGTGTTTTAATTTTAAACTATGCTTCAGATTAGCAGTGTCACTAGGACAAGAATACTAACATCCTTAATTCTGCAACATTTAAAAATCATACGTTAAGCAAAAAGGAAATTGTTAACAAGCAGGTTCTTTGTTGTTGATTTGTTAGTCCTCAAACATTCAAACACTGGTGGTCCTGTCATAGTCTACTGTTACTTCAGTCTCAGGGAAGTGGAAAGAGTCATCCTTTACTGTGGCAGAGACACTTTCTGCCCAGTTCTGTAAAATACCAGTACAAACCCCATACCTTTTATTTTCTTTGACTATTTTATCTTTCACCAATATGTGTCAATTCCTCTTGTGATTCAACACCTTTCCTCTGTAAGGTTTCATATTCTTTCAATAAACTGTAAGTAGAAAATGCAAACTGTATGTCTGTGGGTAAGAGGAAACATCTCTACCACGTTTATTTAAAGAAACACCAGTGAAGTATGGTTCTAAGTACCTATTTAATGTTCATCCAAATAGAGGGCAGTCTCCTATGTCTGAAAAGCTTGCAGGATTGCTTATCTCCTCATGAACATTTTTTCTGATGTTTTGTCCTTGAAATACCTATTTTAAGGCTGCATTTGATGTTTTTATATGCACAGCTAGTAACTGCAAAGATTTCAAATGTCCAGCAGGAAGTATTTTCACATAAAGACTAGCATACATCCATGTGTATTCACTGTATCTGAGCAATCATACAGACAACTCAAATATTACTTCTGCTATATGGAAATATTTCTTCAAATAACTTTCTTCATGTTTTGAAAGCACTGGACTTCTCACCACTAAGTTTGTAATTTGAAAAATGGCTTTTGCATCTTATCCCTCTTATGCATCACTCATGTACAAGACAATAGTAATACTCCAGTTTTCTGCCTAGTGCTGTGCCAAAATTTAGTTTCAATCCCTTCTTAAGGGACAGTATTAGCTGCTATCACTTTTTTTAGTCACTTGCACAGCTATAAAGTTGCAACACAAGTGATCAAACAGAAGGTGAGATACTTGCAGGAGTACTACCTACCTACCGCAGAGCAGTGGGGTTGCACTAGTTCTCATGGCAAATGCCTAACAAGAGCATCATGAAATGAAGCAAAACAACCTGTTGCAAAATCCTACTGAGATACTCTGTTAGCTCTACATTTTATGTTCTAGATTGCTTAGTGAAGGATGGCTGAAAGTAATGCAATCCACTGACACATACAGGAAATGTTCAAAAAAAGCAAATAGCTTTTTAGTTGTGTTGGATTTTCTTATACAAGGGATTACTCCTGTATCTCACAAGTGAGAGACTTCTGTATGATTTGGTTTTAAACAAATATAAGCATGCACAACCTTTAGGAACAATTCCTGTATCAAGTCTCAAACTAAGGAATTCTCATGAATGTGCATTATTCTGAGGGACTACTGACATGTGGAAGAAACTGCACACACACCTCAATCCCACACTATGCTAGAGCTGGCACATGTCTTTCTGTATCTTGTTGGACAGGTACAGGACTCCACCTCTGAAGGGGCCATTAGGCAAGCCTCATGAAGGTGAAATTGTATTATTTCGCCCATAGGCATACCTTTCACCCAGAGAATAATTCAGAAATGCAGAATCAAATTGAGTAACCTGTCTCACAGTTGAACATTTCTTGCTGGAAAGATATTAAAGCATATTACGTCCTTGACATTAAAGGGATCACAATATTTTTAAGCGGTCAATCACATCCAGTTTATGAACAAAAAGGATTCTTAAACCTTTTGCATTAGTTTAAAATAATCCTGGAGAAATATAAGATCACGTGAACAATACTTTTAAGATCACGTGATCAATACTTTTTTTAACAAAACCAAAAAAACTGTTGCAAACTTTTATCATTTAGTCTAAAATTCAGTGTTCAACACCACTTATGATCACACAACAGAAAAATGTCTGAATGCCATAAGAAAATTGCCTCAAGGCACACTGCTAGGCATATGAAATGATTTGCAATTTATATAAAGCATTTCCTATCCTAGGCTATTACCATTAATTTTCAGAAAATCTGAAAACTTCACTCAGCTGGTCAGCATACTAAATAGTAACTTATTTTACTCATGTATTAAATCCACTAGTCATACCTCCACAGCAAATTCTGCAATCATGATGCATACACCCCTTCTTATGAGAAGCATGAATTTCAGGTAAATAAAATATTTATGGTAAGCACTGAAAAAGAATTTCTTGCCAATGCAAGGCAGACTTTATTCCTTTGAAGGCTCACTGTCTTCACTGTTCCAGAACTTCACCAATGCATGCAATATTCTGTATGCTGAACATTAATTTAAAAAACCCAGCTGGCAGCAAAACTATGCTAGCCAAATTTTCAAACAGGCAGAAATTACTTTAAAAGCTCACCATAATAAAATGTATCCAACATCAGGCAAATTAGAAAATAATAAAAAATAAACAAAAATAATAAAAAACCCTACCAGAAAACACACAACTGACAAACAAAACACCCCCCAAACGGTCATTTAGTTTAAATTACATTAGGTTATGTAGGTTGGTATTCAGGCAAAACCATCAGGGTAACATACATATTTTCACTTATTCCTCCCTTAGGACTTCCTTACACTGTATTTGAAATTTTATTCTGTAGCAGAGACACAAACAGCATTGTTATTACCCAAGCTCTTCCTTGGTACTACCTTCCATTTGAAAATTTGCGGACAACTATCCACCCACTGAGCTGGTAATATGCACATGATGCAAACACCATGGTAGAAAGCAATTCAGATCAGTCTTGTTGCACCTTCCTCCTCAACACTACCTGACTATGAGATAGCAGCATTTAGCCAGCTAGTTGTATCTTTATCAGTGAATTTCTGGATCATTGCCGCAATACCAATGGACTTGCCTATAAAATCCTTTGAATGATCAGGCCAACTCACCACTAGGGCGTTTACCTTTCCTTTAATAGCACTGCGGGTTTTGTTTCATTGTTTTGGGGTTTTGTTTATTGTTGGGTTAGGATTTTTAAAATTACTTCTTCTTCCTCACCTTACAGCTGTGGCAGAAAAGATGATTCAGAGCAAAATGAAACAGTAGCTAGCTGATATTACACATTTGTATACATTAAAAGAAAGCATCGAAAACTATTTTTCAAAACAAACAGCTGTGGCAAACGAGTTGGAGGTCTCAGAAAAACAGACAAGGGAAAAGGTAACTGAGGGAGCAAAAAGGATATAGCTGCTCCTATTGAAAACCAACTGGTATTAAAATAATATACACCAAAATCAGCTGAGAATGACTTCACGGTTTTTATGTACACCTTAGCATTGTCAAAAAAAGGTGATGCTGATAGCTTTTCACAGACTACTGGAATTTCACTAGAGAGGATTTTAATTGATCCACTGCCATACATTAACAGGTATAATGTTACATGTAATGTAACAACAAGGCAAGGGCAAGGATGGCGGATACAGCTCTGTCCCACAGACAAGACGCTGGGTGTAGGGGAAACCTGCTAGTATCTTCGAAAGAGAGGACAAACACTTTTTCTTTTTAGAACTACAAGTCTCAGTCTTAGCTCTTCTAAACTAAACAGATTTACCTACAAGTGGCAATGTTCTATTTTAGGAATTATTACTGCTCACAGCAGCAGTAATGCTGCTGCATTTGTAATGCTGTCTTACAAATGAAATGCATTAAAAGACCACCAAACTAATAAAACCTTTCTATACAAACAAAAATTCCTTCTTAGAAGTCCCATCTGATCTTGAAATTTAAATGTTACATCACCATGTGTCAGGAGATGAATGTTTATTTGCTTTACATTCTGCAAATAAGATTTGTTTGCGATCCTCAACTTAAGAGGGCATGCACTGGGACTGCCTTCCAGTCAGAAAGCAGCCCAGCACCCACAGCGCTGCCTCACGGGAATCTAACAACTGACTACAAGAAAGTGATCAAGAGGTTTAACTGCCAAATATTTCAGTGACTGAGGGGGCGGGGATGGATGATGAGACAAGGAAATTTCCTGGTTGTCTGTCTTATTAAAAACATGTAGTTTGCTTATCTACGTATCTCTACCCAGCATCTGAACACCACAAGAAAATACTGATTGGCGTATCCTCACATAGTATTCTACAGGTGCAACAAAGGAACAGATAAAGAACAAAGGAGGAAAATCTAGGCAAAGTTGACCATCTGCTTGAATCTCAGGTGCCATAGGATACAGAGCCAAGACGAAGCTCATCTTGCTGGCTCACTATCAACCCACCATTTCAGAGTCTCCTACTCTGAAAATAACACAGGCTACATTTCAAGCCACTTTATTATCTTATTTGTATTTTTAAAAAGAAACATGAGCATAGCCAAATGTTCCAGTTTTTGACTGATTATTATCCAGATTCAGTAAGTCAATAATCAATTTATTTCAAATCAGGTGGTTTTTTATCATCTGAGAAACATCAGCAGCTTTGTATGACAACAAGTTCTTAAGTTCAACAGCAGACTGCACTGCAGATGAACAGAAAGAGAGACCCAAATTTCCAATAAGGACTCAGCCATATTGTGAATGCCAGACATGTCAACTCCTTAGGTTACTATTTTCCCACCTGAATAGGCATACACAGTTGAGCTGATCACTAAAATGATTACAAAATAATCCTATTTAAGTCTATCAAGCCACTCTAGCCAGAATTTGACCCTATATATGTGTAAGCTTAAAAACTGCCAACAAAACAATCAGATCACAGGCATTTAGAATTGACTACAGTCTGCCTGAGAAGGCAGAACAATCAAGTAAGTGTCAGTATTGGTTTGCAGGTAGAAGAAAAATCCAATTTAGTATTTCTATTCTAAATTTCTATTCTGTTCCACACTAATGGGAATACATAGCAGAATAAAAGATTATCAGATTTATTTATTGGAACTCAGTGGTTAGACAATATTTTTAGATGTAAGTTTTAACATGAGATCTTTGCAGGTAAACTGACAATTTACTATGTTTGCATACTCCTTATCAGACTAATAGTTTGTATCACATAATCAAGCTGAGGTCAATGCATGCAATACGGTGTACAAAAATATGAATATGGCAGAGAGTTATACTGCCAAAACTTAATATATAGCATGTAGATACAGACAAGTAGATGTTCACCATAAAAAATACATAATTTTGATTTGTTAAACATTTCTGCTAGAAAGTAGGTCCAAACAAGGCATGCTGACAAGAAAATAGGTTGAGAAGGAACCTCCTTGAAGAGCTAGCATATATGAATAATAATAACAGCTCACCAGCAGTTTTACATTAAATGAATAAAAATTTCACTTATCTTGCTATGGGAAAAAAATAAAGATCATGCTGCAAGTAGGACACCAGATAAGGCCAGATGTTTATGGGACTAACACTGCGTCACACAAATACTGGCCCGGATCCAAAGAGACAATTAGGACACCATGATCCTAGCAAGACACTCTTCCTAAACTTCAGACCAAATTATTTGAATTTATTACATAGTGAACTTACAGCCTATGCTGGAGGTATTCTGAAATAACTAAAGTCTCTAAAAGCACACTGCATTATACTTACCATGTAATACTTTGAAAGCACTGCACTGCATCCCATTAAATAAATTATTTATGTTTAAGTAAAAAATTATATAACCTCAAATGGTTAAATCAGCACAGCTACCAGGAGCAGAAGACAGTCTATAAATGGAAAAAGTAGCTCTAAGTCTGATACTGTCCTTAAATTACCACATTTTAAAGAATGGCATCCCAAAATACACACCTTGCAGTGCTCTACAACCTACAGTATCTGAGCTGATTAAGCCCTGACATCAGCAGAGAAGATTCTGCTCGCTAAACGCATTGTTCACCACTGCAAAGTGCAGAGGAAAAACAATTATTTCATAATCACACTGTGAATATATCGTTTTTGCTTTATCTTCAAGGAAATCTGTATAAAAAACCAATGTTGTACTTTGACATACATTCTAAAGCAAATTTTCACAGACAAAATCCCATAAATCTTACTACCACATTAATGATTTCAAGAACTATCAGGCAGAGATAATATACTTACAGGATTAATTCAGTTAACTTCAGGTATATAAATACAGTCCTTGTGTGAAAATAAGTGCTGCTTCTTTCACTCTTTTCTACCGTGAGTGCACACACACACACAGAAAAAAAAAAAAAAAAAAAAAGGCAAAAAGACAAAGAAAAGCATAAAGAGAAAAGTGATTCTGTTTTATTTCTCAGTATCCATGAGGTTTCATTAAGGAGTTATCAAGCAAAAAGAATAAAAGTTTCCGTGCCAGCACCTGGCAACAGAGGCACTCTCCATAGCCGAATTCAAAAGAAATGTCAGTGAGAGTGGCAGCAGCTACAGTCAATGCTGGAAGCTGATGCCTCTGCAGGAAGTGGATGCTGGGAGATTCTACCAATCTGTGCTGCAGCCTAATTCTAATCCATCACTCCTAACTGCAACGGGAAAATGGAGACATGAGGAAAGCAAAGTAATTTATATTTAAAGACAAAAAAGGAGTCACCTTTGTATTTCCTGAACACACACACACCAAAAGAAAAAAAAAAAAAAAAGACACAAAGTCAGACAGAAAAGGAAAAGTATGCTAATGAAACTGCAGTAAAGTATGTTAAAGCAACTGCAGGAAAACCAGATCAAATATATGAGAGTTCATAGCAAGGAACACTGAAGAAAACTAACTAGCTCGTGCTTGTTTTTCTTTATTTGACAGTACTCAAACATCACTTTTTTTAAATTAACCCTTCAACATTCTTTCCCACAGAAATCCAAATTTTTATCTAGAGTTCCATGACTAAAACAAATCATTAAGACAGAGAGCTGTTAAAAAACAGTTCTCTTCATGAATATCAGCTGCAATAGAAGAAAGCAGGAGTCAAAAGCAAAACAGCTACAACATAGATAGTTTTATCCCCCTTGGTCTAATCTCTTGAGATGAGATATGATGAAAGCTCAGAACATGGGAGTTAAGCAGCAGAAAATTAAACTATGTCCTCCATTATTACCTTCAAAAGGTATTCTCTGAAGCTGTACTAACTGAACTAATAGTACCTAGTTCTAGCTGTGTTTAGTTACAAACTGAGATTTACTACAAAAATGGCTCAAACAAATATTCTAAAGCAAAATGCAGGAAACCACAGGTTTGCGTTTACTTATTTCAGGTGCATGTGAAATAAGTATCAGCAGTAATACTTCAAACCAATTTATTTAAACAATTTACTTTTGTTAAAACATTCCTATTTGTAACATACTAGGAAAGAACTGCACAGTATTTTCTACAACACCTATGGGAACCAACGGCTATGATCAGATGAAAAAGGTTTCATAAACCTTCCAGAGATGAGATTGACACCTGTAATTTATGGATAACAGCATCTTTAAAATCGGGACATTCTACCTTTTCCATAAAACTTGACCCAGTAGTGTTAAAGACGAAGGAGTTCAGAGATACATCTCCAAGTTCTCCACCATGTCCACCATTTGAAGCAGTGCTTATGTATATTGTCAGCTAATATGCTAACAATATTAGGGGCAGGGAAAGTAAAATACCAGGATTTCTGTGACCGTGCCTACACATGAAGAATAGACAAGTTTCAGTCAAGGTTGCCCAATCACAAAGAAGTCAACTCAATTTCCCCATAAAACATACAGTGCTCTGTTTTTTAACACAGCGTAAGTTTCAGACAGTCCACATTTGATGGCTCAGAAACTACTTTCTAGAAAAAGCTGAGTGAGTCAGGAGAACACTTCCACAAAGCTGACAAAAACTTTCTGTCTGCAAATATCAGTCCATGCTCAAACGTTTTCACCTGGACTGACTTAAAGAAAAATGAACTAATACATATACACTAAACCTTCCACAAAGATTGATTCCCAAAACACTCTGTGATATTTAATCATTAGGGAAGGGAAGGAAGGGGGGGACATGACATAACCAAATCAAACAACCAGGGCAACACTATTAAAAACCAGGACTTTTTTTTTTTTTGATACCTTAAAATAAACAGGAAAATCTGTGTTTCAATCTGTTTTCCTTAAAAACAATCCTACTTCTCAACAAATTCTGACCAATTTATTCTTTTTCTTCACTGATGCGTTAAAACTCACCTTTCCATTTTCTCACCTAAAGCACTTACATCTTAATGGTTGTACCACAAATCCAAAACTCTACATCACTTTCCAAGTTTCAGAAGTTATTCAGAGAAGGCAATTCCTGAGCTGCAGGGCTACAAATAGTGTTATGCAGTCTTTATTAAAGCACAGAACAAACATTACATTCCTGAAAGACCTTTAAAGAAAGAAAACACAGTTATGATCACGTATTCCAGCATAATATCAAGATTCCAACACAACACTTAAATAAATTCCAGAAGTCTCCAGAAAGTCCCACCCTAAAAATATGTGAATTTAAAGCCACAGTGTTAATTATTTGTAATGAAAGGACAAGCCACAGAATACCAAAGAAATATTTATGCTCAATTAAGACAGATTTCTTTTGGTGAATATGGGATAACAGAAAAATATGCTGTGGTATCTTTTTTGTGCACCAGCCTTTCAGCAAAGGCTTGCAAAAAGACTAACAGGGTGTGGAAAACATGCAGAGTTTTGGGCACTTCTTGTACAATGTCTCTGAAATGGTTTGTTTGACTTCGAGTTTTTGTCTACCTCCTCTCCTCACTTTCTAAGGAGCTATGAAAACAAGTGGAAATGCACATTTCAAAGTGAACAGAAGGTACCAATACGAACAATGGCACAATGTGGCCTGAATCTTCTACTGAAATACAAGCATACTGAAATGAAGAAATCTTACAGCATAGGCAAAAGGTGTAGTGGGAATAAACAGGTGTTTACACATGAAAGTGTGTAACCATGAAAATGTGTAACCAATGGAAACCTCTCCATATTTAAAAATCTATAATCTTAGAACTGTTTGGGGTGCGGAAAGATTAGAGAGATAAGGGTACTGTATCATTACTGATCTTTCAAATCTTGAAACTCACAATATAGAGTAGGTAGTGCGTCATATTTTTATATTTATGCAGCTATGAAAATATTATCTTCTAGACACAAAAACTGCCTTTACTGGAACTTTTTTCCACTAACCTTGAGGGTCAAATGTAAGAAAATAAAATTTTCATCATTTCAATTGTCACAGCTGCTTCTCACCACCTCAAGACAATGCAAAAATGTGATGTGAAAGTTATGAAGACAGAAACTGTTCCTAGAAGTTGTTGGCTCCCTGAATTAAAATTTGAATTTAGAGCCATTTCCTTAACTGTTCAATTTCATTCACTGACAAAACACTCACATGTGCAGGTGTAACTGAAATCTTAACTACACATCTAAGATTACAAGGATAACCTGCTCTAACTTCCTTAAACACTTCTGGCCCTTAATCTATCACCCCAGTAATACCACACAGAGCTGCTTTGGCAGGATCAAGGATTAACAGTAAACAGCTTCGGGTAGGCAAAGAAAATGCAAAAGAGAATCGATGAAGAATGTTTCTTTTTGCTGAAATTGATAAAGACAAAAAACCCCAGGAGTTCCATTCTTGATCAAAAATCATCTGTCTGCTTTGCTCACAGAATGCAAGCTCCCACTTTTCCAATACTTCATGTTTTAAACATGTTTAAATGAGATCTCACTATCTTTCCACTGATGACATAACACAGGGTCTGGTGTCCGAAATTCTATAAAAATAGCACAACATGAAGACTTCCTCTGCACATGAGCTGCATGCAGCAGTCAGGCAGACTATTGTGTTTCTTCCCAAAGACAACTACAGAGCATCTTCATGCACAGCATCTACATACCCACAGACCTATCATAATATGTATCATAATCATTGCTCTAAATGCTGCTATTCATTTACATAAGCCTCTGATATTGGGTTAGTAAATAAAGGCACTATATTTGTCTTTATCTCAAAGAGAAAGACTGCATGGCAATCTAAGATTGCATGGACAAACAGAACAACTTGATGGCTTATTACTTATTCTTTTCACATACAGATGACATTTTAAGGAACAGTAAGTAAATAGGATGGACAGAAATACCAACAGAATAATATTTCATACATGTTCTAAACAAATTGAGAACTTCAGAAGATAAAATACATACAGAAATCAAAATAGCAATGGCAAGGTGAGTACATGCTAAACATAATACAGTAATGGTTAAAAACTGTAAGATTTAGGTATTGATGAGGCATTTTTAGTAAGCATAAACCACACAAAAATCTGTTCCATCTATGTATGTTTTTGTACCTGTAGCTGCTTGGCAGGCATTAGGTCAACTAGTCAAACACATCCAGCCAGCCCAAAATTTGGAAGCAGAAACTCCAGTGCAAAAATAGTAAAACGCAGCCTACCACCATAAAACTTCTTGTCAGAGGCTTGTTTCCACAACAGAAATCACAGTTGGCCTCTAGTTACTCAGTTCCTTTTACAACAGAATATGCCAATCAAGCTAGCTCTGAGTTAACACAAACAGGAAATGGTGAATTTACTTTGACATACACTTCACCTATTATCTTTGGAAGGTTGAAGATGGTCTATCAAGTGTTACTATCAAACCAGGATTTTGAAAACTCCGTTACTTTTGTTGGCAGAGAAGATATAAAATGCTAGTGCTTGCCCTAAGTAAAATAGCAGAGTGACCTACTGTAATAGCCCTTCTTCAGCTTTAGTACCAGTGAACAAAACTTACAGTAAATAACTCTATTTAAAGGTTTTTTCATGTTTCTACAAAGCAAGTATTTTGTGATCATTACATGTTTTGGAGTGCCTGTTTATATCTACAGTAACTACCATGAGTAGAAGATGACAAGAGTCTAGACAGAGAATCTCATAGATTTAAACCACTGGAGCAAAGACTGATTTCCTCCTGTGCCTGCCCTCAGACAGAACAGCCAGCACACGAGATTTAAGGAAGGATTTTACCATATTAAGATAACTTACTGCCCTTTCTACATCTAACCTACACAATCTGATATCTATCAGTAAGCAGAAATATTTAAAGAATAAAGCCAGTTGAAGTCAAGTTGGATTAGCAAAACCATTCACTAGCATCTACTGGTGCAAAATACAGAGCCATGTTACTCTGTACATATTTTACACTAAGAATTGCAGAGTGGTGTGTGAAATACTATGAAGATCTGGTTGTTACACATTCTTTCCCATTCCTCTAAACCAACATGATGATCTGAGAGAATCTGAACCCAAACTGATCTCAAAAGTAAACATGAGTCTTTGTTGACCAAACTCCCTATAAAAAAGGTCCATTTTAGTTAAACTAAATAGGATATAACTAACTGCAATAAAGCACTCAAACCAATGCCAGGTATATCATCACAGAGCTCTAACAATGCCGCCTTCCTATCTAAAATAAGGGAGAATGAAACACTGACACAGAAAAATTATGAAAGTGAATATTAACTACAGCAAAATCAAAAAAATAGACACAACTTCGCAGAAGATTAAACCTCTGGCCATTCATTGTTTCAATGTAGTAATGAAAAAACTACAATTAATTCTCAGTTCACAGATAGGGAAAGGTCAGGAACAACCAGTATGGCATTAGATTTACAAAAGGCTTTCCCTCAGGCAAACTACTAACATCATGTGAAAACTACAATCAAAGCATTTCAAGAAAGATTCCAAGATTTTTTCAGTTCCTTAGGAACATTTTTTTAAATAGCCATATCTTTGAAAGAATTTGAGAAAGGGGAGTCTAATCCAGTGAAGAATCCTGCCCAGATAGAATATACACATTCGCTATGTTCAATGTCATGTTAAGTAACAACACAACTTTTTGTCCTGTTAATATTCTCTCTACCATCTTTCACTGACTCTTCTATACAACGCTTATTGCAGATGGAAGCAATATCAGCCAGAATAAACTGACATCCTAACTTCTGTTATAAAAAGCGTATCTGTAAGACAGCTATGAACAGAGAAGAGATGCTCAGGAAGAACAAATCAAAGCTCTGCATGCCAAAAATAAACAATCATGCCCAGCTCAGACATCAACAGAAAACAACAAAACCACTTTCTCATAGAACAAATGAACATTGGATAAATATTCTCATACAGTATTTCAAAGTTACTCTTGTCCCTGTCCCATGGGAAAACAGCAGCCAAAGAGATAAGTTACCCAATCATAGACAAACTGCAAGGCAGGCAAGGAAGAATAAGCAAACTTTAACATAAAGAATTCTCAACTTGAACATATCAGGTTCTTGTTTCCTTCTGAGCGTCAAGAAACACAGTTTAATTTTTCTCAGTTCTACACAGATCAGACCTTACTATTCTAGGTTAGATACAAACAGAGGGTCTGGCAATGTGTAAAATACAATTTGCCAAGACCATGCATGTTTTGGCCATGAAGCTCAGTCCAAACCTACTGCTGGGTCTAGCAGTGTTTCAGCAATCTGAAGATATCAGCAGAAGCCTCCTCCTCATGTGTTTCATGGCATAAAAATGCAATAAAATTCTGGAGAAAAACTAAAACCAGTTACAGCATAATGTGTTTTCATCACATGTGTTGCTCCAGCATGAGATCTTAACCAGAGAAGTGACCATCTCAATTAGGGGAAAACATCTGTGCAGCAGTATATTATAAGACACGGCAACTTCCATTTGAAAATCTTGCTTAGATGGATCATAACATATGATCCAAAATTTTTCTAATTATGTTAAGTGTCTATATTTTCACCACACAAAAATGTCTAGAGCTGTCAGTATGTAACTCAGTTACTAGATTTCCTTACAATTTTCACATGTGTTGACAAATATTTCATCACATATATTGACCTAATTATACTTCTGTTTCTCAACTCTTAAGGACTTAAACTGCTCTGAAAAATGTGAATGTAGTCAGTGCATATAAAATTATGTTTCCCTGGAACGGTGTGCACGCAGTATTCTATTTCTGTATAAGGAGTTTCAACAAACACACATTTTAAAAAATTCTACTTACACAGGGATGTTTTCGTAGGCATCTTCAAAGTTTTCCTGCAGAAGGAAAAAAGAAGTTTCAATCTAATGTGTATATGTTTTGTAACACAGCAGAAATTTACCATTACCAGATAGCACTTACTTCTGCAACAGACAGTAATCATCAGAATAGTAACAGTCTACTGACGGTTTGCTAAGCTTTCACTGCAAATCATTATACAGAGAGATTTCCTAAGGGCCTATTACATCAGACTACAGCTGAATTAAACCAAAGATCTTTTCCTTTTTAGATTCTAAGCTTCCACTGTGTAAATCACAGAAGGCAATTCAGGCTTATGCCTCAGGAGTCTGTGCAGCACACGTCACATATTCAGGATGCACTAGCTGAACAGTATGATCTACACATGAAACAAAAGGTGTTCTGTGCATATACCTGTTATGCAGGTTGGCCAGAGTACATACAAGAGGTCTGGAATGCATGACAGGTAGCATGCACATACAGCCAGCTCCCACATTAAAAGCTGCTTAGTCCAGAAATCTAGAAGTTGTTTCTTTCCACCTAGATTCAGAGCTCTTTCAACTCAAGTTCAAATTCCAAATTGAAATAAAGGAAGAAATGCAAAAATGTGAAAAGAGCAGAACAGCTCAACGCCAAAATTGGGATCTAGAAGTGTGTAGCAAGGGTAAATGGCCCTCACATATCCCTATCCACCTCACACCTTCCAGCCTCTGGCAACTCAAGGTTTTCAATGCCTAAATACAGTCTGACCATCTTGTGATTTTCAGTAGATCTCTGTTCCAAATACCAGTCCAATTTCCTCAATCCCATACACAGACACTGTTTTATTCATGAGTTATAACATTAGTAAGGAATTCCATGAGCCTGACACCCATTTTGTGCAAAGTAAGAATTTGTGACTATTTTTTTCTCCTTAGTCTTAGCCAGGACTATGTTAAAAATTAATCAAAGAAACTGGTAGCTAAGAATTTTACATTTCAGGTCCACAGAAGTGATAACTTAAAATCACTGCGCATTTAAAAGTTACCAAACATTACAGCAATATGAAAGCTCTTAGAATATTACTCCCAGAATAATAGCCAAACAGCAGCATGCTATCTTTCCACTTAGCCAACTTGACTGAACTGAGAACTGCTAACAGAAGCTAGAAAACAACAAAGAACAGCAACAAAATTAGCGAAACTCCCAGATGTACGAATCAAGAAGACCCTTGCTCAGGTGAAGACCCATCCCTGTGATTATGTAACTTGTATGGAAATCACTAACTAAACAGAGGGGTTGTACTTGGGAGGTCGCTAACACTGAACTCTGTTCTAAATAAGAGCATGGAAAGCCTGGAAGGGCATGCTTGACTTGTGGAATGGCACTGAGCACCCAGGCTTGTGCAACTCTGAAATAAATAACTAATCAGTGTCTCTCTTGTGGAATTATTAGCCTGTTGCACATCAGTTAACGAATCGGATTTTTGTGGACAACACTCTGAAGCATCAAATATCAAAAATTGCTACTTCACAAAAAAGAATGATGAGATGAATAACAGAGCAACTAATCAGTCTTAAATTTCAAAAATTTAGCTTGTAAGACTGCTCAGTCCAAAATAAATACATTCAGCCATGAAAATTTGGTTTGATTCATCTGCAGTTAAGAGAAGTAGGGTAACACAGCTACACGAACTAAAAAAAAGAAAAGTAGTTCTGAGAACTTGACTTATGAAACGTAATCTGTTAATATGCAGGAAAGGTGTCCATAACAATCGGATGGAGTGGACAGAACAACTGTTGCTTAAATGGGCAGTTGCGTGAGAAAACCCAACTTGGGACTGCATATTTTTCCATATGTTGGGAAACAAAATACCCAGCATTACAGCAGGACCTAAAAGCTAATTTGTCACATATCACAGCTAATTCATAAAGTATTGATGCAAAGAATAAGTATTTTGATAAGCCAAATAAAATTTAGGTTTCATCTCAAAAATTTAAGATGTTTTTCACTAATATTTCTGTAGAAATATTTTACTAATATTTCTGTAGAACTGACAATACTCTGCATTATAAAATGCTTAAAAATCCTAACTTTTTAGCTACTGGTTCATTAGAGTTAATAGCAATTTCTTACAGAAAAGAGCAGTCTACTTTACAAACCAGTAGAAAATAAAATGGAAGATAAGCTACATCTTTATGTTTACAGGCAAAAAAAACCCAAACACAGGAGGGAATCATCATTTCAATGCTGTCTTGGCAGAGAAACAACTTGGGGGAGCAGAGGAAGGAAAAGATATCTCCAGCTTTTCATCTCTGTCACCTACACATGCTTTATTTGAGACTTCGACACCAGATCCTGGTATTAACAATTAATAGCCTAGGAACAGAAACAAATGAATAACGCTCAGTTCAAAGGGGAAGTAGATGATGAAGCTGTTACAAAACAGGAAAATTATTTCCCCTTTCCAGAGACAGAAATAGCCTTGAGGCAGAGGGAATGGAATGAAAATGCACAAGTTCTGCTCTACACTGTACAACCAATTTTCACATGAAAAGTAAAAAGTGAAACTAATTTCTCTGGAAGAAAACATGCACATATTTTTGTGCATATGTGGTTACATATTATTTCAGATTTATTGGTTTGAACTATAAACATAACTCATTTGCTTTTTAAAAACTCTCAAGATTATTTGCCTAAAATAAGAGTGTTTTTCCAGAGAGCTAAGTGGACAGACAGTGGTGGCTGTTTTGGAAAAGCTGTGTTTTCCACTGCAGCTAAAAAACTTCAGTAGTCAAAAGCCAAAGATCAGACTTGGTAATTCAGACTTACTTATTCACTCTCATCTAAATAGAACATGCCACATTCAAGACTTGGTTGGGAATCATGCTTTAGCAAAATAAAAGAAAAACAAACCACAAAAACAGCAAACTAAAACCAAACCACAAAAACAAAACAAGACACCAAATATCACAATGCCAGGAACACATCCACACACCAAGAAGAAATGAGGAACTGGTAAGGTAAAACTCACTTTTGCTAGAAGTTAGGTTAACTAAAGAGCTGATAAAACAATTAGAAATTAAATTTCAGTGTCATTTAGCTCAAAAATGAGATGTCAGTAACCACAAGAACAAAGGTTTCTCCATTACAGTCTGGAAGGCAATGGCCTTTTGAGGCTGCTGGTCACCCAAAAATTTCCAGAAGATACAAGAAAATTGAGTCTTAAAAAAAAATCTACCCTCCATTTTTTACACAGAACGGGCATTTGCAATGGAAACAACTGTTATAATTAAGAGCAGCTAATCAACATGTTACAGAAAGTGGACAGTTCCTACTCTGCCTTCAGCTACATGCAGCAGATGATTTTTAGACAGCCATACTGTATAAACCAGGGCAGGACCAAGAACAAACCTCAGCCAAAGGAACTGCAGTCATTCGTGTCAGTCAGGCTGGCTGCATACCAGAGTCAGCCTCAAGATGAAGGTTTTTCTGAACCTGCTTGTAAAGATGGGTCACCAGGCAGTCACATTTTAATAAGCTGATATCACTCTCACCTGCTGTGAACAACTGAATGAGTTTCTACTGTTTTAAACAGCACCCTTCCCTCATGACTGAAAAGTGGAAATCAGCAGATTCAGTTACACACTCACCAAGTAAAGCATTATGAGTACTTTAGATTAATTGACATACAAATGGCTGCTATCAACAGTTATCCATGATCAGATTCATATCCAACATGCTGCACAAGAAAGCAGAATAGAGTTTCAGTTAAAAGTTGGCTAAACACCAAGACTACTTACTGCTTACAGTTCCACCTTCTTGCTATTCAACAGGAAGCACTTCTAAGAGGCAGAAGAATAGGGCTGTAGCATAGAACTTCACTGCTGCAATAAAGCTTTGATCTTCCTAGCTGATCACCTTTTCTGTCTGTCTCACAAAAATCTCCTTGGGCACCTCAAAGACCAAGGGAGTGTCATGTAGCTTCTCTCTGTTTGAAAGTGGTACCAGAAAAAAAAAAAAAAAAAAACAAAAAAAACAAAAAAAAACAAAAAAAAAAAAAAAAAAAAAAAAAAAAAAAAAAAAAACAAAAAAAAAAAAAAAAAAAAAAAAAAACAAAAAAAACAAAAAAAAACACCACAACCAAAAAAACAGAACCAACAATCCACATGCTCAATCAGGAGTTCAACATTCAGTACATTTTCACCAAAGTGCACCCCTCGCAGAAAATCTCTACAAATATTGCACATTATTCTATTCTTTGGTGTCTTTGGTGTAATTTCATTACACAAAACTGATGGCCAAGTAATCCTAAACTGAAAGGCAAATACAAACAACCACCTTGTCTGGATACATCTTCTTCCTACTGTAGGAAGAGAGATTTCAGAAGAATGCAAAGGCATCTAAGGAGCCTGAGAAGACAGAAAGAATACACAAGCATTCTTCTCAAAACAGATACTACACAAGGGAAAACACTAAGCTTGTGTGTTCTAGCCACAAGAAAGATTATTCAATCAAATTAATTACTCTGGCAGGAGACAAGCCTCTAAGTATTGAAAGAACTTTGTGTCAAGCTCAATAGTTTTTGTAAAATTTTGTACCATCATTCAGTCATTCCACAGAAATTGCACAAAACACCACTGAAATAAAAAACCATTTTAGGATGCTATTTATTATGGTTATAAACTTAGTGAGAGTTCTACTACATCTTTCTAGTCCTAATAATTCTAACACCATAACCAATAAGTACTAGTTACAGCTGTACTTTCCAGGACACTGGACACAAACATGGATGAGATACCACTGCTGAAAGACCAATCTCATAAAGCTTTTCCTACTTTCAGTCACATGGCTTAACAATAAACTTTTAGTAAACTTCTGTTGGCTTCCAAATAAGAGTATTCAGTTATTGTTTTTCATTCGATAAAAGAGGCAGACACAATGTAATTTCAGAGACACAAACAGAGAGTACTTTCAGACACTAATGAAGGTAGAGCAGCAGAAACAGAGCCAGTGTTAACTCTCTTAACATAGGCAGTCAAGGCATAAGTAACTTGAAAGTCACTAGCCACACTGCAACTCAAACCAAAAATTGGTCTTTCCCAATCTGGCAAGGTTAGTATTTCCCAGCCAGTGACTTATCTATTCTACTTCAGAACGGGCTCTCTCTCACCAAGTTTAACCTTCCATGACTCAGTAACATTCATAGAAACTTCAGCTCAGTTTAGTCAAAGGATCATTAGACAGTTTGCTGATAACAAAATTTTATCACTTCAGGAGATAAAGGTATCAGTAGATAAGAACCAAGATACTTTTTGCCCTCACTTGAGTCAGCACAACCTACCAAATAAAATAAAAATTATGCGAAGAGGAAAGAAAAATATGATTGGAAGATCCATTTAACAAACAACAGAAAATAGAGCTCTTCTTGGAGGTAGAGTATCATGCTTCCTGTCTCACAAGGGTAGGTCAATTTAGCAGTCTCTTCTAACCTTTCCACCTTCATTCCCATACTTCAGTGTTTGTGATGTGACTGATGAGGCAGAACCTGACAGTTTTTACTTACACATAACTCACACATATCATGATGGATTAAACACAAAGACATAGTGAAAGTAAAACTGCAATTACGAGACAGTCTTAACTCAGCATAAGAAACAGACACAGCAGAGTCTACTTTCCACCAAAGTAAAATAAAGATAGCTAGAAAAAGAACACATTGTGTTGTCCTGGACTTTACTAAGCAATTTCATAAAGATGCTTGAACTTACCACTTCCTACAGATGTCTAAAGCTACCTGGAAAAACCCTAATTATGGTTCACCATTCAATTAATGTAGACTATGCAGACAAAATCAAATTACAGCTCCCCAAGAGGGCTATTTTGACAGTGTTCCAGAATGCTTATAAACTCCAATGTAATCAACAATCCAATATTAAATCTCATTAAAGACACATTACCTTGCCACTGGTGATATTAATACTTTGCAGAGATGACCCCCAAGCTGGGGAACAGAACATGTCTACCTCATATTAAAAACAGTCTCCCTATAACTAATAAAGGCCAGCTTTGCCTATAACTAATAAAAAAGATGAAACGGGCATTAAAATCAGAATCTTAGGTTTTAACCTTCTCCTGTCTTCCTCAGGTTAAGTATCTGCTTGACTATACAACTGATAATTCATTTGTAAAGAATGTGAATTGTAACAGCAGTTGCTGCATATTTAGCACCACAAGGTTCTATTTTATAGTGAAAAGCAATTTAAGTTATTTTTCTTAACTCATTCATTTCCTTTAAAAGAAGATCTTGCTGTAGTAACAGTAATTCCAACAACCCTATATTTAATTAAGTTGTTCTTACTTCAGAACTTCAAAGTCTCTATATTTTCTGATCCATTAGCAGTACTAACTGCAGTAACAGAAGAGACCTTTAGAAATCAACATTATCTAGAGTTAAAAGTGGCTGTAATACAAGATGAAAGCAGCGACTTTTGTCCAGAGCACAGCTTGTTCTCTCTGTGCAAGATTGGCTTCCATCTCTTCTGAAAACTATATATTTTCACTAACAGAAAAGCATTGTCTAAAGGTTATGGCAATTTAACTTCACTACTAGTATAAAATTAACTAATTATTAACTGCTTTATATGCATTCCAGGGAGTTCCTTCTTTCCACCAGAAAAAAAAGCCAGACACCTAACACAGAAATACAGTGTCACATTCAGACCAAATGTCACATTAAATTACACTAAGAAGAATCAGATCTTGACTTAACCAGCCAGTAAGCTAAAGTGTTAGTTCTTCCTGGGCTACTTACAGGCAAACACAAGAAGAACACATTCTCATTTGAAGTGACAGTAATTCTTAAAAGAAAATAAAACAGAAAAACCCTACAAGTAACACAAAAATCTCATTAACATTAAGTAATAGTTAGCCTATTAATTCCACCCTAGATTTTGGTAGTGTGAGAAGTGTCCATGTAAATTTACAGCTTTACTTCTTCTGGCATGACTCCCCCAATGTCAATTCTTCATCGAAACCATCCCCAAGTAGAGCATGGTATTTCTTCAGGTATTGCAGGACAGCTGCAGGATCCAGAATAGACATCAAGTGGACTACACAGGTGCACTGAAAGCAGCATGTGTTTCCCAGCTGGAAGTTTCAACATTTGACTGACAGTTGTAGTTCCAGCCTCCAGCATGCACACCCCCTATTACAGCTTACTGACATCATGGGGAATTTATAGCCTTTGAAAATTCTATCTGGCATGTAATAACAAGGACAGGATTAATGCAGAGTTGTTTAATGTCAGGATTAATGCCACAGTTTTGTCACTCCTTCTACCCATAGGGTCACTTTAGCACAAATGTAAGTTTACAGTATGTCAGTGCCTCTAGGCAGCTGTTCATGCACACATTCCCTCCCACTCCCACTCCGGAGTACCCATGGGCAATCAGAGCACTGGCTCCTCTGCAGCAAGCCCACACTGCAGCAAGAGTCTCTGGCTCTTGTGACTCATACATTGCCAAAGGAAATCCTGCGCAACCACACAATGGTTCAATCCAAAGCACTCTTCTTCCTTCCTCCAGCAGCCAGAGACACAGAACAGAAAAAAGCCAAAAATGTTACATGAAGTGTAGAAAACTTAAATTATGGAAAGGGAAGTAGCAGAAAATTTTCCAGGCTGCCAGGAAACTACTTATGTCATAGCTGATTTCTATCTATCGGTTGTATTCTTATCCATTTTCACTTCAGCCCACAGTCATTATATACTAGGAAGTTTTTATCAATTTGTGGATGCTGTTGCAAAAGTTTTTGAAATTTCACATGGATTGTTTAATTACTTATTCAGACCACACAAACACTTAGGGGTGAGTATTTCTTAATGTTAAAAAGACACCATTTAGGCCAAATTCTGCAACTATTAAAATCTAAAATCAATAGCTACCAGACCTCACATACATAAACTAAAGAGACCAAGTGCTATGGTATGATCTACAAAACTACAAACCACAAAACTGATGAAGCTGCTTTATCTCACCTACAGCAAGGAGCAGACCTAAAACAAAGAAAAAGCATCAGACACAAAACTTTCAGTCAAGGACAAGAGGAGCATGTTTCAGAGACAACAGCCCAATATCCTTGGCTGCCATCACAAGATGTAACCTCAGCTTCCTCTTCTTGCACTCCACGTGTCCTCCTACACCAAAGGACTTCCACAAATGTCAAACACAAAGCAACATGTTATGAGGGCTTAAAAAATAAAAAGAAACTAAGCCAAAATATTAACCACACTGGATGTCAGCTCTTTCAGTGATTCAGCTGACTTCCTTTCTCTACTCCACCAGAACACACCCACACAGAAACACTGACAGGAATTCAAGGCAACTGTACAAATCCCATTGGCTAAGACAAGCTGCTTTTTTAGAGAAACTAGGTAACACAGGACCACAGACTGTGTTCCATGTTGCAACTCAAACTATTCAGAGAAAGCACATAAGCGACTTCTACCACATAATCTCTAGTCTTTGTCCCCATGATGTTTTCTTTACAATTCCTTCAGTTGTGCCCATGCACAGCTACCTGTGATGACATGCCCCTAAGATGAACATCCTGACTGATTCAGCATGAACCAGTAACTTCAACATGTATCCAGTAACTTCTTGTCTACTTTGCCTCACAGACCTGAACATCCTCCTCTCTTCACTCACACACATTACTATTTAAAATTACAAACACTTTTTCAGTACTGCAGTCTATAAATTCACAACAAGCACTAACTGAGAAGGCAGTTAGGAGGAGTCTTTCACAGTGGAATTCTGAACTGCGGAAGACAATAAATACAGAGCATGATTTCCAAGAAGACCCTCCTATGTGGGACCTGATTTGTGACACTGACATGACCCTATATTCCTGTTTCCAGTTCACAAAAAAGAACAAAGCTGGGAAGACCTGCATTTAGTTTGCACTTCCAGTCCCAACATGAACTCAGTAGCTAAAAATCCTGCCATTCAAATAAGTAAAATGGACTTTTAAACAACCTACCTTTTTTTTTTTTAACTTGCATTTTAAGACTCCTTTGGTGTCACTTGCTGAGAAATATGTTCACTGTGAAGCTTAACTACACAACTTCAGCCATGCCTTCATCTCAGCGTGACTTGAAGTTACATAGTTCACATTTTGCAGAAGACACAGCACTCTGGCAAAGCATCAAACCAAGTATGCCATCTTCTAGAACTGAATGGCCATGAGCTACCCCCTATTTTCAAGAGCTATAACCCTGTGTGGCACTTTAATCCAAATGACATTAAAAAACAGGCACTGAGCTGCTATTGAAAGTCTCTTTCCCAAGGTTTTAAAAAAACTTTGCTTAAGCTCAGCAGACCCCCGCTTAACAAAGCCAGCTACTTCAGTGGTGTCATGTGAGACTATATAGGCAAGTATGTTTAACTGGATTTCTCAGAGTTGCACATGTTTTTTCTGCTAAGATTTTCCATCTGGACATGGCACAGATTTAAATATTCTTCAGCAATATGCTTACATCACCAAGTCTTACCTTAAAATTCTTTCTCTGGTCCAAACCACACACTTAAATTTAGGCAGACTGCTTTGTCTCCAAAGTTTAGTTCCTACACTTTTCACACTTCTCTTGAAAAATAACATAATAATTAATATATTCATCATCTATTAACAATAATATAATATTTAGATTAAAATGGCTCAAACACTGTCATTCTTCCTCAATGCAGTTAACAGAATTACTTTTCAAAATACTTTTCTTACTGGGAAGAGCCAAAAAAGCTGTACTTCATGAAGTATTCAGTTATGCTACAGTTTCAAAAAAGTCAAAAAGTACTTAAGTTTCACATCCCATATTATATACTACTTTTCTCAAAGTCATTATTTTAAATTGTTTTTGTAACAAATTACTGATTCCCCAATTAAGGTGGGAGGGTTTTGTCAAAAATGAGGATTACTTCAGTTTTTGCATGTTTCTTCAGCTCCTTCTAGCCAGCTGAGCTAGAAGAACCTTGAACATCTGTATAAGACACCTCACACTGCTGTTTTTGGCTGGGGTAGAGTTAATTTTCTTCACAGTGGCTAGTATAGGGCTGTGTTTTGGATTTGTGCTGAACACAAAGAGGTGATACTATAGAGATGTTTCTGTTACTGCTGAGAGGAACTTACCCACAGACTTTTTGTTTTCTGCTTTTTTTTCTGCTTTTTGTACTCCAGTTTGAGGAGGAAGCTGGGGGTGCATGGGAGGTTGGGAGGGGACACAGCAGGGGCAGGTGACCCAAACTGACTACTCTCCTGTCAGTGGCTGAACACCTGCCTGCCCACGGGAAGCCGTGAATTGACTCCTTGTTTTGCTTTGCTTTTGTGCACTGCTTTTGCTTTCCCTGTTAAACTGCCTTTATCTCAACCCATGAGTTCTCTACCTTTTACCCTTCTGATTCTTTCCCCAATCCCACTGGTGGGGTAGTGAGCGAACAGCTGCGTGAGCTGGGCTTAAACCATAATACACACCTAAAAAGAGATGGATTTACCAAATCCACAACTGGTAATTCTACCTCTCTACCATATTTCCTATGGTAAGCTCAGGTTTTGCCACAGGACCTTGGAGTAGCTGTTTAACCATAAATGACTATACATGCTAAGAGGGGGGAAAAAAAGGAAAATATTAAATATTCTCCAACCCTGGAAACAGTAAGTTTGCAGAAAAGAGGGGAAAAAACCAAAAAACAAAACAAAAAATAACAATAAACCCCAAAAATTAACAACAACAACAAAACCACCACCAAACCACAAACAAAAAACCACCAAAACTGAAAAACAAGAATGAAAATGACATAGTCACAAAGCCATTAAGTTTAACCAACTGCCCACTGGACTTGGTAACAACAGTCCTATGGGAGAGGATCCAGATAAAACACCTTCATCTTAATCCATTATTTCTTAGTGAAAATAAAAGCCAGTGTGATATACTCTATCATCACTATAATCCCACTTTGCTCAACTAAAACTAATAGAAATATTTTTCTTTCCTATGGCCTGCTACTAGTTACAGACAAGTATTCCTACTCACCTACCCAAAACTACGCTTTTTAGAAGAATCAGTGTTGCCAAGAGTTGACAGACATACCATTCTTTTCAGAAACAGGTTTTCCACTAACCTCCTCTGTTTGGATGACAGACTGTCCTCGTACACCCTCCAATAAGAGGATTTCTGGAGAGCAAGGGTGCATGTAAGGTTGACTTCTGGGGATGACAAGAAATCAAAGGAGTGCTGCACACCCAAACACTGGCTTGGAGAAATTTATATATCACTCTGTTGCAAAGTGAATGCATAAGAGAACTGGAATAAAAGCATGATACATTCACTGCATCAACAAAAAATACCATTGCTACTAATATATTAGATTATCTTGCCTTAGTATGGGTAACCGCATTACCTCCTTACTCCAGAATATGACAAGCAAGTCTTTACTCGCTTGATAAGAAAACTTTACCATTAGTACTTGGTGTTTGGGCATAAGTCCACATGTCTGTGATATTTACTTACTGTTGACTGAGCAGAAACCTTTATTTTGAACCTGAGAGGCTTAGAAAAGCAGAAGGAATTTCCAGCTCTCACAAATTCTCCCATTTCTGACTATTTAAGCAGACACTTGACTGTGGCACTCAGGTCTTGGACATGTCCAGACTCTAATCAGAACGCATTAGAACACTAACAGCAATGTGTGTCCAACTCTCAGGCTACTTCTCAAGTCTCTAGCTGCACAGTTTTGGTCTCTCTTCAAAATGAGAGCGGTGATCCACCATTTCTGTTCCTTCTAATACAATACTGTTTCTATTAATCCAGAAGAAACAGCATTTGTTAAAATTACTGCCCACCAGATGGGCATGGTGTGCTGTATTCCTGACAGCCTGTCACCAACAAGTGTGATCTTATCTCTACCTCCTGTGCTAGTATCACACAGGAAAAGAAAGATGTTCTAGTTGCAATAGCAAGGAAGGTTTCAAGAAAGCCAGACTAGTTGCAATAGCAAGGTAAGTTTCAAATATGTCCTTATGGTCAGGCAAGCTATGGGAGATTTACTTAAGACAGGAGGCACAAGATCAGACATGTCTATCACCTACTCCTATGTTGAATCATCCTGGTCCATGCTCCTAAGTAATGTATGGTCTGCCAAGAAGCAACTAAGATGCTTTTCTCTTTCAACACACTTTGCCAAGAGAGGGGCCCAGCAAGAACCTTTTTCCAAGGCGTCAACTTCTGGCACTTTCAACAAGCTCATCAGGTCTACAGGTTTTTCCAAGCATATTGACACCAATATGTCAGCAAAAAAAGAACAAACATTCGCAGAATCAAACGTGTTTCTACAAAGTCTTAGCTCTCACACAGATTGACTGGAACTGCAATAAGAAAACCATCCCCCTTTAAGCTTATATATGAAACAGAACTGTCTTTCCATGTGGGCTGTGGAAGAAACAGTTCAGAACTGTCTTTCTTGAGTTGTGAATAGCTTGACCCTGGCAGTGTTCAAGGCTACGATGGACAATGCCTTGAGCAACCTAGTCTAGTGGGACGTGTCTCTGCCCTGGGTGGGAGGGTCAGGTCTAGATGATCTTTCATGTCCATTCGATCCCTTAACATTCTGTGACTCTACAGTGGTTGGCAAATTTTTAGCTACAATTACCAAGGCAACTGTACAATTTACAGCTGTAATGACAGTAACTTCCACTGCTCCAAGAAAAGGCTACATTAAAAGATATTGGATGCTACTTCCAGCACCAGAATAGCACCAAGGTACAATCTTCAATATACAAAGAGTACGCAAAACCTTAAGAAAAAAATCTAACTCTTTCTTTTGGTTATACTGTTTTCCATTCATATACAAGTAAGCATTTAAATATCACCACCTCATAACCCTCCTCCAAGAAAAAAAACCAAAAAAACTAAAAACAAAAAACCCCAAACAAACACAACCCAAAAACTAAACCAAACCCCAGAAAAGAAGCAAAAGCAAAATTTACTTCCCTTTTAAAATTCACTTCATAGACACATAGCTTTCCCCACTCACATCAGCTCTGCTTCCCTAAGAGGCACATGGTGCTTTCTACAGTGACCCAACCTTCTCCTGTATCTTCTGTACCTTTTATCTCTTGCTCTGAGGAGAAACAGTTCACATGTTAATAACAGTGTATATTGAAGAAGAAAATTTAATTGGAATACTGAATACTCCTTTTTCCCCTCCAGTAAATCAATAAAGACTCAGGGTTTTTTTATCTAATCAGCTTTCAAATTTGGTTGGAGTCAACCAAGGAACGCAAATGCATGACTCTAGGAAGCAAGTAAGAAATGGAAAAACGCAAAAAATAAAAGTAAGCCATCTCAGGACAACATGGGTAGTATAAAATTGGAGTACACATCCTTATTTTGCATAGTAGTCACAAGGAAAAACAGTACCTCTCAAGGAAACAAAATCATACAAGTCAGATGAGGATGTTTAAAAAAAAAATTATCCTTCAAGAGAGAAAGCACCCCCACTACTTCTTCCCAGTTCCGTATTTCTAACTCATTCTAGTTTTTAAGGTGAAAAAGGCACCACAATAGCTTGCTTCCAGTTTCTCAAAGTCTCTGTGGAAATGAAGCTACCACCATCTCTTACCACAGAGACTGCTGAAGAATCCTCAGCATAAACATGGGTGAGAAAATAGCCAGTGCTGCACATTCTATAATTTATTCTAAAGTGCATTATTATATTAAGCTACTGATGTAAAGAAGCCTACCACTAGGAAGTTCTTTAATCATAAGTGCAGCAGCTGCTGCAGCAGTGGATGAAACTCTTGAGTACTTAAACCAAGTACTAACCGGCTTTTGAATTAAAGACGAGGCTGGTTTCATTTGAAATTAGCTCTGAAGATAAACTGTCCAGGCTGGTAAAGCCAGCCTATACAGTGTTTATCCCTGCTTGGGCAGTTCAAGAGAGTACAACATGCATCATAAGACCTTCATTACCTAAATTTTCCTTAATAGCTTAGTTTAAAGATGAGGCACAGATTAGCTGAATTGGCCAAGCTGTCCTTAATACAAGCCTGTCATGGCCTGTACCTACAACTAAGCCAGCAACTAAATGCCAGGCAGATGCTCTCTCACCCCATCACACCTCACATTCCCCACCCCATCCCCCCGGGCAGGGCTGTGCTTCAACCCTGAGGCAGTCAGTTCCAGGTGTACTTGACACCTCTCCAAGCAAAAGCGAACTGTGGCCTACACTCTGCTGCCAAAGGCATTGAGAAAAGTGCACTAACAATATCAGTTGTAGCACCACTTGGCTGCCTTTGACTCCAGCTGTTATTGAAGTCCCAGCATGTCCAGTAGAGCAGCACTCAAGAGCTGGCAGGACTTAATCAGGCCACTGTCAGATGCCACTCTCCCTTTGACTTGACTGCTTATATGGTGCTACCAGAAGGTAAGTGAGTCATGCTGATCACTCCTTGGCTCTGGAGTTGACTGATCAGCTTCTGGGTGAGAATGATGGTCTCTGCGGGTGCTAGACAGACACCAAAAGGCCATTGGTACCCTTTAGGCCCTTGAAATGTACTCTCCTGAGGTAGCCTGTGCCAAGGATGCACAGGGCCTCTGGGGCCATCACAGTAAGTTGCTTTTGCCACTCATTCCCAGTCAAGCTCACTTCAGCCTCCAACAGTTAGCTACTGGGATGCCCTTGTGACTGCAAAAGTACAAATGAGTTCCTTATAGCTTGACTCTGCACTGGTGTCTGCTAGAGCCTTATACACCCATGGATCTGACATGCTAGGTCATCGGATCCACGGAGTCTAATAAACATGGTTGTCCTTCTCCTCCACCTGGCTGGAGCAGTGCCCCTCCTCAGTCCTGGTCACTGGACTGTCCACTTACTTCATATAAAGAAAATGAGATTAGAATTGCTTTCCGAAAAATCAGAGTAAAAGAAGACCTTCCACTCTGGTAAACTGCCTACTGGAGACTGCAAGAACAACTTTCCTGGTAAAAAAAACCATCTGGGATTGTCTTTCTCTACAACTCAGGTACCAATGTCTCTAGGGTTGAAGGTAGGTTATCGATCCCACTTTCTTGTGTCTGCTCTGTGATCCCTCAGATAAGTACACAGAGCACCCACTGTGTCTACCCTCTATATCCTCCCCCTTGAGCAAAGAACACTTACTCTTAATAGCAGAGATACTGGGCAATACAGATGGGGAGTAGGATCTATCTTTTTTTTGTTGCTGGAACTTCTGGAACAGTGTTTCCCATTTCTCTACCAGTTTTTCTCCAGCAAAGTCATAGGAACTCAGTATTGCCATAGCTGACAAGCCACTTTGCCCACCACCACTGCCTCTTTGTCTCTTCAGCTACCCAGCTTTGTCTCATTACCATCAATAAACTGGCACACAGCAATGGTGCATGGTGTGCTCCACTCATATTACCACCCCTGTGGGTCATGCACAGTGGATTTCACCTGGATCTGTGGGTAACTGCATATTGTTTTGGTCACAATAAATCACCTCTAGCATGGCTGATTCCCTCAGGTACTGGACATGGTGGTCCACTAGTCTGGGTGGCACATTTCCCTTGATACCTCTCCTTCACACTTGACAGCAGTCACCTCCAGAGGCTGATGACTTGTGTTCTCTTCTTAACTGCCTTGGTAATGCCCCCTTCTGTAGAAAGAAATCCCAGCTCCTTCTTTACTCTAAAATTGCAGGCTACTTGCCCTGTTATTGCAGCAGCAAAGCAGGCAGGTAACAATGTGCTCATCTGGAGGATGGGTGAAATCTCTTCACAAGTTCCACAGTTCACTCAAGGATAAGGTATTGAATTGTTGTCTCTTTTCTGTCTTTCCCCCCTACTCTTGCAATAGCCCTGCTTCACCCTACTCTACTATGAGCTGACTTCCGTGTCCATTTCTTGTTTATATGAATGACTGATATCTGTAAGGGTTGCTCCAGCTGCAGTGCCCATCAGTAGAGTTAGAGCCTGTCACCTTCTTGAGATATTTAAAGACCTTCTCTTCCTCTGATGGTACTGAGCAGGACTTTCCCTTCATGAAGCCATACTGCCTCTGACTGATACCTGCATTGTATTTGGATGTTTTTCAATAATTCCCAGAATAATCTTTTCCACACTTTTACTGGTCACTGAAGCGAGACTGAGTAGTTTCCAGGTTGACAATTGCAGTCCCTTTTCTTTAGAATATGCTAGCCAGATTGCAACTGACTGGGACCTCTCCAGATTACCAAGACCATTCAAAAATCATTGAAAGAGATCTTGTGATGAATGACATCATCCAACTCTTTTGAGTACTCTTGGCTGAATCCCATCAGGCCCCACAGACTTCTGGGGATCCAGCTACTTTTTCATCCTCTTAGCCATGGAGGACCTTTAGCCATGGTTCTCCAGCTCAGGGTGCTGGGACAGGCTTAGCCCATTTTCAGTGTTGACAAGAGAGGCAAAGAAAGCATTACACATCTCTGCCTTGTCTATGTCCCTGTTTGTGAAGTGATCGTCCTCGTCCTGTAATGGGCCAACGTTATTTCTGCACTGCCTTTTGCTACTGACGTATCAAAGGAAAAACATTTTTTTTTCTTTTTGTTCTGACAGTGCTGGCCATCTTCAACTCTAGCTGAGCTTTGAATACACAGATTTTCTCCTTACAATGGGGAGCAGCATCTCTGTATTCTTCCTATGTCACTAATACAACACATGCTTTTAAAATTTTTTTCTAACATGTTCTAGTCAGATTTGTTATTACCTGAACTCATCATACCTACTACTTGACACAAGAAAAAGACTGTCCTGGTTTAAAACCAGTCAGCAACCAAGTGTCACATAGCCACTCATTTGCTCTCCTCTCTTGCCAGTGAGACTGCAATAAGATTGGGCAGAAAAGGTAAAATCCATGGGTTGAGATAAAGACAGAAATAAAGCAAAATTAATAACAATAACAACAGTATAGAAAGGAGGAAAGAGAAAGGAATAAAAACCCAAGAGGAAGGAGTGATCCACAATACAATTTCTCCCTGCTGCTGACTGATACCCAGACTGAACCCAGACAGTGACTGGTCCCTTCCAGCCAACTCCCCCCAGTTTATATATTGGGCATGATGTTCAAGGGCATGGAATATACAGGCCACCCATGCTGGCCATGGTCTCTCACAACTTCTTGTGCACCTGGTTGCTGGCACCACATGAGACATTGAGAAGGTTTTTGGTTTAGGATAAGCACTACTTCACAACAACTAGAAATCACTGTTATTCAAAGGATGCTCATACTAAATCCAAAACACAGCATTGCACCAATTAACTCTATCCTAGCCAAAGTCAGGACAAAACCTTAGAGTCTACCACAGCAAGGGCACCAAATCACCTTCAGATCTGTAAATAATCCTTAGTCCAGCTCCCTTCAGCCAAGCAAGGAATTATTTTAACATCTAGATGCTTCTTGATCATAAACCTTTCTGTCTAGTCACCTTCAGATGCACAAGGACCTCGACTGGGTTTGTGGGTTAATTTTTTTTTTAATTGATAGGGAATCCCCAAGTAACCAACTAAGCTGGCTTTAAGACTTTGAAAAACCAGGGCAGCAAAGAGTGAACTTAATGGGAAGCAGATCTGGCCCGCTATTTTAAGTAATCTTTAGACAAGGGGGGGGGGGGGAATGGGAAAAGGGTGAATGGGGAGAAGAATTAAAGTTTTACTCGAAGACTCTCCAGTTGCTGGGAATGCTGCTTTGCCCTTAACATCTAGGACATATATCTGTCCTAGATTTCCAACTCATTCCAAAGGAATACCAGTGTGAATTATTTTAGTGTCATATAGTGGTGTAAGTGTTGATGGTGTATCAGGTTTGAGTTCGCAACTGGCCACACCACAGGTGAACACTCTGATCACATAGTAATCAGGAAACTGCTTCCTAATAGAGAATGACCACAAACACACTTCAACACCACAGAAGCAACACTGCACTCAGGAAAATCCTGAGTTTAACAGCTATTTGTTTTCCCAGATGGCATATCCATAACACTATCTCATTTATACAGCCTCTTAGTCTTAGGTCTCTGGTTCCTCTTGGTGGGTTTCTTTTCCTTTAAATAAAAAAACATCAATGGACTAATACACTTATGTTAGTAAAAAAAAAATCCAAAGATTTATTTACACTTCATGCCGTTTGCTCACTGTTCCCTCTAGAAAGCCACAGCTGCAGCCAATGAGACAAAAATCCGAGGGAAAAAAAAAAAAAAAGAAAAAAAAAGGAAAAAAAAAAAGAAAAAATAAACCAAAAGAAAAACAAAACAAAACAAAAAAACGCAAACAAACAAAAACCCCATGGTATCTGGCACTTCCTTGAGCTGCAAGAAGCATCAGGAAAAGCACAAATTTTATTCAGGGACAGACTACAGCAGGGGGCAGCTACCTGGTACCTTATGCTTGGACTTTAGAAGAAGGGTTCTTGCTGGTCTATGTTAAGCAGGAAACAACTTCAAGGTTTAGCTTAACATATTCCTCTTCAAAGCTTCAGGGGCAAAGAAGCATTCACAAGTCCCTGCAAAGCAAAATTCTATGCTAAAAGCTATGTTTATATAGTACTAAGCATGCACACTTAAATCAGGAAGCAGAGCTCCCATCTGCCATGTTCTATGTAAACAATACTATTTAGATGCCTATAGCTCATAAAAAAAAAGGCCTATAGACGTGTTCTGCTACCTCTGTATCTCAGCATCACAGCCACTGCAAAGACCAAAAAAAAAAGCTAAGGCCCTTAAAAAATTACCACGTGCATAAAATCACAACAAGCTTATTAGTAAAGAGACTATACTGAACATATACTGACTGGGCAAAGACAGTCTACAGAGGTCCAGACAATTTTTGTTACAAAAGCAGTGACCATCCCCAAGATAACCATGTGCCCTCTTCTCCTGAACTCTGGAATCTGACCAGGAAAAATTGAAGTACTTTCTGCATGACCACTACAGGTCTGTTTCAGACTCCAAAGAATCAAGCACTAAGAAAATCAGACACATGCAAAAAGCATGAGGTATTTTAGGCTTATACTGAGAAAACTACACTTTTTGCAAAGTATTGCTCAAATAACGCCTCTTTCATCGGCTTTTATGCCTACCTTTTTTTTTTTTTGCACGGCAGCTTCTTTTCCTCAAAAAAAAGCATTAACATTTAACACTAAACTCACTGAAGTTCTTTCCTACTGTTCATACAGAACAGCTGGGCTACAGCAAAGTTGCTGAATACCTGTTTCAACAGCTGTGCATTCCGACTATTTGCTGACTGAGAGAGCTGCAAGAACTAGTTAATAACTTTTTTCTCCCTACTCTGGAAAAAAAAAAAATCTCAGCTTCATAGAGATTACTCTATCATTTTGCAGTGATTCACTCTGGTATACAATGAAATTCAAGCATTTCACATCCTCTTCACTGCTGCCACATATAACCTTGGGAAGTAAAAACTTTCTCAGCATGCTCTGAAATACAGGCTAACATATATTCCCATTCCCTAACCAAGAACAAGCTAGTTCCACTGAACTAACTACACAGCACATCAAATCCTACGTACACATTAGTCACTTGCCACATTGTACAAAATAGTGCCACAACTCACACACTGGGTGCTGAAAAAAGACCGAACGTATTAAGTATTCATTCATAAAGCATCTTCAGCAAAATTTGGGCAGACTTGCCTTGCCAGCCTTCCTGAAGGAGCTGCTGGATGCATGCAACACTAAAATCGTTCACTCTAGACTGTGCAGTCAAAAATCAAGTCTATAGTCCCACACGCACCTGCCAGGACTGCGTGTATCTGTGTATCTGGGTATCTGTGTTTAAAAGCACGCTCCAGTTAAAACTGCCCCACGTTGACAGTACCATTCTCAAAAGCTCATCTAGGACAACACTTTCCAATCACCAGTTTCTGAGAGGCGTTGTCAAGGAATCCTGCTACCGTGTTCTCCTAGACTGACGGTGTTAACAAGGAAAATCTTCAAGTTCAAGGGATCGTCTGAAGGGATTTCTGTCTGGGCTGTTTGAAGGACCTTTAACAAAACAACGGCGAAATTATCAACGCATCTTACACAAACTACAGCTCTGACCATCTGCATCTCCCAGGTAGAGGAAGTGCCCATGGAAGACCCCAAGGACACGGGGCCCCCTCGGACACGCCGACAGCGAGGCCTCGGCCAGTGTGCCCAGCCGGGGGTGGCCGCTGCCCGCACACCTGTCCCTCGGCACCCTGCGCGGGCTCGCTGCCGCCCGCCCGCCGGGAGGGACGCACACCGGAGCGACGGCGCGGCACGCTCGCACGGAGCAGAGCAGAAGCTGGGGTTAAAGAAAAAATTAAAAAAAAAAAAAGAGAATGAAAAAAGAAAAAAAAAAACACCAAACAAATTACGGGGATGCAGCGAGGGGCCGCTTGCGGCCCCGCTGCCGGGACAACTCTCCCCAATTTCAGACGACGGACTCGTCCCTAGACCGGCGGTCAGGCCTGCCCCTATCCTGTCCTGCCGCCTGCTCATCAGCCCCCATCGCGGAGCAGGTGGGCGATCGGGACGGACGGTACAGAGAAGCCTCTGCCCACATCACCCCGCCGCCACCGCGCCGGCGGGGACGGCTGCTCGCTGCCCGCACGCCCGGAGCCCCTCGGCAGTAGCTCTCCGTTTACCTCCTCGCCGCCGCCGCCGCTCTCCTCCGTGCCGTTTCCTACGCTCGCCATGTTCCCTCTCCGCTGCCCGCCGCGAGAGATCTCTGCGGCCGCCGCGCGCCGTCCACTGCTCACAGCCCAGCGGCAGTGCCGCCCCACGCCCTTCCCGGCCGCCCCCGCTCGATCCGGCCCAGGACCCGCCCCCGCCGGTCGCGCCCCGATGGCCCGCGGCGTTGGCGTCCGCCCCCGCCGGTCGCGTCCCGATGGCCCGCGGCGTTGGCGTCCGCCCCCGCCACACCGCCCGCTCTGCCTCTCGGCCGGGCCGGCCTGAGATGTGCCGAGGTTGCCGGACTCGAGGGCGGTCGGAGAGTGCAGCTGGACAGGTCGGAGCAAGCGGAGCGCCGTCCCAAACTCGTACCGAAGCCCCGTCCTTCCCCCGTCCTTCCCCCGTCCTGCAGCCCCACCTCCAGCCACGCTGCGGCTTCGCGCCACCGTGACCGGTTTCACTGACAGACGTGCGGTAAAGCTTCTCGCAGTCGTTCCCGCCGTGTCCTTTCCGGTGCCTGGGTTACCTGAGCGGCAGCCCGGGCCGATTCAGCATACCTGAACCAACAGTGGCGGACTGGCGGTCTGTGCCGGGTGCCAGCAGCCTGCTCCGGGATCTGCCGCGCCGCCCGACCAGCTGCTCCAGGAAAGGGCAGCACGAGCACGAGGGGCCTCGCGTGGCACTGCGTGCAGACCCTGCCACTCCGATGTTGTCAGTGACCTACAGGTATTCAGTATCTGATGTCCGGGAGAAACTTTCTCTTACAGTCCTTCAGCTCCTAGTGGCCCGGCTCTGAGGAAGAACGGCTTCCTCACCATGCTGGCTATCACTTGCAAAGTTCACAAAGCAGCCACCTTAATGAGAACTCTTATTAGAGTCCCCCACCTCACCTTGTCCTGTCTTTAGTTCACAGTATCATAATGCTCTGTGCTCAAAATGTACCAATTTCCACTTTTCTGTATTCTGCCAGCTAAGGTCAATGCCAACTAAAAGGCAGGTAGGGTAGCATGATGCCCACTTCCTACTGCTTAGTTCTCTGTCACAGCCATTGTTAAAAAATACATACAGTTTTGATAGTCCGGCTTCCTTAGAACCAGATTTGGGAATATAGTCTAGATAGGTCCTTAAGTCTAAGAACAGGGAGAAGTACAGATGTTCAATGTAGACTGACAACTGAAGTGTCCCTACTAATCTTTCATAGACTGCTCTGCAATATCTGCTATTTTTACCCATCTCAACTAAGTAAAAAGGGGAGGGGAACCTAACATAAATATGTTCATCTTTCCTGCAAAATTCAGTTAGGGTACCACAGACACACTGTTCTCTCATTCTCATATTGCACTTTAATGAGTTTCTTTACTGGCAACTTGTTGGAAGATACTCCAGTGATATTAATATTTTCCAGGATTGAACTGAGGCACATGAAATATACCAGTCTTGCAAAAGAGAAGACAGGCTCATACATGCTTTGTATTTGACTCACAGCACAGTCATGTCTGCCCACATGTCAGCTCCACCTGAAACCTTTTTTATGCTGTTCACAAGAATTATTCTGCAAGTTATTCTCTTTTGAAGACATGATTCTCTTTCTGTTTTTCAACTTCACAGGCAATCCCTTTGAGGTATCCTTTAGGCTGGAGCAGCATACTACCTCCTTTTCAAACCCAGTTTTTAACCACTATTATTATTTAACAGAATACTGTGGGATATGTGTTATATGTGGAGGATAACAACTAATACATATGTTCTGGATGAGTACTAGTTATGCCATTCAGTAGAAGCCACACTTCTAAGCAGTTATGCATTAGCAACAGAGAATAAAAACTTAGCATGAGCATGATCACTTAAGTTCTTGTGTAAACTGTTAATGTACTATAGCACAAAAACCTCTAAAGTTAGGCTGGGGAAATCCCATTAATGTGCAGAGATTTAAGTCATGGGTGGTTGGTTACTCTGTGTGTGGAAAACGTAGCTCCATGAGTCAGAGGTTCAGTTAATGTACTCAGCAAGCTCAAGATCAAGGACTAGTTCATTCATCACCATTTTGTCAAAATTGGCTCTTGATAGGTTTCATTTATATTACTGCATTCTCTCTTCCCCACCAAGTCCTTTAGTTCACTTATACTCTTGGGCAGATTGAGGGTGATATGTATCAATGGCCTTTCTCCAGTCAGAACGAAGATGTGTACTAAAATAATTGTGGAGGAGATGACTGCATCAAATCATGTCTGATCGAGGTAGCTAAGGCATGAAAATTGCTACTGAAGTCTGAATACAAGCCCTGGGAATGGTAGAGCCATTACTGAGTTTTTCTTGGTCTTTTCCACAGGCTCGCTTTCATTAAAGGCACAGGCAACGGGCAAGCTTCCACAGTGCTTGCTTTTACTAAAGTAATTTAATAATGTAATAATAGTCAAATAGTCAAAAATGACATCTCAAAACCACACCCCAGTTGGCTTTAATCGAGTTTAATAATTCCTCCCCTTCTCACTTGAAATGTAAGCGTTAAATAAAATCCTTGTAAATTCCTCTTATGGTTTTCCATTTGTAAAAACAAAAACAAACCCTCCATTTCTGAAGGAATATGAACAAGAATAACAGGTCTTAATCCTCTGAGAAGCCTGCAGCAGTTCTCAGCCAGCTCTAGTTTCTATCCATTTGACTGTAGGTGTCTTGCAGCAAGAATTAAGAAGATTATGAGTTGATTACTAATCTTTCAAAAAGTATTCAGAGAACATTCCAGTGGAAGTGTTGAAAGGATTTTGCTGTGATCTGACAGAGGAGGCAAGACCTTGAGAGTCTGTTTTCCTCTGTCAGGTAGCTGGATAGAATTCCCACACAGAAAAAGCTACGTCTTCCCCATTTTCACAGCCATAACTTGCATGCTTTTGTGTGTTAACACTGTTTGGACATTTGATAATTCTTCTAGAGTATCCCTTCACAATATAGCTATTCACTATGAATTTACCTCATTATAAGAATTCATGGGACAATTTGGAAAAATAAGTATCTTTCTTTTTCTATTGTTTTGAGCTTAAGCAATTAAATACAGCTCTTACAAGGATGAAGAGTCCTATTCTGCCCCGTATGATTAGATAATATAGAATAATAAAATCCACTTCACCCTTGGTACTGATACAGTTTTCTTGAGGACTAGAAAATAATCCTTGAGAATAGAATCTCTGTAAAGGAAGCCTAGGAAATTGCCCTAGCAGTCCTACAGCTACTTTCTTCTATGGTTACTCTTAGACTCAAACAAACAGCAAAGCTGTAAGTAACACTCATTAAACAATTAGCAGGTTGCCTGATGGAGTTAGGGCAAGTAAGTAGGGCAGAAACCGACTCCCGCCTAGTTCTAGAAGTACGGTTTCATACACTACCTATTAGAACAGTGAGTACTCTGAGCAGTACAAACTGTATGTGACTCTACCCACAAAAACACCTTGTGAAATATTTTTTGAGAGAGTCAGAATCACCATATTTGAGGAACACCTTTCAAGATCAAGAGAATGAAATTTCTTACTGTGGCACTGAGTTAGAAGCTGGCAAAAAAATTAAAAATAAAAAAGCAAACCACAGACAGATATATTTCAAGTAATTTGTCAGAGATACTATTTTGTAAAAAAAATAAAAAGAAAGAAAAGGCAAGATGTAACAGCCAAGAGCAAAAAAATTGCTTACAGTGTATCTCCCTTTGGATTATAACTGCTATGCTATAACCTCTAGGCAATTAGCGGTTTTTTAACCAGCACTTATTTGCCAATTGAGGTAGCAACACCTCTTCTTGATGGGAATCAATATGAAAATATTATTTCTTTCCACAAGCTGAGCTAGTCTGTGACACAAACAGTGTTTCAGCCATTACTATAGCAACAGCAGTAATCCCTTTAGAATTAAAACACATGAGAGTGCATTGATGCATATATGTAGTGGTATGAGAAGGCTAAGGTACATTCTGAGATAAATTCAATTCCTCCACATACACAAACGCACTACCCAATACTGCAACAAGTTTTACCCTAGGCTCTAGGAGGAATATTAACTCTTAAGTCCCAGCACCATTTTCCCACATCCAACTGAAAGGAGGGTGTAGCAAGACACAAAGCAGCCCACCTAGCTAAGTAAATGCAACAATTAAAAGCACTAGAGTAAGGCAACTCAGTATGCTCAAAACACGTGGTCTGGCCTTGGGCCCCAAGAAAACCCCAAAAGGAGTGAGCTAAGGACCTGAATCAACACACCAACACACAATTTTTATGAAAGACGTGGAAGAAAGTTGGCTTTCCAAAACACCTGGCATGCATGGAGGCAGTACTACAGCCTAGAGTACTCGTGTTCTGCAAATTACAGATATGGACATCGAGTAAAGCTTAAAGTACTGACTTGTTAGACTTAGGAGTGAAAGTGTTCTACAGTAAGCTGTTTCATCTAAATGCTGTTTGTTAGACCTCTCAAGAATTTTATTTGGAAGTGAAGAACCAAGGTGTTATTTCTTTCACAAATACAAATATGCAGAGATTTTATTTGAGTACTTAGGTTTTCATACTCTGCTAGGCATTCTTTTAGAGAACTAAAATGGTTTCAAACTCCCAGATCTTGTTTCTATATTTAACAAATGGATGGTGGCTATCTTGAAGTAAAGCCTCTTCTTTTTGTCAAACAGACATATTTGCCTTCACTCACCATACTAGCATGAAGCAAATATTGCAGAGGTGGAAAGACATACAAAATCCTGAGATTGTGAGAGAATGATCAGGCATTTCAGCACAAATAGGATCTTGAACAAGACACATGAGGAAGTCTCCTCTGTTCAGGGAAGCCCTGCCTCTTTCACAAAGCCAGAGTAAGGACAACAATGAACTGTGGACATGGTACAGAGGTTTACCTTGGTTACCATGTGACTTGTTTCTGTATACCTAAGCCAGGTTGTATTAGTGATCCTCAGTGAAAGCATAATGCAATTAACTCACACAGATTTCAACTAGCAGCCTCTAGTTCTTTTACCAATGTATCTACACAGACATTGTTTGCATAATAGTTCCTATCAACATTTCTATAGGTGCCATCTCTAACTCACGGACTATATTTGGATTATTTTCTGTACGCCCTTATAAGCTTCCTAAGGGAGAACCATGAAAGATGCCACTAAGAAAGACTACTTAAACTTTCTAGCCCTAGAAACAAACAAAACAAAACAAAACAAAACAAAAATTTACATACATTTCTCCTGCTCCAGGTAGAGTGAAGCTGTTCTTAGGCTGACACCATTTAAATTGGATTTATCCACAGCCAATGGACAGCTTTTCACAACAGTGTAAGTCAGAGGGTATCTGATCTACCCTCTGCTGGATGTACAGCCAAGCTCAAGGTTAGAGAAGGTTGCACTAGAGACATACTTTAAGAACACTAATACACCATGTAAGTACAGACCTCCCAGCAAAACCTCGGAGTACTAGGTCAGACTCAACAGGGTGATACATGAGGAAATCAATAAGCCATGCAGAATACCAATAAACAAAAAAAACACCCAACCAAGCAAACAAACAAAAACACAAAACAAAACACTAAAACATTATTATATTTTAGAAGGCTTAAAAGTATCTCTGTTTTCTGTGATTTTAGACAACTAAGCCAAAAATCTACCTGGCATTTCACTACATTTCAAAGCACAGGTAAGCATCCTATCACCTACACTTCTCCTAACTTTACTGGTCAGCATTCTCTTCTCAACATGCTTATCCTGTTCCACCCCACTCCCACTCTCTGAAATTCCATTCTATTTCATTCTATTCAATTCCAGCACATTCCAGCAAATTCCCTTTACCCCATCCAAAAGAAAAATGAGAAGTTTCCTTTGCTTTTCTATGTTTTTGTATATTTTCTTTTCTGTTTTTCTCCTCTTCTGCTCATTTATCCCACCAAAAGCATTTTTTAGTAGAGGATTAAGAGGCCTCCCCTTGTATCAGGCCAGCTGATTAACCTACACCTGATGGAAGTAAATAACTTTGCATCTTGGTATGTGATGTCTCATCTCTTTGCAGTTTTCTCTCCTCTCCTCTCCTCTCCACTCCTCTCCTCTCCTCTCCTCTCCTCTCCTGTTTTCTGCTATTTCAGCAAGATATTCTTTGTACTTCTCCCATTCTTGCCTCTAAGCCTCTTCCTGTTCATGATCACATTTCATCTCATTGGAAGTATTTTGATGTTCATTTTCCCAACCTCTTGTCAAAGTGCATTTTCACACAATTATAGATTGATACTGTGACTGTTCTCACCCAGCTGTCCTTTTTTTTAAGATATAAAAAATTAAAGATATAAAAAGCCACACTACATTATGTTACTTGTTTAGAAAATAAAATACATTAATGTACCCCTGACACTAACATGATGCTTGATGTTTGAATGCCATATTGTAAATGATAGAACACCTCTTCCTGCAGAATGTCTTGTTAAATAAACCCTTAAGGATGTGCCTGCATTGCTGCACCAAGGTTAATTTTTAATCGGCTCTTTTTTTTCCCCTTTGAAACCTTTGGTCCTATTAACAATCTAAACTGTGTTTTGTCATTTGATAGTTTTATTAGCTTCAAGAAATGGAGGAGACTTCCTGTAAATCCTGTAATAACTGGAGACAATGACATCTTTAAAATTATATTACTTATGTAGCTGAGTCCTTTCCATGTGTTTTTTCATCACATACTGTACTATTTGAAAAGCAATGGAAAAAGCTATTACTGCACCTTACACAAGTGTTCTTTGCCTTAATGACAAAACTTGCCAGAAAATATGTCACATCTTTTGTCTATTCATTTTGTTGTTCTTTCATTGCTCTGAAGACAACATGTTCAGGATTGAACCAGCGGAACAGATGGTTGCTACATGTCCAAGTCATCAGGGAATGGAAATGCCTGAAAGCAACCCCTTCCTTCCCCCCACCAAAATATAATCACTGAGACAAAATCCAAAATATCACATATACAAATCAATGTTCTTCCTGCAATTTTGTTAAACTGTAGGAAGAACATTGATACAAATCAATGTTCTTCCTACAATTTAACAAAATGCTCACTAGCGGAGCATGTTGTTAAATTGTATTCAAAGGTCTTCCCTTCACATTTTTGGAAAATACATTTATTGATTGATTTATTTACATACTTGTATTTTAAATCTTGTTAATTGACAGATTATCCATGTTATATATGCTTTTTCTAAAAAACACAGACTGCAAAACAGACATGATTCCTTCCTCTTGTCATGTGGGCTGCCATGTTCAGAAGCTCCTACTGTAATGCTAGGTCTGGTCCGTCTTCAGTGAAGGGATTTTGCTGCTGTTTGGCTAGGAACTGTCTCTGTATTTTGCAGCCAAATGCAATACATTTAGCTGAGAAAAGCCTAAGGTGTCTCATCTGAGAACATAAACCTTGTTCTGTATATAACAGCATCTGGCTAGTATATTAGTAAGAGCTCTTGAAGGTTAAATGTAAGTGTTCTGGCTTTAAAATTCTACATTAGCCAACGGAGAGAGAGACATATTAAGAATAATGTGAATTAGTGTATTCTCTTACTAGTATTTATTAGAGTGAACAGTATCCATTAGTAACTTAAATACAAGTACTGTAGGTTTCAAGAACTTTGTTTCTTAAGTTTACTTTGAATTTTAACTGCACCATGATTTAATTAGCACATTCAAACTACCAGTTATTTTAAAGTCCTAAAAATGCAAGACTTGTATAACAAATTTCTTTAAAATGTTTTATTTACTTTGTTAGTTAGAATTTATTAATAGATTTAGAGAATGGATAAAGTTATAGATGAATCCCAGCCTGCCTTGTTCCCATTTTTTGTCGGTTGTATCTGATCTGGCTCTAATCAAGAGCCCAGTAGGCATGTTAGTATGATGCTGTGCCCAAACTAATATGCTTCCATGCCACTCTGGTGTGCAGCAGTTTTCCACTGTTCCTCTATTAGGGTTGAAAGTAAGCATTCTTTATCACAATGTTAACATAGTACTTTGTGGGAGCTCACTTGCCCACTGATTTGGTAGACTATCTGGAAGAACTGAGAAATAAATACTTCACAAAGGGATCTGAGGATAAGTGGACTTGTGGAGGACTATGCAGAAAAAGCAAGCATCTGGCGAACTTACAGTCTTTTTATAGCTAATTTTGGGTTTCTGAGACAAATTAGCTAATTACATCTTGTAGAAAGCCCTCCTGTACCTATGCTCTTTGTGAAAATACTTCGTTTAGCCATATGCCAACTAGGGGCTACATGTAGACCCTGACAGGGAAATCAGTGTATTATGGGTATGTATTTACTTTGATTTGAAAAGCCATGAAACCATCAGAAATGCTCATGGATGAACGGAATTCACATGGGCACTTCTGTCTGCAATGAAGGTAAATTCAAGTAATTCTGGCTTGATTAATGTCCTCAGCTTGTGTGGCACAAGCCCAGGAGATGTCAAAACATCAAACAGAGGTTAGATATTTCCCAAATGAGCATTTCATTTACTAGCCACATATAACCTAAAGAAAATTTTCTGTTCACGCATCAGCAAAATACCAAACGTTGAAGAGCATGTACTCAATAATTAATATACAAGAGAATGTTTTCTAAAGAGAATGTTTCCTCAGTGTTCCAAGTTTGGTTTACAGGCAGATGAGAGGAGAAGATTTCATCTGAGCAATAAACTAGCTGGGCACAGAGGTATTCTGACAAAAAAAAAAAAAATGTTCTTGTAGCAAGATATGAGATACTTTGGGAGATAAGGTGATTTGTATTCCTATCAATTATGCAGAGAACAGTTTTTTGGTAAGAAAATTAAGGGTCATACGGAAAAAGAGACAGCTCAGACTTTTCATAATGTTTACTGTTTCTATTCAAAACCACAAAACTACTTTTATTTAACAAGGAGATTTTCTACTAGGACAGAATAGGTTTGGTTTTCTGTGTTGACGCAGAATGAAAGGCATGAATAGACCAGATAATATTTTACCTCTTTCTAGTTTCTATATTGATAAGCTAAAAAAGCTTTCAAAATTAATTTTTAAATGAAGAACATAATAATAATTAAGAAAAAGAAACATTTTCTCTTTTTATTTCACTTAGAAGACAAAGTTTAGAGTACTTCAGATCCTTTCATTAACTGATCCAATCTCATTTTCCACTTTTAAAAGCCCTGAATTTACTTTTGGATATTTACTATTCAGTATTTTTTCAGGGTGCTCACTCTGAGAAATAATTCAGCATCATGTGACTGAGCTAGGGCAGGCCTTTTCCACTCCGGTACATGAAGTGCAGACTCATCCTCAGAATATGAGTGCACTAACAAGATTCTGTGAGATATGAATGCAAAGTGAGTAGTTATTATAGGACTACCCATCCAGACACTTACACTTGTTGAAACTGCTGGCAATTGCTTTACCAACTGGTGAAGGCCAATAGGATAAACAACTTCTGATTCTCCATTGCATAAGTTATTGTTACCTAAAATATTATAAATCATCATAGATTTCTTTATTGTAATTTGCTTCCATTTGTTTGATGTGTCCTTTTCTCTGTCCTGTTTGTTGGTCTATCACAGAATCACAGAGAATCACACAATCATTTAGATTGGAAAAGTCCTCTGATATCATTGGGTCCAAACTAAACTGAACACCTACTCTCAAGTCAGCTAGCCCATGGCCCAAGGTGCCACATCCAGTTTTTACTTAAAGACCTCCAGGGACAGTGACTCCACCATCTTCCCAGGCAGCCCATTCCAATTTCTAATCACCCTTCCTATGAAGAATTTCTTCCTAATGTCCAATTAAAACCTCTCCTGGCACAACTTAAGCCTGTGTCCTCTTGTCCTAGTGCTGATTGCCTGTGAGAAGAGACCAACCCCAACCTGGCTACAGCCTCCTTTCAGGCAGTCATAAAGAGTGTTAAGGTCACCCCTGAGCCTCCTCCTCTCCAGGCTAAACACTCCCAGCTCCCTCAGCTGCTCCTCACAGGACTTGTGTTCTAGACCCTTCACCAGCCTTGTTGACATTCTCTGGACATGTTCTAGCACCTCAGTGTCCTTCCTGAATTGAGAAATCCAGAACTGGACACAGGATTGGAGGTGTGGCCTCACCAGTGCCAAATTCAGGGGACAATCCCTGCCCTGCTCCTGCTGGCCGCACTGTTGCTGATGCAGGCCCAGACGCCATTGGCCTTCTCGGGCACCTGGGCACAGCTGGCTCGTGTTCAGCCACTGCCACCAGCACCCTCTGGTTCTTTTCTGCTGGGCCACTTTCCAGTCACTCTGCCCCCAGCCTGTGGCACTGCCTGGAGTTGTTGTGGCCAAAGAGCAGAACTCAGCACTTGGCCTTGTTGAATGTCATGGGGCTGGTCTTGGCTTATCTCTCCAGCCATTTCAGCTCCCTCTGCAGAGCCTTCCCACCCTACAGCAGATGGATACTCCAACCCAACTTGGTGTCATTTGCGAATTTGGTAATGGTAGACTCAATCCCCTCATCCAGATCACCAGGAAACATATTAAACAAGACTGATACCTGGGGGACACCACTAGTGAGCAGCCACCAGCTGGATGCAGCACCATTCCCCTCCGCTCTCTGGGCCTGGCATCCAGCCAGTTCTCAACCCAGTGAAGGGTGCTCCTGTCCAAGCCGTGGGCTGCCAGCTCTTCCAGGAGAGTGCTGTGGGAGACAGTGTCAAAGGCCTTGCTGAAGTACAGGTAGACAGAGCCTTCCCCTCATCCAGGCAGGTCAGCGGTTATAAAAGGAGATCAGATTGGTAAGGCTGGATCTGCCTTTGCCCATTCTGGTCAGGTCTGATCCCTTGGTTGTCCTGTATGTTCCATGTTATCACTCTCAAGATGATCTGCTCCATAACCTTGCCAGACATTGAGATCAGGTATGTCTGTCTGTCTATTTGTTTATCACATGCCCTTGTACCTGCTCAAGATTTAGGGCATATTTGGTCTATTTAACCAAATATGTAATATTTAAGGTAATTCCTAAGTGGTTTTCATATTTCATTAGATTCGTAGTGCTTTATTCTCAGTATACTTGGGGGACAAGAAATAGTTAAGGCTTAAGCAGGGCAGTTACATTAATCTTATCAGTTCAAGGAAGCCAAAAATGAAGCGTGTGGTAAGCAGGCAACAGGCCCTGCAGTGCTGTTCAAAACCTTGACTTTCAAAGCAGATCAATCAATGCTTGGAGGTCACAAAAGACTTAATAAAAAAAAGGGAAAAGTTGGCTGACAGCAATCGGTGAGTTTCTCCCCGTGCCATCATGCATAATATACACTTAGAAAGATGTCATGGAGATGTTTTGCCTTCAGATTCCCCCTCACCAAATGCCTTGTCTTCTTCCATGGCAGCAGCAATTCATCTCCTGGCACTGGGAGTGGTTGTGCAGTGAATAGGAATGCAGAACAATCCCAAGACTGCTTCAGGAGCTGCACATGGCCATTAATTCTGTGATGTAAGAATGTGCTGGAATTTCTTCATCTTTTCAACAACCATGGAACTTCCTTCCCTGTTGAGTCAATTTTCTTTTGGGGCAATGTGTCTTTTATGAACAGGGATAAGCCCAAGAGTATTTCCTTGTCCTGAAGGTCATAAAATGTTAAGAATAGCTGTGCTTTACGTGTTCCACAAATGTGTCCCTGTATGATACCTGAAATGTGGGTGTGCTCTTAACACCCTTTAAAAAGTACTGAGTCCTACTTGATCTGAATTCCATTCTTTGCCAATGACATCTATGGGGTTAAATCTTGGATTTTATGTCTTTTGCATAATCATATTCATAAATATATATGTAGGCTAGCAGAAACATAACAGAGTTAAAAAATAAGTTTTGTGGCTGTTCCTGGTACCAGTACTGATTTGAAAGACAGTTTGATTACAGGCTGAAGTCAATTGACATGGACAAATAGAGTTTCCAAAACCCAAATGGAGTTCCAACCCCCGAACACCCCTCACACGCTTGGGAAACACATGAGTTTCACTGGCATTTTGACTGGGTCTTGAATATGTATGAATATGCAACCACTGCCACAGGGTTTTAGGCAGCTAATAAATGCTTCCTTAGTACTAACAACAACCAACTAGCAATTATTTCATTTACTAATATTGTAAAGGCATCTTTGAAGTACTAGCTCAGACCTCAAAAAAAGGTGGTTTTGCAGACACTTACGTCTCCTGTATGGAGACACACTGAAGAGGAGAGTATATATGGAGAGTGAAAGAGAAAAAAAGAAAAACTTTGGGGTTTGATACTGTTTACAGACTAATGCATGTGGGCGATGTCTTACTGTAAACACAGATGGCTTGAACCACACTAGGTCATACTGAGAAGCCAAGCATATATTTGCAGGCTTTTTATTCTCCACTGAAGCAATGATTACTCAGCAGAAGGACATATATTTGTAGTCCTTAAAATAAAATCTTCTTGATTAGACAATTTTAGATTAAAGTAAATTATAGATCCAGCAAGTTGAAGCTTAAGAATGGTGTGTCTGATCATGTTTTCTTTACAGACTGCAAACAAGGCCTGCAGATTTAGGTTTTGAAATTTTCTTATAAAGATGGAATAGGAAATGCAATGTTACGGTTCAAGTATTTGCAACATTTTATGCCTGCTTGAACCAGTATGCAAGGAAATCCATAATGGAAAATAAGGTAGAAGCACTGGGATGCAGCCACATAAAAAGGCAGATGGATAGAATGGACAAGACAGAAGATAGAGAACTAGTATGAAGCTTGGGTAACTAGTTCTACTGCCTGTCCAGGTACATACTGACTGGATGAAATTGTGCTGGCTGCCCCGGCTTTCCTGCCACAGCACTACAACATGAGATAACAAAACTAACGTGCATAAGCAGGATGTGATTAGGTTTGATACTGTCACAGGTATTTGCATAAACACATAAGACCATATAATTGCCTAGATTATATATATATACACTATCTGCTTATAATAGGTCTGTGTACAGATAGCACAACCTCCAAAGGTCAATGGGCTTATCTCCAGATTAGTCTTGGCCTGTAACTACATATTCCTCTCACTGGGAGCTGTGGGAGGTGAGGAGACCACAGAGACCACAGAGACTCTTGTTCTACTGACAGTTTTTCCCTGGGTCAGTCAAACCACAGCTGCAGCCTTACTAGCTAATAAAAATCAAATGTCTCCTAGGGAGCAGCAGTAGTACTTAAACCTGTGTTTAAGTTAAACCACACATTTTAAGTTAAGTTAATGTTTCTGATATGGGGACACCATAAACACGTAGGATAGCTGAGATGGCAGCAATTAATTTACATGTAATGGCTGCAAAAATAAGATGCCATCATATGAGGTTTCTACAGCACAAAATTGTTTTTTTTCCATAATGGAAAAAACAGGAGAGTGCAGGGAAGCAGTTGACCAAACAGTGGTGGTTTATTTGTTCCTTTCCCTTGCATGGCTGGGTTGGTCCATGGGTCAGAGGAGGATGTGGAGAGCACCATCAGTCAAGAAATCCTGTATGACGGAGAGCCAGGCTCAGCTGCTGTCCAGAGGGCACGTTGCCACAGAGAATGTGGACAGCAGACATCCTGGGAACCACAGAAGTGGCAGTACAAATGCAGCCAGGGAGAAGAGTGTTTTGAGGACCAAATTAGAGTTATTCTTTGAGGGCACAAGCCATACGCAACCATGCTCCTGTTCATACTGCTTATCTCAGTGTCTACTTATATACAGTAACTCTCAAATAATTCAATAAGTTGAAATTGTCCATTTAACAGAATGCATATTTATTAGCACAACGAGAGATAGTTAGATTGCATTAGCTGTAGAAAATCTTATTAATTGAAGCTTCACATAGGTCTCCAAATTACCACTGGTAAGAAAGTGAAGAAGCAACTTTTCAAGACACTATGTAATGTCCAAAATTTTCTGTAACATCTACAAAGCTTACCTGAATGATCAGTGAAAAGAGGGGCACAGAGAATGTTCTCCTTGAATTCTTTGCCTAATTAGGCCTCCCTTGAGGCCTAACAGTGATTGAAAACTGCCTTCCTCCTTCCTATGCATTCCTCTTCTCTCCCTTTCATTGACAATAGTGCTGCTCTGATCATGCAGTAAGATGAGCTCCATGTTCCAGATGAACAGAATGAAACAACAGCAACAAAACCCACAGGAATTAAAAACAGTTTCCAAATGTTTCACATGGACTGCCATTTCAGATTCCAGCTGTGCCATCTGGTCTCACAAAAGATCTGATTTCTTCCAAAAATGTCATGCAGCATAGCTTCCAGGGTAAAAATGGATTATAACAACTTCCCTTTTTCCTTTGACCTAGTCTAAATCTCTTCTACTATTTTTCATCTGACATTCTTTATTTTAACAGGCTTTAGGGCAACACTTCCTCCTCTGCCACCTTGACTTAAATTTTTTTTTCAGCTTGAAATGTGTGTAATGTGCCTTTGAAGTAAATATAAAACAGTACAAAACTTAAGCAGTCCAGATTTCAGCTACTGAACACTACTTTTTTCCTAACAAAGAGTCATTGTTAGAAGTTAAAATAAAAAATTTAACCTTCATATCCATGTGAAAAACTGCCATGCAGTTCCTATTTTAGAAAGTCTAAATCTAGAACACATTTACAATTGGTGAATAATCACTAATAATTATCATCACTGGCATTCAATAGATTTGTTTAGAGGAATAGCTTCCAGTTTCTGATTGCAATGTACCTCCCTGAATTATGCCTGCACAATGAAAAATGTGTGTGATTATTGCCAGTCATGCCACCAACAGCTGGACTTTATTTAGTAGATTGAAAATTATTTTGCTGGCAAAGGAGTGGGAAGCCTGTGTTGAAGAAGGTTACCGTGTATTCAGAAGATATCAAGGTTTGCTTTTGCACTGTTCTAGAGAGGAAAATTAATTTGCTTGGCAGCATGAACAGTCTATCTGCCTCACACAGCTGATATTTTTAATAATGAAGTGGGATGTAGCTTGCATGTCGTACCATAAGGAGAAGTGAGACAATCTTTCTAGTAACTTGAACCACAGCAAGATATGAAGAGGATTATTGGCATGAAGGATTTAACACAGAATTCTAGAGAAAGTCACTGATGAAACAAAACACATTGCAAGCAGGACAAAATCACAGAATGCTTCAAAACTCACTTTTATGCTTGTGGTTTAACCCCAGCTGGCAACTGAGCACCACATAGCCTCTTGCTTATTCCCCCACCAGAGGATTGGGAGGAGAATCAGAATGGTAAATGCTGGAAAACTCATGGGTTGTGACAAAAACAGTTTAATAGGTAAAGCAAAAGCTGCACATGCAAATAAAGCAAAACAAGAAATTAATCACCATTTCCCATGTTCAGTTATCCTCAGGAAAGCAGGGCTCTGTTGTGCATATTGGTTACCTGGGATAACACCACCTCTGCAAATGTCCTCGCACTTCCTCATTCTACCCCTCTGTTTATATATTGAGCATGATAGCAGCTGGGGTCAGCTGTCCTGGCTGTGTCCTCCCAATTTCCCAGGCATTCCCAGTCTTCTCACTAGCCAAGGAGTATGAAAAGGGGAAAAAGCCTTGGCTGTCAGTATTAACAAAAACATCTCAACACTGTTTCTGGCACAAATCCAAAACATGGCTCCATACTAGCCACTGTGAAGAAAATTAACTCTTCTCCTGCCCAAATCAGCACATTCTTTCACCTCACTCAGTGAGGCTTTTTTTTAAAAACCAACCAACCAAAACAAAACAACAACAACAACAACAACAACAGAACAATCAGCATGGAAAAACACGTTTTCAGTTAGATGCAATGACATCAAAACTTACAGGAATGTAGAACCATTTGGAATCACCATCCATAGCTGAGATTTTTCTGCCTGTGATTGTCTGTATACTAAAATATTGAAAAGACTCACTTACAGGGCAGTTGTTAATAATCAGGATCAGAACTAATAAACTCTCAGCAGAACATGCTATGATGAGGATTTGTATTCTCCTTGCCCCATCACTCTTTGCAGCAGCCACCTTCAACCAAAAGGTTTTCACAAAAACATCACAATTTTAGGAATTACTTTTTGTTCCAAAGGAAGAGCCAGTATACTGTAGAATGTTATTTGGCTATTGCTAGCATTACAATCTATGTTAGCCCTGACTTTTCAGAAGACAAGTGATTTTTTCCCAAGGCTGCTATTTTGTACACTGTTTATTAGTGAGATAGAAAGCTGTTTTCTTGTGGACAGCACTGCTTATTGGTAACTTGTCTCTATTTAAGAGTTCTGGATGCTATATAGAATGGAACACTCTATCACATCTATTCAGCTACTAGAGACAAATCAGATTTGCTGGTTTGGATATAAGGATTAATTATACCTTAATATACCTTAATAGATGTAAGGGACCAAGACCATGAGTAGTGCAGCACAAGAAACAGCTTAAGAGGTTTGAAACACCTTTCTCTGGATGTCCCTTCAGGACACAAGGCAATATATCTTTGTACAGGCAAAATGGCTTGCCTTTTTGTTGATAGAGCTAGGAAGCCTCTCACTGACTTAACTGGAGAGCCTGGCAGCTTCAGTGGAGTTTACTAAGCAAAACTATAACTATACACAAAAGATGCTCTTACCTGAACCTACTTCAAGCAGAATTCTTCCTGTCAGCTTTGTTATCTAAACAATGGTATGTTACTTTAACTCTCCCCATCAGAATGCCTCAATGGTTGAAGCACAAGAAAAAAACCACAGTATTGATCCACTATAAAACAACTTCACCATAAGAACACATAAGGCACAAAGCAAGAAACAAAAGTGGTCCCCTGCAAAGCAAACTGAAAAATTTACACACAATTTATGCAGATGCACATACTTGTGACAAAAACACCGTACAGAATGTACTCTGTTCACTGAGTCTTGGCAGGGGGAGAACAAATGTACATGCACAGACTCTGGCACTCATCCTGGCAAAACTGAATATTCATTACTACTATTCTCAAGAAACAGCAACAGCCAATTTTCAACAAGGAGGTATCATCATTTGATGTAATAGAAAGCCCTTTAAATTGCACAAAAATTGTTGCTAGGCATAATCTATGGAGATGGTATAATGGAGAAGATGGGGACAAGACCCTCAGGTGCCATCAAGAACAATCATCATCACACTTGAATAGGGCTGGAATATGGAGGAACTCTTCAGTAGGACATGACTGCTGGCACTGTGGGCAGAGCACTGTGTCACAGCCGTCTCCTCAATAAACGTGCACTGTAGTCCTGTCCTCTTTTCTCTATTTGTTCTGTGTACAGGACAAAATGGGGTCCTTGTGCATGACTAAGGCTCTTGGGGGAGAAAAAGGTAATTATGAAAAAAAAAAAAAGAAAAAGAAATAATAGTTTGTTCTCTAATCAGATGAAGAAAATATTTTAAAGACCATCAGAAAGTTCTATACTTAGATTTGAAAGTCAGAAAAACAGTAACTATAATATAGTCTATAGACTACATCCATCTCTTTGAATGGACACCTTAACCATAAAAGAATAACAAAATTTATGGTGTTAAAATGCTTTTGTACTAGACAGAATATATCTGTTAGCTCACCCTCTTCTTACTTAAAAAGGCCACAAACATTCCAAACACTCATTTGGAGTTTTTTCAAGTCAGTTCCTATTCAGAACCATTTCTTTCGTTTTCTTCCATTATTTTTTTTAATCACGCCAAAGTGTACAGATTAATATCTGGTGACTGTAGCAGAAAATAACTATAGAAATTAGTCTGATGGCACATTGAAATACTTTTCTGAATTCAAAGACAGAAGGATATTATCTACTAAATTTCTAGGCTACAAAAATTTCAAGGCAAGTTGGTTGAAATTAGCTCATTTATTTAGGTTTCATGACTAAACTATAACAGTTCAAAACAGGGTGTTTTTTTAGATAGATAAAGTCTTCTGTATTTCCAAGACAATGACATTTACTCTGATATCAAATGCATCTTGATTATCTTTGAAAGATAAACTTTTTTTTCCCAGCAAATACTGAGTACTTCTGTAATCAGCCTTCCAAACCTATAAAAGAGAAATTACACACTCCAGCCAGGAACTATAGATTTGTGTGAGAAGGTTCCCTCCATAGTTTTCAAAGGAAAGTTCAGAACTGGAGGAGACAGTTACACATTGTGCAAATGAAAGATTTACAAATTAAAGATTGTTACTGAGCCTTCAGCCAAAGGGAGAAGGTGGATCAGGTAAGACACATTGCAGAAGCTCAGCTATAGTCCTGCTTGACAACCCATAAAATCTTTGCATGCTTTGACTAGGAAATACCTCAACTCGAAGGGAAAAAGTGCCTGGAAGAAGTTTATAGTTCCCTAGGTCTTGTACAAGCACACTGATAGTTGACACTGGAAAAAGACTAAGTAATTTTGTTGTAGTGCAACCTATCCCTGCAAATCTGCACCTTTTAAGTACTTTTTCACCTTCTTAAGCAAACTGGTATGTAAAACTACTGGTAAACATTTTCTCAGTCTTTCGTTAGATATGTTACTTAGGTAGAATCACAAAAGATTCATACGCCATAAACCTGCAGTTTGGCCTCAGAAAGTGAATTCATGTTGACTGTCATTGAGATTCAGATCAAATTTTCTGGAAAGAATACCTAAACTTTTGATGATGGAAAGATTTTGGGAGAAATTTCCTGGAAGAAAAATATATATGATATATTGTATATATATATGTATATGTATATGTATGTGTATATGTATTAGTGTGAATCTTGAAAGGAGGTCCCACCAAGGGAGATCAATTACATAATATATCCTACATCTTACAAATTTTAAATTTAATTATCCCTATTGGAGCACTTCATTGCTTATTCTAATAGTCTACTCACATTCAGCTGCCAGAATGATGTGTTTCAGCAACATCTAAAAACTAAACCCCTGTTTGATCTGGTTTCGATTATATGCACCCCTATCATCATCTTTCTCTTAAGCTTTTCTTTCTCAACTTTCATCTGTTTTAATGGCAGGCAAGAACAAGCATTAGAGATAGATGAAAACCCTTGAGAGAAATCATTCTGACTACTCAGCATTCATGAGATGAAAGCATCCTGTACTCATTTGATTCTCAATTAAGTCATGTGACAGCAATATTCAGAAAATTGAAAATTCAGAAAATTCATTCCAAAAATGACAGAAAAAAATCAGAAATTATCAATCACGTACATTACCTTCCTTTTTTGTTTTCATTTGGTTTGAGTTTTTTTAGTTGTTTCTGTTCACCTTGTGTGAGAGGAAAATAACATACTATATACTCTGGCAAAACAACGTGCTACCCTTGGGAAGTGCTCTCACTTTCGAGAAGAGACGCAAAAATCATCAGAACCAAAAGTGAACTGAACCAAAAGTGAGTTAAACATCTGTCTTTGGACAGAATTATATTTTAGTTACACAGCTTTCAAACTGCCTGCAGGTTTCCACGTTTAAACAAAGATCCATGTAGAGCCATTATGATGTGTTACCATGCATTAATATTTTATTGTATTTATTGTAAAAGTAATGTAAGATATGTTTTGTCCCAACTGTAGCTACATTTTAGGAATCCAACATTCTTGTTCAGGTGTAATAGTAAAAGATGTTATTGGCTGACTTTGCGAGTCTTTGATGCAAAGATTGTTACACCCCTAGACTGCTCCTCATTGTCATCGGAATTTTGGATGCAGTGACAGGACAGATGTTTCTAGGCCTTCCCTTTTTTTCCCACTTCTGGTGAAAACAACTATCCTGATGCAATCCTGTGTGAGATTATTCAACAAACATTACAGCTTAGCATAGGCCAAGTTAAAAAATCCTTTTTTAAAAGGTTCAGAAGGGTTTGGGCACTGCTTTCAGCTGGGTTTGATCAGTTCTTTGGGTACTGCTGTCCAGGACAAAGGCCAGAAGTAGAGTGCATGACAAAGAAAAAACTGAATTCTTTCAGTTTTTAACCGCTGGAAGTTAAAAAGCCACAAAACTATCGTTTAAGCATTCTCATGTCACTATATGTGAGAAGAAGCTATGTCTGTTAGAGGAAGTGTTATTCAATACTGCCATGGAATGTGATTAGCTTCACAAAAATTTATGCACTTCTAAAAGAAAGGAATGAATGGTGCTTCTTGTGTTAGGAGACTAGCCTGGAACTCAGGGGTTTAGTCTTTACTTTATACTCACTGGACCATTTAGGATCGGCTTTTTAAAGTTGTTATATATCCACATCATTTACTGACTGTAGCTGTAATTGTGAACATGGAAGCTCTGAAAATTAGTCTTTCAAGCTCACAGGATTCCACAGTACTACAAAATACAGAACACACATTGGTTACAATTTTTCTTGATTCCTCTTGCAAGTACAGTACTTTTATTAGTTTGTTTTCCAGTTATCTTTTGTACTATCTTCACTTCTCTAACTCAGTGTACTTTCAATACTCTTTGGATTTCAGCACTTACTACAGAGTTCAGCCTAATACCTGCAGTTTACACTCCTTGAGTTTTTCATACATCCTTCATTGCTTTATTATTGAATTATTAAAGTCTTTCCAGCAGTGAAAAGTAAATACTTCTTGGAAACCTTGAAATGCCCATGGGCCTTATGCCTAGTATATAAAGGGCAGATTAATTCCAAGCTATAAAAATAAACAGCTCTCTTTGTTCTTAAGAGGATTTGGATTGAGTGGAGTGGCTTTATAAGTATATGATTGCTTAGTATTGAAGTTTGGAAACAAAACAGAAAACGTATTATCCATTCATGTTTAAAAATAACCAGCTTTGGTATTTTCAACTTAGTCATTCCTTGAGCTTCTTATTAAGTCTTCCTGCTTGAGATCTGTATACTTTACAAGTTTACCTTTTTTTTTAATGAATACAGAAGAACTTCAAAATCAAACCCACTACGATGAAAAGGAAGAGAGGCAGTGAGGGAAATTCATATATCTAACTGAAAAGCCCATGGGATTATGAATACTTACAGCACAGCAGCCTCTAGCTCCTTCCAAACCTCACTACCCTCTGTGACACTGCTGTGTTTGGCAGTGACCACCCTTGTGGTGGGGAATTCTGTGGTGTAGTTTTCACATGATCTTACAAAAAAACCCTGCCCATGATTTCCACAGTGTTTGGTTTTCTAAGGAAGGTTTTTGAAAGAAGCATTTTATTTCCTTTCTATGGAACACTAAAAATCCCTGACAGATTTCTGGAAGAGTAGGGTTTAATCCTGCAACTCTTTGGCTGAAATTCCTCCCACCTGTTTATGTCAACACTGCACTTGGATCAGTACAGTCCTGTCACTTCCACCCTAGATGTGGCTACATCAGATAAGTGATGGGGTGTTTTCAGATTTCAGGTAATGTTGCAAGTGCACGAAGGGAAAAGGTATGTTCATTAAATAAACAGAGCATAGGCAATAACAACAAACACATGACAAGGCAGGCATGGCCTTGGAAATTGGAATGATATTCCTCATGGCACAACTCATAGGTTTCAGGGAGGATTCAACAGGAAGTGAGGGTAATAGCCCTTAATCAAGAGCTTCTTCCAGAGCTGAGGAGTGTCATGAAGCACAAAGGTGATGGATGAAGAAAGCAGAGGGTGTAACTGAAGAAGGAAACAGAGACTGTCTATACTTACTGGAAAAATGGAGCTTAGCAAAACTTTCCTAATGAAGAATAATAACTACAATTAAGAGGCAGAAGTTAATGAGAGCTAATAAAAGAATTCAGCATTGAAATGCAGTGCAAATCTCAATATAACTGGGGGATCTATAAGGACTTTAAGCTATGTTGTAATTGCTAAGCAAAGCAAAATATGCTCTTGCTGAGCTTTCTTATATTCTTAAGTCCCCCTATATCACTTTGCTTTGTGAAACTAGCAGGCAAATCTCATAACCTTCTCTCAGCATTCTGCCCATTCCACACAGCATGCAAAAACCCAGTCTCATGAACTTTCATGAACTTTCATGAACTTTTTAAGGTTTATCTTCACCCCTGGCTTCAACACCATCTGATAATTCACCTCTTCCCAGCATTATTTTTCTAGTTAGAGAAGTAAGAGGAATAGCTGAGATAGCTGGAGCTGTTCATAGTTGTTCTCTATGGAGAAGAGAAATCTTCAGAGAGACTTCACTATGGCCTTCCAGTACCTCAGGGGGACTTACGAAAAGGAAAAAGTGTTTTTATAAAGGCAGGTGGTGACAAGACAAGAGGCAATAGTTTTAAATTGAAAGAAGGCAAGTTTAGATTAGGTGTTATGATGAATTCTTTACTGTGAGGGCTAAGCACTGGAGCAAGATGACCAGAAAAGTTGTGGAATTCCCATCCCCGGTACTGTCCAAGACCAGGCTGGATGGGGTCTTTGAGCAACCTGTTCCACTAGAAGGTATCCCTGTTCACAGCAATGAGTGTTGCAACTAGATGATCTTTAAGGTCCCTTTGAACTCAAACCATACTTTGATTCTCTGATTCCATTAATATTTTGTCTCGAAGCAAGTGCAAAGGCTGTCATTCAATGGGTATGTGCATCAGGTATATCAGGTTAGGGCAATCCAGATTTATTTCTGTTGTCTTCCTTAACAGGTTGTGCTCATGTCAGCTTTGTCACACTACTTCAGTGGGGAATTGTTATATGGATGGCACATATATATCCTTTTTAAGTGTTGGTATGAGCAGTGTTGGGTAAAAGGTTATGTATTTCCTTAGCCTTTTTCATTGTACCAAGATGTTATATTTGCCCAATTATCCCATAATTTAAAAAAAAAAAAAAAAGCAAAATTAAATGTAGCAGCAATTTTAATTCAGTAGCTTAAAATACATAAAATTGAATACACTTGAAATGTTGACAATATAATTTGGTTATGATAAGGGATAATTTGGTTCTAATAATAGCGCATAAGCAAAAATAACTACTCAGGGTAGCACAGGGTACGGAGTGCAGGGCTTGACCCCTGTCCCCTCACATACAAGCTTGCCAAGCCAAAATTCCCCTTTTTATACTGTACATCATCACCATCTCCTCCCATTTTCGATTCATCACACTTGTATCTCCACCCTCATTATCACCTTTACCACGCATGCTCCACCATTCTTTTAGGTGGTTGTACTGTTCTTTGGGGTCGTCTCTGATGAAGGCCTCTCCTCTTCCTCAATGTCTTTTGATTCACCTTTTGGATTACACATGCGCACCAAGCTGGTATAATGTAAGCCAAAGCTAATATCATATAAGCCAATATTATGTTCTAGCATCAAAGCAATAAATCTCATATAATTAATATTTTCCTAGATGTCCAACCAAATTTTCCTCTTCTTCCAACTAAATTTAGCAATAGTTATCTCTTGCTTCTTCCTGTTCTGAACATCTGCAGGAGAAGGGGGGGGAGCCCCTCCTCTCCCTTTCTTTCTTGGCATTACACCTTTAACTGTTTTATTATTTCTAGATATTAATTACTGTATCAATATTGATTACTGTTTCAATTCTATCAGCACGAATCACACCTATTTATTACAAAGACATTAAGTTTTCACTTTGGGAGGAGAATAAGCAAATTAAAGGAGCTTGTAGCCAGGTGAGGATCGGTCTTTTTCCCCAGATAACAAGTGGCAGAATGAGAGGACAGTCTTAAGCTGTGCCAGTGTTTTGTTTTGGCCATTGTGGTCACCTGTCCCAACTGCCAGCTCCAGGCTGTGCCATCTCTGGGTGTTGGGGTTAACCCCCGTGACCTTGGGAGTTGCGAAGTACGGCAGACAGACATCACACACATTCCCAGTTTTGGTCATCTAAAATATGTACATGTCAGCATAGACACCTATTCAGGTGTGGTTTATGCCTCTGCCTGCGCTGGGGAAAAGGCTGTGCATACCAAACAGCACCTGGTGCAGGCCTTTTCAGTGTTGGGGATGCCTAGGGAGATTAAGACAGACAATGGTCCAGCAGATGCCTCCAAGGAGTTCCTAGAGTTTGTCCAGCAGTGGGGAGTGGAGCATAAGACAGGCATTCCCCACTCCCACACAGGTCAAGCTGTGATTGAGCGTGCCCACCAGATGCTCAAACAAGTCCTGGCCAGGCAAGGCAGTTCTGCAGTGTGGATGACACCACAACAAAAGCTCTGCAAAGCCCTGTTTACGATTAATTTTTTGAATTGTTCATTTGAAAACATGAATTCTCCAGTAGTGCAGCATTTCCAGAATAACAATCGGTTTAAGTTATCACAGCATCCACCAGTTCTCACTAAGGACACAGAAACCAAGGGTCCTTATGAGCTTGTCACCCGGGGGCATGGCTACGCCACAGGCCCTCGATGGATACCCCAAAAGTGGGTAAAACCTTTTGTTCCCAAGAATCCAGCTCCAGCAGACGGAGAGAAGCAAGCAGCTGTCACCTCGAAGAGAAGACGCCGCCAGAAAGAGGAGGAATTTTCCTAAAAGCATCAGCTGCATTCCAGCAGACCCCTGAACTTGAAACACAGATAGCCCAATGCTTTTCCTTTAATTTTTTTTTAACAGAAAAGGGGGAGGTGTTGTGGTGCACCAGTTTAGTTGCTCCCTTGCACTGGGTGATTGGGAATTTGCACAGAATAGTTTTGTATTGCACTGTATAGCTTATGTTACATTATGTGGTTTGTTACCCCTTTTCCCCACCACTTGGTCTTTCCCTCACCTATCCTGGTACCACGTGGTGGTCTCTCCCCTGGGTTATCCCTCCCCCAGCCACTCCTCGCTGGTGTCCCATTAGCTGCGGACCTCTCCCTCTGTCCCCATCCGGGGGGTACAAAAGCTCCCTGCTGCCAGGGAACGCCCTCTTCTGCCATGGGTTTGTCCGCCTTGTTTGTGTCCTGGAAAAAAAGACAACGTTTCCCACGTGGAGGAGGGCACTTATCAATCTTTTACCTTCGTCTATGAAATATCGTGTGGGCAAGGGTCTATAGCTAGCCGGAGTGGACTCCAGCAGCCCAGGAAACACGTTTCTTCAGTTTTGTTTGAGCTTTTTTGCTTGGTTAGTTTTGGTTTTTTTTTGTTTCGGGAATTGCTTTCTCCCTAGCGAACGCTGCCCAGTGCTCCCCGCCGGGAAGCAGAGGCGCCTCAGTCGCTTTCCCGGTCACGCGCCGCTCCGCTCCCGGCTGCGCCCCGTGACGCGTCTGGCGGGCCGGACGGGGGCGGGCCCGCGCGGCCATGGCGGCGGTCGTGCCGGACTACGAGTCGGCCGAGCTGTACACCCGCTCGTTCCGCGTGGGCGGCCTGGGCCTCGGCTGGCGGCGGCTGCTGGAGCCGCCCGACCTCTCGCTGGCGGCGGAGGCGGAGGAGGAGGCGGACGCGGAGGCGGCGGCGGCGCTGGGCTGCGCGCTGGGCACGGCGGCCGAGCTGCGCGCCGTCTGCAGGTGGGGAAGGCCGGCTGTCTGCAGGCCGGGATTTGCGGCTCCGGTGCGAGGGGGATGCCGGTGGCGTCGCTCGGCGCTGGGGCGGGGAGGTGGCTGGTGCTGTCACCGCTGTCACCGCGGCGGTTCCTGGGCAGAGGCGGAAGGTGTTCGGGCAAAACCGCTTCAGAGCAGCCTCTTCCGGGCCTGTGGCACGCGTTTGTTTATATTTCCTGGGTAAATACAACGTAATAGTCTGTCAGGGGGGTGGAATGGACCTAAAAGTCATACAGCCCTATGCCATGTCCAGGGACACATCCCACTAGACCAGATAGCTTAGAGCTCCATCCAGCCTGGCATTGAGCACTGCCAGACTTCCAGCATCCGCAAGTTCTCTGGACAACCTCTTCCAGTGCCTCATCACCCTCACAGTGAAGAATTTCTTCCTAATACCAATCTAAATTTGCCCCTTTCTCATTTGTACTGAATACTCCTCCTGTGGTACAGTTCCTTATGAAGAGTTGGTCACCAAAATCTCTGCAGCCAAAAATGCCTTGAAGGTAAACAGTTTTTGTGGAGGGTAGTGCTCCAGTTGTGGAAACCTTGTTACATCTGTGAATTTGAACAAACAGTTTGGCGCTTAAAGTTACATGGGTAAACATTTAGCAACATGGTGCTGGTTAGGTACTTAGAGGTACCTGAACATCTCGATGGTTTTAGGAGACAGCACTTGTACAGTGAAACTTCTTCATGTACCTTGTATGAAGAAATAAGCCAGGCATGTGTTTGTATTAACAAAGAATCATAAAATCACAGAATGCATTGGAAGGGACTTTAAATATCATCTTGTTCCAATCCCTCTGCCATGGGCAGGAACACCTTTCACTAGAGCAGGTTGCTCAAAGCCCCATCCTGCCTGGCCTTGAACACTGCCAGGGATGGGCATCCACAGCTTCTCTGGGCAACCTGTTCCAGTGCCTCAACACCCTCACAGCAGAGAACTTCTTCCTAATACTAATCTAAGCCTACACTCTTTTAATTTGAATCCCTTAAAAACATCATTTAGAATAGTTCAGGTGGCTGACTGCGTACAGTCCCTGTTGAGTATCTCTTGGTCCTTAGCCTCCACTGACTTGTTTTTCTCAGGGCTGGTGCTGAAGTCAGGGGTATGTAAATGCTTTGTGGGTGTTGAAGCAGCAGCAAATCTAACATGCTATGGCTGGAAGGCTTTCAGGTCACGTGGATAGTGAGAATTGTGCTTCACCTGTAGAAAAGGCCTGATTTCAGGCAGTAATTCCTGTAGAAAGCATCACAGTTATTAATTTACCTGTAGTCTGTCAGTAAGGAAGACATGCCAGAGTTCTGATCCTATCTGTATAGCTTTGTGCTTCACCTGTCACAGTTCTGGTGACCAGCATAAATTTTTACCGTTACTATACTTAGTAAAAATAGAGAATGATGTTGGTTTTAAAAAAAAAAAAAGTATTTTGGTGTGGCAGAAACTGTGACAATTACTCTGTAATCTCTTCCAGTCTAGATGGTCCCTGATTACTCCTGTGCAGTGCCTTATTCTCTGTGGCAACACTATTGCCTGAATCTGTTTGTTGCAGTTTTCATTTGAATTCCAAGGAGTTTTTCCTGTGATTTCTTTAATTTTTCCCAAATGCCTTCTGCTTTTTTCTTCTGTTCTGCTTTTTTCAGTTTACACCCACTACATTTCACTTGCTGTCTGCATTTGCAGGTGTTACAGAGCAATGCTGTCTGCTTGGGGCTGAGTGTACTGAGAGCAGTGGTCGTTTGGGAAAAAGGGCTGATGATCTATGAATGGGAGAGAACTGATAAGCTGGCAGCCTTTTGGCTTTGCAGGAGAATGAAGCTGAACCTGCACAGCCTGGTGTGACCTTTCCCCCGTTCAGACTAGAAATCCCAATCCATAATCTCCATGTGCTTTTGCTTTTAAATTAAATAGCCCTAGTTTCTTGAGTCTCTCATTAACACTTGCCAACGTCAAATCGCTACCTCACTTTCACTCACCTGCTCTGAGCTGCTCATACTCCTGTCTTGAGGAGGGATGAGAACACTGGGCTACACCAAGATCTGTTCTTATGATATCCTGGGATCACATTTATGACTGGTGTAAATATAATTTTGTAAGTGATGAAATGAGCACATAATGGATATAAACACAGATTTTTCTGACTCTACTTCTAAGGAAACTTCTGACAAATTAAGTAGGTTTTCTTTGGGTGGAAAAGAGATAGGAAGATGTGGATGCTCCTACATCTATTTTTAAAATGGTGTTGGATTAAAATAATCTTTCATGGATTCAGGATGAAGTTTTTCAGTATCCATCATTAAATCTTTTTTAGAGTGACATCATGTACATTTAAGTACTCCTGACAATGTACAGTCTTCTGCTGAGGAGAAATGGTATTATGTTTAAGTGCTATTTAACTCCTTGAGCACCCCAGTGCAATGTGGTTATTGTAGGAGTTTTTTTGGTTGGTTGGTGGTGGTTTTTTTGTTGTTGTTTTTGGGTTTTTTTGTTTGGTTGGTTGGGAATTTTTGTTGGTTTGGTTTTTGGCTTGTTGGGGTGTTTTTTTTTTTTTGTTTTTTAAAATTTTTTGTTTTGATTTGTTGGAGTTTTTTTTTTTAATTTGTTCATTTTTTGTTGTTTTGCTGTTTTGTTTATTATTATTATTATTATTATTATTATTATTATTATTATTATTATTATTATTATTATTATTATTATTTTATTCTATTTTCTTCCTATAATGCATTCGTGCAAACAGAATGCAGGAAAAAAATTGTGTCTTCCCTCACTTGCATTTGACTCAGTAAGAATGCCTTACATATTGCTCAAGTGGTGTGCTGATAATCATTATAGAGATTGCTCATGTTTTCATCATGATCTTAAACAGGTGTAAAATTGTGTCTTTATCTGGAAGATTCCATCAGTTATTCTCTTAAATAACCAAGGTGTCAATAGAGTAAAATTCTAGGTTTTGTTCAAATTCCTCAGGGGTCTATGAGCAAAGAAGTTTACCTTGTTATTCATGATTGGTGCTTGAGTGACTGAATGTTGGAGATGCTGAGTTTGTGTTACTCTGTTTTGTCATCTGTGGGATGTGTTGCATGTATAGGGCAGGCTAAGCCTCAAATCACTGTGGGTTTTAGGTAGGTCAGGAGAGGTGAGGCTTGCAGGTACCTCATTCAACTTCAGCCCTAATTCACCCTCTTGTTTTATTAGAAGGGGTAGTTGTAAATATCTCTTGGGATGTGTTATAAAGCTGCTTTAAGCTAGCATTAACATCTTAACGTATTAGTATTTAGTGTCTTGTGGCATTAGTGTCTCAAAGGTGATGAAAGTACTACCTTTAAAATATGTGCAATATAAAGAGTAATATGAACACTGTAACTGCTTATTATAAAGTATCAGGCCAAATACTAAAATATCTTTGAATTTCTAAAAGAGAAAACTCGTTCTGCGCTAGAATATCTGGAAAAAGTGAAGTCACAGACTTTGAAGACTTCATTGGTAGTCTGCTTCCAAGTCTACATTTCTAGAGAGTTCTCTTTGGCCTTTTTATTTCTGATCACCTAAAAATATCTTTGTAGGGGACATAAATTTATATAATACTTGGCATTTGTCTTTTTTCAAGAGATACTTTCAACTGTTGTTCCTCATTACTGTCCTGCACTTTGCCTTGGTTTCCATTAAACAGCATGGGCAGTGTTTTCCTCTCTGTGTAACTCCATGCACTGAATGAATTTGTCATGCATGCAGGGAATAGTCTCTGTGGGGACACAGTAGGATCCCAAGCTTGTGGCAGTCAGGAGTGAGGTGTCCTGGTATTGCACACACTTCCATGTCTTAGGTATCTGACACTGACTTAGCCTTAATTTCTGAAGGGATCAGCATATAATTCCTGTTTGTAAAGCCTGGCTCCCTCAGGACAATGGACCAAGTATTGCCTACGTGGTTCCACTGGCAGCAGTGGAGTTATGCAGGGGCAGCTCCAGCATGGCCTGTGTGTAAGGCCACACAGCAAAACCTTTCCAGACTTCAGTGCGTGTGATACGGTGACATACGTAATTAACTATTAGACAGATTCTTAATACTGAAAAAGGTGCTCTGCTTTTCCTTTAGAAATTGAGGGTTTCTGACTTTTCAGGAGTGAGAAGTGGCAGTGCCAGTGCTTGTAAGGTTCCACGGAACTTGTTAGGGGTTCAATGTCAGTATCCCTTTACACTAGGTACCTTGCAGTCTTCACAAGGAAAAAGAGGAAGCAGTTTTAATGTCAGTTATTTTACATGGTGTCTCTTTGTAGCAGCTTTTCCAATGATATTAGTTTTTTTCCCTGAAACAGGCAATTAGTGGTCATGGTGTGAATAGCACAGCCAGAGATCCCACCTGTTAGTAAGTTCTGACATATTATTGGCCGGTTCTAACACAGAAGGGAAATGGGAAACCTTTGATGCAAGTGAAACTTCACAATGGTAGGTAATAAATTTAGATTAAGATGAGATTAAATTTAGGTTTAATTAGATTTAAATTTAGATTAGTAGGTAATAAATAGATTTTCAGATCCTGCATATAATTCCTGTGATGTTTAAAGAACTGAATACAAAGTAATTTCCTCAAAATGGTATATTTATATGAATATTATACATATTCAAGTGACTTGGGCTCTTTGGTGTATAGGATCACTGATCCATGTGCTGGGAGACTTTGGATAAATAATTTGGTCATGTTGTCAGTTTTACAGAAAGGGTCAGTTGTGAGTTGATTTGTCTGTCAGGGGATATCCTTTACTTGATTATGTGGGTTGCTCATAACACAACACTGTGCTGCCTGGAGAACAGCCCCATCTAAAAGGTTGAACTGTGTTCTCCAAAATCCTGTTCTCCATCTTTCTGTTAGTTAGATTACTATTTGTCAGCTGTGTTTCAGTCTACATTTGACACAGGATTAACTTGGTTGTCTCTGCCTCCACTTCCTTCAAGTGGGAATGTAAAGATAAGGTCCATTCTGTTTCCAGAAGGTTGTGGCTCATTATTGCAAAGTTCCTTTTAAAATTGTACTTCTGAAAGAATCCCATTTTCTCCATAACTTTAAAAAGAAAATATTTTCTGTTTGAGATGAAAACTGTGAGACAGAAAATTTAAAACTTTGTATGTTGCTGAATGTTAAGTAGCTAAACAGTAATAAATTTATATAACTGTCAATACTGAATGACTTTATTGGCTCATGAGAACAAAACCATCTGTCCACAATCAAAATTTTGTCTCTGACTTTTGCTTATTGTCAGCTGATTTCTGATTTCTATTTCTCAATTACTTTGTATTCCTATGCAGTTCCACTCCAAAAGGGTTATTTGTTACTCCAAAAGGGTAATTTGTAGTGATATTATTGCTGACATGGGGAATATTATAGGATTATAATGAAAAAGAATATAATGAAGCCATAAATATTTTTGAGGATAAATGGTACGGTCTGAAAGGTTTTCCTGGATTTCACCAGTGGTAGTTTTGTCCCATAAAGAGATGGGTTTGCACAAGAGTTTGCTGGGATTCAAACTGCATATGGACTTAGGCACTCGAGTAATCCCTGCCTTTATATAGTCTGTAAAAGTGGAGAGACAAAAGCAATCAAGTCTGATTCAAAGCAGTTCTCTGTTCTAAATATTTTTTTTCCGCAGACTATTTTTAAGCTGGATAAAATTCTATTGTGATGAATGCAAAATGCTTCTAGGAAGGACTGCAGAGGAGGGGATGTGCGTATAATGATTCCTCTGAATCTGGTGTGCTGCAGTGCACAACCTGAAATGGGAACTCATAAATGGGACCAGGTAGTGAAACCACCTCCAGGTTCCTGCCTGTCATACACAGACTGTGAGAAATCACTGCGGTGTCCAAAGAGGATAGCTCTAGACTTAGATATCAGGTAGAAATTGTTTACTGTTTAGAGTGGTGAGACACTGGAACAGGTTGCCCAGAGAATTTGTGGATGCTCCATTCGTGGAAGTGTTCAAGACCAGGTTGGATGTGCCCTTGAGCAACCTGGTCCAGTGGAAGCTGTCCCTGCCAATGCTGCTGCGGGGAATGGAACAAGATAATCTTTTAAGGTCCCTTCCGACCCAAACTGTTCTATGATTCTGTGATTCTATCTGTTATTTTTTTATTATTTTAGCATTGATATGTTAATGTGTTCTGAAAAAGAAGAGGACCCAGATGTTATTCCTGAAGATAGCAGTCTGCTCACTCTTCGGTATGCTGTTACAGTGCTCTCACAGTACCCTTATTTGGGGTGGGGTGGAAAACTACCATGGAAATATGGCTGGCTGCTTGTTCCTTTCACAGACAATGCTTTCTGAAGCACCATACAAAAATACCATAAGGGCAGAAACACCAGCTTATGATGGCATCATTGATATGAGTCATCTGAATGTTGCTTAGGAACTTTTTTATTAAGATATACAGAATATGCCTTCTTCCTTACTGGAAAAAGATTTCTGGACCTAAGTGTTTCTGAAGTAGTGCCTAAGTTTGGAGTGTGGAGGGGCCTTCTGATAATCATGTGTGTGAGGTTCCTGCAGAGAAACCTATCTCATACCTCTGGTAACTGTCAGTCACGCACTAACAGCCAGACTGTAAGTACTGATGCTGTGTCCAGTGCTTTGTTGAGTTTGGTCTTGTTCAAGGAATTTATTGAATTTATTGATTCAAGGCTGGTAACATTTCAGAGGATAACCAAAATATATATGGTTTCTATCAGCTGGCAAACTTGGCCAGTTCAGGCCTTTGCTGTACTTTACATAGCACTAATGTAAATAAATGTGTTTAGAAATGTGATCAGTAGTAAGCCTGATTGTTACTGAAAACTCTTGTGGAGGTCTGGAGGATAAGTAAACTTGTCCTGGATGTTAAGGATTGGGTGTTCATGCAGTGGTTAAATACATGTATTTTAGTCGGTATTCTACTTATGATAGTCTTTCTTCTACAACTGATAATGAAGGTTTGTTTTTTTGGTTTTCTAAAGTGTCTGTGCTGTGGGGCTGAGAAAGAATATTTCTGGGTTGTTTCTTTCCTTGTGTTTTGCTTGAACTTGAATTCTTTTCTTTTTGAAGCAGAAGGAATTGTTGAAACAGTTTCTTTAAATGTCACGAAGTGTTTTGTCCTAGGACAACCTCTTCAAACATTTTGCTGGTTTTTTTTGTGAGTGTAAAGTTGCTCACAAACAACCTGTCATTTACACATGAGGGGGAAAAATCCCACAAGCTGAAATCCATAAGCTGGCCTGTGCACTCTCAGGTTTTATGAGAGTCAGGAGATGAGTATTTTAAGTTAGTCTGTCCCCCTAAGACAGGAATCCTGCTCTTTGAAAGCTGCTCTGTAGTAGCTTGTGTCATTTAAAAATATGAAATTCTTGAAATTTTATGTGGAAATTGTTGAATTAACTTTTGTCTTGTGTTCCTGCTCCTCAGAATTAGGAAGAAGGCCTTAGAGAGGAGAGAAGAAACAATTATTGTGGATCGGGCTTGCAGACAAGAAACCCTTACCTATGAGATGGTAAATTTCTTCTCATCTTATAGGCTCTCAAGACAGCCAAAATCCGACTTCTGGTTGCTTTTTTATTCACCACTATGAAATGCACGCTGTAAATGTTTGCAGATACAAGTTTGCCCGGTAATGATTAAAAATGAAGTAATTTTATAGAAAGATAGGACAGGAAGTCTGCTCTTTACTGACTGTTAGTGCTGGATGTAGTTAAGGAGGAGCTTCATCTCGTTACCACTATATGACTGATATTTTAAAGTGCTGTGAACTTACAGCTAGGCACAGAGCTAGACAAAATGTGTAATGGTTTTGCTCATGGAGTCCAGTGTTAGAAACTAAACTTCAGTGTGTGAATGATTGTGAGCTAGTTTCAGTAGGGCTGAGAGAAGAAAACAGTAGAAGCACAGTGGTGGTAAATTCCTAATTCTGAGCTTTGTAAACCAAGTTTTTCAGCCATTCTAAACTGCCAGGAACCAAGAGGATAGTCATCAGCCCTTGAAAAGCCTTATTGGAATTTTTTAACTGTGCTTAATAAGTTTGTTTTTTTTAATTATTTTTTTCTTGACCATTGAAACCCTAAACAGCAAAACCTCATTTCATAAATGTTCATAGAACCATTAAGGTTAAAAGACCTTTAGGATCGTTGAGCCCAGCCATTACCTTAACACTGCCAGATCCACTACTAAACTGTGTCCCTAAGCACCACGTATACATTCTTTGAACTCTTTCAGGGGCACTGAGGTGCTGAAGTCCATGGCTTTAGCAAGCCATGAACTGCTGTTTAAATTAGGGACAGAAGTGTAGCAAGGAAAGAACCTCATGTGACCATTGGACTTGTTCTTCCCCTTGAGGTTTCTTGGTCTGTTGTGAGTTATCATGTTTCAGCTGTTCAGAGATCCGGGCACATTATGTAAACAATATGATGCAACTACTCTGCTGGGCTCTTAGTCTGGGGAATATCTGAGAAAATATTAGCAACAGAAACCTTCATAAAGTGTTTCAATGGATACTGCTCTATGCATTGAAAGAATGATCACATGGTCATTTTTTGCGTTCTTTAAGCAAGCTGTGTCAGAGCTGTGGTTCTGTAGTTGGGACCACGATGCTTTTGTACAGGAGGAGAGCAGTAAGAAACATGAGTTTGGAATGTGTCACATGAAGAAGGCAGATGCGAGGCAGAGAACCCAAGTATCTCTGAGTCTCACAGGAGTACAAGTTCCTGTTACTAAATCTGAGGAATACTCCATGGTGGTGGGAGGTGTTTGTGCAGGAACACATTCTAGATTTGTTGGAAAAGGAGGAAAGAGCCACAGAAAAGTACCTTCCCTCATTTTCACAGCTGGGCTGTGTCTCAAACACAAAACAGGATGCAAATGTAGGGATCATTTACTTCTTTTCTAAAACACGGTACTGTGGCAAGGGCAGTGCTGGGTTTTGGGTTTTGACTTCAGAGAAATTGTGGCCTCCAGCTGTGTCTAGCTTCCCTAATAAGAGGAAGTGTTGCGCTGACTGTAATTTTCATATATTTTGTTCTGCGTATATTTTCTAGATTAGTGTTTCCAAAATTAAGGGTTGCAACCCCCCTTTACTTATGGAAGCATTCAAAGAGTGTTTCAAAGCATTAAGTGGTGAAAGTTGGTAGCAGGTGGGTTCCATGGGGGCAGAATGACAGCAGCCTCTAATTACTTTATGTGGGGCCTCTCAGTGGCTGAGGAGCAGCCATCTGTCTTGCAACAAAGCTGAGAAATGAAGGAACGTGCTTGCAGTTGGTAATTGGAGCAGTTTCTCACCTTTCCACCTTGGAGGAAGTAGGCTGTTTTCAATTCAGAAGGCTACATGGTCAAAAACAAATCAGCATTTCTCAGACTCTTGCCCAGTGTTTATTATTTGTGTGTGTGTGTATATATATATATGGGTGCCAGTATAATGTATATATGTGTGTGTGTATGTTTTTCCAGGAGTCACATGCAATTGGAAAGAGGCCAGATGATCCAACAGATCTAATTGAGGAGGGAGAACTACTTTTAACTCTGAACATCTTTTATCCTGTTATATTTCAGAAGGTTGGTATGAAATTCTCTGGGTTGTATTCTGATTCTTTCCTATTCAGGTAATATCTTGCCCTCCCAAGCAGTTAAAATCAGTGAGTCTACTGATGACATGTGCTAAACTCTTCAACTGTGATAATTTCTTAAGGCTTTTTCAGAATCTGGCTTTCATTCTGTTAGTGGTTTACATAACAAAACTTTTACAATAATTGCGCAGTAGTTGATTTACTTTACAGAAAGCTCAAAACCTGAAAATAAATACATGAAAACTAAAGTACTTTTTCTTGATTTGGGATAAGCGAGCACAGACTTTCCATCTTTTCTACACTTTCTGATGGAGAATGTAACATTTGAGTTCCTGAATAAAACTGTTAAATATCAGTCTTAGGAGAGGCTGTGGCAAGATGCTGTTTAGAGAAGTGGTGTGCCAGATGACCTTAGCTGTCAAATGAGCAGCAGTGCTGATGCTGATAAGTTATAATTTATCTGGAGTTTGTATTCTGTGTTCTTTGTAGCATAAAGATCACAAACCCTACCAAACAGTCCTTGTACTGGGCAGCCAGAAGCTCACTGAGCTGAGAGACTCGATTTCCTGCGTCAGTGACCTCCAGATAGGTGGTGAGTTCAGCAGTCAGCCAGATCAAGCACCAGAGCACATCAGCAAGGTAAAGCTTTCTGTGTGGAACCCTCTACACATATAGGAGTCTTGAAAACATAGAAAGGGAGACAGAGTTTTGTTTTGTTATTTTTTCTTCAGCACTAAATTCAGCTGCATTCGTTCTGCCTGTTGGTTGCACTGCAAGTAAATACTTCATAGTGGCATTACCAAGGTGATCTGATTTGTTCAATATCAAGAAAAACATCATCATTGCTACTGCTAGGAAATAGAAACAGAAGCAGTGAGTTTTGCATAGATATATTCCTGTGAACTAATTTTATTTTGAGCTGTACTCTGAAACATCAGAGCATAATCCCACTAATAATAGTAAGCTAGACCATCCCACTGTGCTTTGTTGTTTGCAACTGGATGCTAATCAAATGTAGGGACGAGGATTATTCTTCTCTCCCAAAGTTACTATGTATTCTCTGGATATGAGCAAAACAAGTCATCTAGTTGAAAGTACTGAAATGGAATAATTTTGGTTATACATTGTATGACAATAATAATATATCATAGAATGTTTGACATTGAAAGGGATTGTGGAGGTCGTCTGGTCTGCTCCCTCTGTTCAAACAATGCCACCTGCAGCCGGTTGTCCATGACCATGTCCCAGCGTTTTTTGCGTATCTCCAGGGGTGGAGGTTGCAAAGCCTCTTTGGACAACCTCTGTCAGTGTTCAGCCACCTGTGTCAGTAAAGTGTTTCTTGAGGTTTTGCGGTAGCTGCATGTGTTTCAGTTCGTGCTTATCCTGTCACTTGGGACTGCTAAAATGAGCCTGGCTCCATCCTCTTTGCACCTTCCTTAGAGGTATTGTGTATGTTAATGAGATTCCCCTACCTGAGCTTTCTCTTTGGGATTCTAACTCACAGCTCTCTCAGCCACTGCTTTTAGGAGAGATGATGCAGTCCCTTCATCTTCACAGCCCCTATGGGACTATTTCTCTGGTACATCCATGTCTCTCTTGTACTGAGCAGCCAAGACCTAAGAGAGGCCTTAAGGTATGGCCTCAGCAGTGCTGAGGAGAATTGAAGGATTGCCTCCCTTGACCTGCTGGTGGTATTTTATATAATGCAGCACAGGATCCCATCTGCTCCGTTGGCTGTCTTTGCTGCAAGAACACAATTGGCTTATGTTCAATTTGGGATCTACAGGATCCCTGAGTCCTTTTTGCCTAGCTGCTCTCCAGCTGAGTGGCCCTCAGCATACAGTAAAGTATCAGCTTGTTTATCCCCAGGGGCAAGACCTGCACTCCTCCTTGCTCAACCACAACAAGTTCTTGTTGGCCCATTTCTCTGGGCCAGATCCCTTTGGCTGACAACAGGATCAACTGGTGTATCAGCCACTCCTTCCAGTTTTGTGCCAGCAGCACAGAGGGTAACGGTGACAGAAGTGAATCAAAGAGACTGAATGTAAAACACATTCCTACTACTGTGTCTTCATGCAGGTCATCTGAGAAATCCTGTCTTTGGAAAAGCGGTGTCTGCTTTTTCTGTGTTTTGGCAACCTAGAGTTAATAGCTCAAAGAGACCTCTGGGCACAAATGAGCATCTCCAGACTGGTCTGATGATGGAGAGTGCCTGATTGTCTATGGTTTTCCCATTTAGAATAAGTAGGAATAATCTTTATTGAATCCTTGAAGGGTGGCTGAGGGAGAAGAAGATTATCATTCTCTACAACTATCTGAAAGGAGGGTGAGGAGGGTGTAGCCAGGTAAGGGTCATTTCTCCTGGGTAACAAGACAGGATGAGAGGAAATGGCTTCAAATTGTACCAGAGAAGGTTTAGATTGGATATTAGGAAACACTTCTTCACTGCAAGCGTGGTCAGACATTGGAACAGGCTACTCAGAGAAGTGGTGGAATATCAGCCACGAAAGTGTTCAGAAATATGTGGATGTGGCACTTGGGACATAGTTTAGTGGTGAACATGGCAGTGCTAGGTTAATGGTTGGACTTGATGATATCAGAGGTTTTTTACAGCCTTGATGATTCTATGCTTCTATTCCAACCACTTCCTGAGACCTCAGCATGCATGGTGGCTGCTTTGGAAGACAAATGCTTTCACCATGAATGGCCCCTTCCTCTTTTCCTCCAGCTCTTATTGCTGAGTGTAGCATCATGTGACATGGAATGTTGTTTGGGTCACCTGTCCCAGCTACATTCCTTCCCATCCTCACCCAGCCCTAGCCCACTGGTTTTGGGGAGACTTAGAGAGACAGCCTTGAAGCTGTGCAAGCACTGCTCAGCAGTAGCCAGAACACTAGTGTATTATCAGCTCCCCTTTGCCAAAAATGCAGAGCACACACAGAGGCTGCTATGAGGAAAGTTAACTCCATACCACATTAACCCTCTGTGCATTTGGTCAGAACACAAAGTACTTCTTACTGAAATGACAGAGAATTATTGAAATCTTGTCCCGTGCACATATGTGTTTGCACATGCATGCATGCACAACTACACATGAGAGCACTTCCTGATCACGTTTGTACAAACAAATCAGACAGGCAATTCTGGAAGTTCCAATCACCTCACTTCTAGGGTCTCACAAGAAAATCTATCATCCTTCAAAATTCTTCCTTAATTGCAAGGTTTGTCACATGTAGACAGTCCATTTGTAACATTCTCTTCCATCAATGATAGTTTATGGCACTCATACCAGCAGTGGAAGAGTCACCAGATGCCAAATCCGCTCCAGAAGCTGAGCTGAATGTTAACTTGCTGTCACTGTGTTCTGTAAACCATATTTCCAAGTGCCACATTCACCCAGCTTTTCAACGTTCCCAGGGATGGTGATTTCCCCACTTCCCTGAGCAGCTTATTCCAATACCTGTCACCTGCTGATGGGAAATAGGGAATAAATCACCTTTTATTTTTTGCTTTACTTTTGTGTGCAAGCTTTGCTTTTTCTCTTTTATCTGCTTTTATCTGAACCCATGAGCTTGCTTGTCTTTGTATCCCCAGTCCTGTGAAGAAAGAGGAGTGAGAGAGCAGGTGGATAGGTATTTGGGTAGCCACCCAAAGCAAACACACTGCATCTTGCTAATTTTTTTAAATATTATTATTTTATTAAATTCAGTGCCTTGCAATTGCTGAGTTTGTGCAACGATGCCTATGTTCTTGTTCTGTGTTTTTGTAGAAGTTCATAACTTCTCTGATAGGGATGGAAACAAGAGAAGAGCATTAAAGTAACCTGTAATGGCTTGAGAACAATCTCAGCAGAGTAACTGCATAGCTGGCAGTCATATGAGCCTAGTTTGTCACACCAGCATCTACAATCAGAGCAGAACTTTTCTTAGACACCTGTAGAGTGAGCTCTCAATATAATTTAGGTATCTAAGATGCTTGGATTTTTGACATGTTCTTGTTTAAGGTGTTTATTCTCTCATACTCAACATACATCAGTGTTTATTCTCAACACTGATGGAGACTTCTCTCTCTGTCTCTCAGGATCTCTACAAATCTGCCTTCTTCTATTTTGAAGGCATCTTTTATGATGACAAAAGATACCTAGAGTGCAGAGATCTGAGCAGGTACGATATGATGTTGACTAAAGAAAACCTTGAGGAATATAAAATTTGTTTCATTTTGTTTATGACTTGTGGTGTAACAGGTACTGGAATGTCTGGAGTATTAAGCTGGAATGAACTTTTCCTGTTGTTTTTCCATGATGAATTGGTTTTTACAGAGAAGTTTAAATTTACTTGCTCTACTTATTCCTTCCATTCGCTTTCATTTTGAAAAGACTATGAATCCATTTTTTAACTTGCAAATGCTGTTTGCTCTGTTGAGATGGGATTTCTGTGTAAAGTGACAGGTGGCATTTTGTACTGGGTTTTTAAGTACCTTCCCTACTTGTGATGGCAGTGAGAAGACTTGCTTGTGAGGTAGAAGATGTGTCAGAAAGACAACAAGCTCAACTGTGTAGCAGTGGTTGTCCTGCTCAGTCTTGAAAATATGCTGAATGCCTTAATTGTAAAGTCAACATGAGGCCTATGTGACTGATCAGAAAAGAAATTTGGTATTTTAAAGAAGCATGGTCTTGCCGATACACTAGTGAGATTTAGGAGATCAAAATGTTTAAAATGGTTGGTATGGAAGAGCTGACTGTTGTTCTCCCAGACTTTGTATATGACTTTAGGGAAATGAATATTTTACTTCTTGTCTTTCTGTCTGTGAACAACAAGAGCTTCACAGAAGGCCTTGTCATAGCATACACAGCTTGTAGGGTTAGATGCCTTGTGTGTAGGAGTGTGCTGAAAAGCCAAAAAGGAATTTTCAGTAGCCAGTGCCCTTTCAGTGCTAAATTTTGGAAATGTAACTGCACTTGTCAGCTTTGTGTTTTTCCTTGACAAGAACAAAATATGAAAAAAAGCACTTTTTAATACTTTAAAATGAAGTCATTGACCAAGGAGACAAAATAACCTGCTAGTAACTTGAATTATTGGACTACTTAAGAAGTATTGTGCTGTGAACAATCTGACCTAGATGGGTGCCATCAGGAGCATACTAAAACTCCTCAGGGAGCTGCCTGGTGAGGACTGAAAGGCAGATGTTCCACAAGAGCAGTGAACAGTTCTGTGGGGTTGTAGTATTGCTGTGAAATCACCTTAAATTACTACCAAATGCTGTGATTTCCACTGTTTTGATTTCCATCACTTAACCATGTCTCAGTGAAGAATTTTGCATGTCCCCAAGGCATCTTTTTCTCTGTATTCACAGTTCATAGCTTTGCTTTGCTAATGGCCTTTCTGTTTTCAGAACAATTATAGAGTGGTCAGAATCTCATGACAGAGGCTATGAAAATCTTCAGTCTGTTAAGATGGAGGACTATGTATTTAATGATTTATCCCTCAAGATTGGCTTTCCATACCTTTACTGTCACCAAGGGAACTGTGAACACATCATTATAATCACAGATATAAGGTAAGTAACTATTCTTTGGGAGTCCTTGGGCAAATGAAAGTAAGCCTTCTCTGGACAAACTTCAGACATTAGATGCTGAATGTTTGTTAGAGTAACTTATTTCCTTTAAGATTATTCTGCTGCCTTCTGCAGAGCTTAAATTTTTCTTCCATATACAGGGAGTATCTCTGAAAGAAGGAGAGTAATCTTCCTTGCTTTTCTCTTTTTAATTTGAGTACAAAGACTGCTTTGCAATTAGTGTGCTATGACTGCTGTGTAAAAGGATTGGCAACCACAGTGTCAAGATCTTTCTATGTGGAGCCAGTGTGTGGCAGATTTACATACTGATTCTGGAGCACCAGGGAGCAGAATGTTGTAGGCTGTGGCTGGACTCAACTGAACAATTAGTTTGAACTTGAAGCTAAGGGGCAAGAACTGAAAAGATAATAGAGGAATGGAAATAGTAGGCTGAGACGGATAGGCCAGGAAGAGAAGTGATGTGATAGTGACTGTGAGGTGGCAGCCTCGTAAGCAGTAGAGCCATTGTGTAGACTTTGCTGAGTGCATAACTAGAGAGAGCACTCCTGTGCTTCTCTGTAGTGGATGACAGGTCATTTTCTGTTCCCAGGAGCCTGATGTATCAAAGTATTGATAATACATGATGCCTTCCAAAAGGAGCATAACCCAGAGAAAAGCACAGATGTTGCACATAAATGATCTGAAGAGTCACCTGACAATAGATTGTTGGTCTGTATAGGAGATAAAAGCTTTAAAAAGACCACAAAAAGGAGATGGTCTGAAGACTTTTATGCACAAACTGCACAAACTGAATTTACTTGTGACCATAAAATCCACAGATGATGCAACTAGCGCTCTATCTCCAGATCTTCATCTGTGTTAAGAAATGTTAAGCAGAAGTCTAGTCAGAGTTTACATGGGAATTTAAATCGTACCCTATCTTCAGTGTCCATACTTGTGTTCAGATAAATTTCAGTATGGCAACATCTTTACTGTATGTGTTGTATTTATTTATTTCCCTCAAGGCTTATTCATCATGATGACTGTCTGGATAGGAATCTGTATCCCTTGCTGGTTAAGAAACATTGGCTATGTACCAGAAAATGTTTCGTGTGCAAGATGTATACAGCAAGGTATGCTACATTCTTGATGCTATTTTTGTTTTAGTTCTTTCAAGGTGCTGCTGCTAACTTTAAAAAAACAGTAAAAATCAAAGTTCTGTATGTGTTTTGTAATAATAATAATCATCATCACTCTTCAAACAGTTGATCTCTCTCTAACCAGGAAAAGGCTTCCTGCAAGTCATGTTCATTTGGAATTGATTTAGGAGTTTCAAAAGAACTGAATGAGTAAGAGATTAATTATTTGACTCATGCCCCTTTCCATAGCTAGAACTTGGCTATCTTGTCAATTACTTTTGAAAATTCTGCTTTTGGGAGAAAATGCTGTGTTTTCCTCCTTTGCAAGATATGTGTTTCAAATTAATTAACCAAAAATCATACAGTGCTTTTGTTTAATCTAGCATCTATGCAGGTATAGATCCGTCCAGCTCTAATATAATAAAATCTGGAGATTTTTAAATTTAACTTGCCCTGCAGGAAGGTCCTAACCTCTACCTGAAGACTGTGTGCTCTGTGTGCAGCTGTTCGTGAATGAACTCTTTGTGATTTTCTACCTTTAAAAGAGCAGAATATGAATTTGGTGCTCTTTATACACTTTAGTGATGTTAATTTAGATCTGAGACAGACTTGCAATAAATAGTAGAAATTTCTCTAAAGACTAGGCTAGGCTCCCTGATTTTATAGATCTGAATGATTTATTTGCAAAAACACTGGTTGCCTTTTTTTTTTCCCTCAGGACAATTTATGCTCTCAGCCTCTGTTTGACACAGCAACTGTGTCTTCATTGTCTTGCTTGTTTGGCCTTAGACTTCTATGGAATCAGGCAAACAGCCAATTCCCCTTGAGATGGGAGTCCATCCTTTTGTTCCTAGCAGAGCCCTGAGGATGCCTTCACAATATAATCTGTGAGGCATTTGGCCATAAGGGGAGGTGGAGCCCAAGGGTCAATATGGGGGAAAGATGGGATGGGGAGGGCATTACCAGAGGTGATGTAAATGCATTAAATTAAAACCAGGATTAAGCACTAAGCTTAAGTGGGGACATGCTAAACCAGAGACGGCAGAGCTGCTTTGGCTGGCTGTCCAGTGTGTTCTAATCTGTGCAGATAGCATCTGTAATCACCAGAGGCCTTCAGCTGTCGTGGCCTCTTGAGTGCTGTCATAAATTAATTACTCAGTGACATGGCAGGCCGTCCTTGTACATGTTAACTTGTGTTCATGTTAACTTCAGTGCTTGCTGGAGTGTGCTGCAATCTTCACCTTGTCTTGTCTGCATCATTTGGGTCCTGCTTTTAGACTCCTAAATGGTTTTGATTACTCAGAGGAGCTTGGGTCAGTACACGTCTGCTCCATTTCACAGTTTCTTGCATTAAGGGAAAAAAAGATTATATCTTTATCTTTTATGATTTAGATGGGCAAAGGGTGGACAGAAGATTCCTGGTTGTTTTTTTTTCTTTGTGGTTTTTTTTTTTGGGTTTTTTTGGGTTGTTGTTTTTTTTGGGGGGTTTTTTTTTTTTTTTGGTTTGGTTTGGTTTGTGTTTTTTTGTTCTGTTTTGTTTTTTTTTTTAATGCACTGTACCAGCAACACAGGTTTGAGGAGTTTCTCAGGAGGTGCTGCTGGAGCTCCTGGGGTTGACACAGAATGGGCGTG